>NC_088365.1:66773239-66858239 GCF_034508935.2 Berghia stephanieae | reverse complement strand
TTTGATAATAAATGTAATCATTATTATTATCATTATTAACAGGTAAGGCAGACTATCTGCTCAAAGAATCGGGATGTGGTCTCTTCCAGGTACTGATCGTACTGTTTGTTGACGTCATCATAAAGGGGGCCACTGTATGTTCCATGCTGTTCATGGCATTTGGGAATTACAACCCAGGCTGGAGATGCCTGGATATCAACACGACTACAACTCTCATTTATAACGTATTCAATAAGTCCTCCGATACTGTACTCGTAGATGTTGTTGAGCTAAACAGCACATCTTATTCATCGTTACTTAGTATCGATACCACAAAAGGCAACAATGATACAACAGAATATATCACCCAAGGCTCTTGTGATCTGTTTGAAATTTGCCAAAATGTAGAATTCAATCCGGAATCGTCAACGATAGTGACTGAATGGGGTTTGATCTGTGACAAGTCTTGGGTACCATCCCTTATCATATCCATACAAATGGCTGGGATTTTTGCCGGTTCTCTGATAGCTGGTCAGCTGGGCGATACTTTCGGGAGAAAGAAAACTCTCTACACAGCTTTTGCATTGCTTTGCGTGTTGACTATTTCCGGTGTGTTCTCAACGTACTGGCAGGTGTACACGGTGTTTAGATTTTTCATCGGAGGTATGATTGCGTGTTTGTATACTTTCTACAACATTCTTCCTGCGGAATACTTGAATTCAAAATGGCGGATACGTCTTGCAGCTTTTCCTTCCTGGCATATCGGTGGGCTTCTATTCGGTGTTGCCGCTATGACATGCAAAGACTGGAAAATTCTTCACCTGATAATCGGAGTCTACTGCATAGTAGCTTGTATTCCCGGATTTTGGGTACCAGAGAGTTTAAGATGGCTAGAGGTGAAAAATAAGACCAAAGAGTTTCAAAAAGTTGCATGGAGGATGATACGGTTAAATAAAATTCCAATAACGTTGGAAAGCTTAAGTAAAATTATTGAAAAGGAGGATGAAAACGATGAAGATAAGTCTGAATCTCGTGTGTATACCGTGATTGACCTGTTTAGAAAAGGTTACAGACTACACGCTATAATCATAGCATTTATTTGGTTCCTACCAGCCATCGCTTATTTCGCAATAATTTTTGGCGTTAAATCGATGTATGGTGATTTTTATATAAATTTACTTCTTCTTTTCTCTGTTGATTTAGTCTACTCGATCGTTCCAATGTGCGTTCCTAATATAATTGGAAGGAAAAAGAGAAGTATTCTTTTTATCTCCATTTCTGCAGCGTCATTCCTAGCTGCCACTGCGTTTGGTGTCTGGGCAATGGCTGATATACGCCACACAGCCTTAGTGGTTCTAGCTTTAATGGCAAAGACAAACATCCTAGCAACTTTTTCATGTAACATCGTGCTGGTCACCGAGATCTTCCCTACCGTTGTGAGGAGTAATGCTATAGGCTACTGTAATTTCGTATCACGACTGGGTGGAATCGTGGCCCCTTTGTTGATTCCAAACGACTCCAATGATTTCCATCTGTGTTACGCCATCATGGGGATCATGTGTTTGATTTGCAGTGTTCTCTTGATTAAACTTCCAGAAACGAAGGACAGGACTTTACGAGAAGTTTTTGCGGAGGAGACAAATGTTAAATATGAAGAACCAAAAGAAGCTCAGATAATTTGACACGAGAAGAAATATATTATAATTGTAGTCAAACAGATTGTAAGCTTCCATTTATTAAAAGTTCTGTGTTTGTTAATTCAAATGACTCTTCGAATCCATTTGACTGTTGCTGTTTATTTATTAGACAATACAACAGAATGGATCAAAACACTAAGCAATGTGTGCAATGAAAATACATCCATGCCTTTTCCAAAAAAAAAAAAAAAAAAAAAACAGCGTGAAAAATAATATTAATTATTATGGTGCGGTATGGCTGAAACATGATATTGGCGTCATGTGTAAAAATACTTGCTTTGTGACATTTTTTTACAAAGTCAAGCTATGTCGAGCGTGGTCATTTACTCGATGGGTACCAGCTGGGTTTTCTTCAAATCTGAATCCAGTATTGTTTCCTTAGGTGAGGCAATTTGCACATATAATATAGCCTCATTCGACTCAGGGTTGAATGATTGATGTTTTTATTTTAAGGGTTTTACGACACTTGCAATACATTAAGGTCATATCAGCGCCAGTAAAAAGGAAGAAAATGGGATAGTAAAAAGTTATAGAATTACAATTAAAGCACCCAAAAAAGGTAAGACAAAGGGGAATTGGTTCAAATAAGAAATAGGTGTAGATTCCAAGAGCACTTTGTCAAAGTACTAAGTTTGAGATCACTGAAAGTCTCATCCAGACACAAGCACAGGTCCCCACTAAGAGGAATGCACTCAAAATGTTTTACAAATCGTATATACTATAAAGAAAACATAAAACAATGCATAACAGAGAGATGATTTACAAGGGAATAAGATATCATCTCCCAAATCTAACTATACATTTGACTGTTTCCCTCTCAGCTAGAGTAACGACCAGGGCCAGGACAAAACTAAGTAATCTCATTCCAAGACAAAGACAGAGAGTGAGTTTGGAAGACAGATATAAGGGGATAGAAGACACAGTAAGTGCCTCCCTGCCCATTATGGGAGGTCAGGAACCCCACCCAGGCTGAATGATTACTGATGTGTGTGCTCTGAATATGAGATTGTGAGAGAGCCAGTTGATTTATTTTTAAACGCCTAAAAAGCGACCTGTGCTGGACATAATGAACATTTTGTTCAAGAAGGCAATAATGAGTGATAAAGTGAAGATTCTTCTTCTTCTTCTTCTTCTTCTTCTTCTTCTTCTTCTTCTTCTTCTTCTTCTTCTTCTTCTTCTTCTTCTTCTTCTTCTTCTTCCTCTTATTTGTTTCCCCTCGTATTCTCTGCGTGATTTAATGTCTAGTTGGTGAAGGAATCCTGTGATTTTCCTCAGCTCTGTCAAGGGGCCTTACGAACTATATGAAAATCGTCACATTCGTTACGATATAACCAACATTATTCTTATTCAAATTTCTCTTGCACATCATAAAATTTAATGAAAATGAACAGCGTCTTGTAGAGCATGTTTTGCTACAGAAATTGTGTACCGCAAGAACTTACTGCTATTATTGAGTTTGAGTGATAAAACATATTTTGTGTTAGTTGGGTATGAAGTGTTGTGGAAAATTCTGGAAATGGCTGGTAAGGAGAGATTTAATCAGCAGTGTTGTAGTACCTGATAAAAAAAAACATCTCCAGCGGTTTGCATACTTTGGGCAGTAAAATGTCGAACTCTGGAAAGACGCGTATTTAAAATTATGGCCAGAAAACTCGTCCTTCAAATAACAATCGATTTAAATCAACATCTTCTTAACAAAAACTCTCAAGCCTGGGACTTATAAAAGACCTTGCCGAGATGACAGATTTCAGAGTGTGTGGTAAGATGAGGGTCTTTAATTCGATCGATATTTGAAAGAGGAGTTTTCTGGCCAGATATTTAAATCCGTGTTTGGAGTCACTACCTTTGCTTCCCACGGTTTAGCATCACTTACAATTTTAACACTGGCGATTAAAAATAATCCACGGCGTCGGCAGGTGCCGCAATGCAATTCCCTTATCAGTGTGTCAAAACATCGTGGTAAATACTCACAAACAACGAGCCTGATTGCTTCGGGTGACAAGCAGAGGAATTAGATGTCTATGCTTTGAATGCATGGCAATTTTGTAAACAAATTAATCACGTGATTATATCCGAGACTAAAATGATAGAATCGAGACAAGATACTTGGGAGCTTCATGTGTATGACATGTCAAGTCGATAAACATAGCATTTGAGTATTGATGGTATGCGCAACATTCAAAGTTTATATAGATAGTATGCGCTTGGCTAAGAAGCTCACAACATTGCTATCCGGATGTATAGCACATCAACACACAAAACGATGTGTAACCATGAACTTTGAGAGTCTGTATAATACAGGTGAGAATTACTCATAAACGCGGATTGCAAAAATAAAAACAATAACAAAGACCCGAGTGACGTCAACTTCATTCTATATATAGTATGTTGGAGATAATTTGCTGAAATGCAATCATCCAGCTGAAGATGGAAGCTATAAAAAAGTGTGCCAATTTAAGTTGTATTACAATAAGCTTATGAGTGAGAGGGCGTTTACTGACGACATGGCCTGACCTAGATAACGCATCGTCTGCTAAAAAAACCCTTTGGCACTCTCAAAGATTCCAGTCTCTGTATTATAGTCTCGGATGATTTGCAATCTTCCACAAAGCAAGGAAAAATTTTTTTAAGCAGATCAAGGTTTCTGATTCCTCTAAGTTCTTAAAAATGGAAACAAAAAATTAGGTGACTACATTAAAAATACAAAAACCATTTATTTATGTAAGAAAGCACAGAAAGACAAAAGTCGCATCAAAGAAAATTGTCGTACACTGGAAGAACACGTATTTAAAAATTTGGCCAGAAAACTCGTCCTTTAAATATCAATTGATTTAAATGACCCTCATCTTGGCAAAAAAAAAAAAAACTATCAAACCTCGGACTTAAGGAAGACTTCTGCAGGGTCTCAAGTTTAAGAGTTTTTGCCAAGATCAAAGTCAATTAAATTGACCGATACTTAAAGGACAAGTTTTCTGGCCAATTTTTTTAATGCGAGATTTTCCAGTGTACGGCAATTAAGTGGTTAAAAACAGCCATTATATTCCAGTCCTATCTTGATATTTATCATGGATACAAAGTTCCACATTGGATTTGTTAAAGGGAATTATTTTATTCATTTCTCATTTCCACTTTGTCGCTGACTCTGGTAATAAAATAAAACATGACATGAAAGTTTTACATCAATTTATGCTATGTGTTTAAGAAAACAACACACCTGTTACATCGGCCAGATTAATCGTATTCGCACACAAATTAGCCTGTAACCAAAACCATATTATTGTGATAGATTTTAGAATACGTGAGAACAAATCACCCAAGTGGCGGTGTAAAATCAACAACAAATAGACGAAAGACTTCAAGGTCATTCCTTTGTCATCTTCCTTCTGGACGCTTGGTGTTTGCTGTTTTTGTTTTTTTCAGACCACCGGTTGAATGGCAGATTTGCACTAAAGTGTGACCCACCCTCTCTCAACGGTGTTATGTCGGAATGCTCTAAGTGATGTAAATTGAGTTTATTGATAGTATAAAGTCAACTTCATAATATCAATAAACTCAATTTACATCACTTAGGTCTTTGTCATTGCTTTTTGCCATCCGGGTTTATGAGTAATTCTCACTTAACTGTATTATTTAGACTATAAAAGTTCATGATTACACAGAGTTTGGTGTCTTGGTCCGTTTTATTTCCGGATGGCAATGTTCTGAGTTTTTTAACCAAGCGCATACTAATACTACTATCTATAGCCACAACTATAAAACTTATATTATTTTGTGTTGCTGTAAAATTCTGATGTTCTGGGTGGTAAAAATAAAAACACACGCCAAACATCAAATGAATTTGATTCAATAGTCTGATGTCACGCCCAGCAGCGACCAGCTTGGTTCTAAACAAAAAAAATCGGTACTTTTTATTCTTCATGGTGGCTAGAACTTTTTCACATGTCAAGTGATCAGAATGTACAAGTCAGAACGTGATCAGATTTATCATGTTTTTCTCCTCTGGATACACTTTGAGGCTCGTCGGAGAAGGTTTTCATTGTTCCGATAGTTTAGAACCAGTTACTAAGTTACTATGCGTCATTACGAGGGAAATGACGTCACGACTGTTGAACCCTATTATCGACTGCAAGACAATCATAAAATATACACATTATTCATATTTATGATTCATCAGGTCTAGTCAAATCTAAGACGGTATCCAGAGATTCCTGACAATACATGTCAGAGTTTGAGAGAAACAGATTGAAATGGATTTTGAAATGAAACTCAGGAGTGGTGGATGGCGTCGACTGCATAGCTTCCCTCTCACGGACATGCGGCGTTGCCGTATCAGTAACGTCTTGGGTTCGAGCCCCCATCGCCGCGATTTTTTAAATCCTCTATTGTCTTCTGGCACTTTTCTACTCACTTCACTTTCTGTTATTACACACAATTACCTACATTACAAAAAGTTTAAACTAATTCACATTTCCTGTCATTTAGATTATAAATTCAGGTCTTGGGGTCGATCGACGTGTACATATATGTTGGCCTAACTGTGGCGTAGTTGCACATATATGTAACGGCTATGATCGTATAGTGGCTTTTTGATAGAGGGTAATGATATTCCTTTGCATTGTGCTGTAGAAGTTAATAATGACGAAAGAGTTCAAAGGCCAGTGGTGATAATTGAATGTACAACATCAAGACATTTAAATAAAAATCCAGATTCCAAGTTCCATTTCTTACAGCTTTATATGTCGTGATAAATTCCAAATCCAAATCAAATAGCATGGTCATAATTCAATCAGTTTCATAAACTCCAAATCCGCAAAATCAATCCAAATGTAAAGTCATTTTGCCTAAGTAACCATTTTCAATAAACGTGGAATATTTCTAAATCCGTAAAATAAAGATTCTTAGTAGGACACTAGGAAATTGCAGCTCATCGTAGAGTAGAATGCAGAATAATCTAGAACCAAAAGGTAGAATAGAATAATTCCTTAAGACCACACCTCCTTGTAGTTTCGACAGTTCCTTGACAGTCTAAGTTTAAGTTTAAGTTTTTAAGGGTTTTACGGAGCTTGCAACACATTAAGGTCATATCAGCGCCAGTAAAAAGGAAGAAATTGGGATAGTAAAAAGTTCTAGAATTACAATAAAAGCACAAAAGAAAAGGTTAGACAAAGGGGAATTGGTTCAAATAGGGAACAGATATAGATTCCAAGAGCATACCGTCAATGTACTTAGTTTGAGATCACCTAAAAGTCTCATCCAGACACAAGCACAGGTCCCAACTAAGAGGAATACACTCAAATGTTTGCAAATCTGATAATATAATATGTAAACTAAACATAATACAATGCATAACAGAGAGATGATTTATAAGGAAAAAAATATCATCTTCCAAACTATAACTATACATTCGACTGTTTCCCTCCCAGCCAAGGAACACCGGCCAGAGCCAGGACAAAACCAAGTAATCTCATTCCAAGACAACGACAGGAAACAATTGGAAAACGGGATGGGAGGATAGAAGACACAGCATGTACCTCCCTGCCCACTATGGGAGGTCAGGATCCCCACCCAGATTGACAGTCTAAATTCCACCCATTAAAAGTAAGATCAAATCATATTCAAACCTGAAACGTCAGTTCCTACATATTAATGTTAAACCCCGCCTTTTATAATATAACGTTATTTTGATAAATGTATGTCCTTTTCACCTGTTCCAACATCTCTAAAACAATTTGAGAATGATTGATTAACTAGTACTCAACACGATAACCTATCCAGTAACTTGGACATAAAAACTGCCCAAACGTATCATTCACTGACCAAGTTTTACTATGTCTGCATCGTGGACTCACTAAACCCATTTGCTGATAAATATAATTGACAATTTTGCACCAAAATTCTTAGATAACCTTTTTCCATAAGTTCAGTCTCTTACATACGCCCCTTTCTTAGAATTTAAATTGACTTAAAAACAATGTCAATTTTATTTTAATCAGTAAGAGATTAAATGTAAATGTAAAGTCTGATTAAAATCAGATAATAAAAGGTAAGAAATAGTTTATCAAAATGACAACACTTATACCATTTAGATGTTTTTAATAGTTTAAACTTCAGATTACTCAACACCAAAGTTGATTACAACATCTATATATATAAATATATCGATTATAGTTTTTTAAGTACTACAACATCGATAATAAGATATATATCAATTAAAAGTGATTACAGTTTAAATTTACCAGCACCATATATGATTAAAACATTATATATATATATATATATATATATATATATATATATATATATATATATATATATATATATCGATTATACTATTTAAGGTATTACAACATCGATAGTGATATCATTTAATTAAAAGTTGTTTATTTAATGATCTTTTCCACCTTAAATTCCATCTTCATAGCAATAAAAGTGTTAATTCTAGTCATATTCCATCGCATATCCATATTCTTGCTTGAAAAGGATGGTTCAAATCCCATTTGTGATAATAATAATAATAATAATAATAATAATAATAATAATAATAATAATAATAATAATAATAATAATAATAATAATAATAATAATAATAATAATAATAATATACTTTATTCATCCAAAAAAAATGGAAATTCGTTTACAGACGTGGAATGCATAAAAATCTATAAACACAAAGTTGAAAATCTATGGCGACAATGTATACACACACACACACACACACACACACACACATATATATATATATATATATATATATATATATATATATATATATATATATATATATATATATATATGCAAATGTACAAATATGTAAAAATATACAACCAAGAACCAAAAGCAACACCTTATATATTAATTTAATAAATTGAGATAGGCCATATGTCTGGCCTTTGGTCTGAACTTGTGAGTGTATATTTAAAAAGATAATTAATATTTCATTTAAATCACAGTTGGGCGTTAAAATTGGAACACCGTGTGGCAAAAATGAATTAAGGTGACGTGTTGTCTTTGTTTTTATAGATATAAAGCGACGGCTCCTCGTGAAGAACTTAATATATTTGCGAAGGGGGTGATTTCTCATCCTTCATAACTTTCTCCATTTTACTTAGATAAAATCTCTTGACCAGTTCTTCCACATTGAAAATTGGGTGAGTATAACTCCTGGCTTTATCAATTATCAATATACTCACGTTGTCTTATTCAATCTCAATTTACCTCTATACGACATGGGTAATAATCTCAGCTTCAAATGGATGTATGTTTACTCATTCACTGTCATATCAACAACAAAAATACATTGTGCATTCCCTTATATTGTATTATTCCATTTAAACAATATTATTACATTAATTCCAACTTATAATATGTGGTCCAAAAATATATTATATACAGTAGACTCCGGATAAGACGATGCTCAAGGGAACCGTGAAAAAATCGACTTAACCGAAAATCAACTTAACCGGAGTGTAACCAAATGAGCAAATAATCATGTGAACAAAGCAAGCCAATCTAGAATATGTCCCTTCATGTCGCGCTTTTCGCTGACGTTGCTTGGTTGCGTTGAATTGACCTGTAGCAGAGGGAATTAAGGGCAAAAAATAGCTCAATTGTGCAAACGAATGATGAAAGCATGAAACTTTCAGGGATTGTAAAGCACGTCAAGGGCTACAAAATGTGATAGAGAAGCACTTCCAACGATGTCTGTGAGCCAAGAAATTAAGTAAATAAAAGTTGATATTTTTTAATCGGCAACAATATTTATCATGGCGTCCGGTGTGTGAATATCATTGTGACAAACACGAAGCGGCGCGAAGGTAGAAGCAGGGTGGAGGGGTTGCGGGTTGGTGGAATTTACCCAGTCAACCGGAAGATTTTTATTCATAGACACGCACGTGTGTTGTATCATTCATTTTCAAATGACTGTTCATCTTTGACATTGTACTCTTCACACTTGAAAAAATATGCTGAGATCTCAATCGTCTTGATATTTGGTGAGTTCAACTATGTTTAGTAAAATTTAACGAAAATGGTAAACATTAGCGTACGTTTTTCTTTGTTTATCCACCGGATTTCTAACATCTATACGGCTGACAGTTTCCAAAAAATTATTTTTAGAATGGGCCAATATTGGGGCTGGCGGTGGTGTTTGAAGGGAAACATAAAACGTAAACCGGTGTTGACTCATTTTATAACCCTTTGTTGGCATGGATTGGTATTGATATAATCATATTACTATACACAGTTACATAGAATTATTTCGTTGATTGAAATGTAATGGTGGCGATGTTTTCTCCCTCTCTCTCTATCTCTCTCTCTCTCGCTCTCTCTCTCTCTCTCTCTCTCTCTCTCTTTCTCTCTTTCTTTCTTTCTCTCTTTCTCTCTCTTTCTCTTTCTCTTTCTCTCTCTCTTTCTCTCTCACTCCCTCCACAACCACCACCACCACCGTGCTTTTGGCATTGATCATTGTATGTAAAGTACTATATTAATTATGGCTTTACCTATGAAAATCACACACAACGAGAAATGTATTTTCTCACCTTGAGATATGCAAATCGTATATATGCACATGCAAACAAAACAGATTGTGCCTTAGGTGAATGACAAGTTCATAAAATTGCGTTAACGTCGTTTAGGTCATGCAACCACCAAAGAGTTGGACATAGAAGAACCCCATAAGTGATAAATTAAGTAAACATATGTATGCAAACATATTATATAGATAGTACCTAATATTGCACATTGTTCGTTTGGCTGTTTTCAGGCATGATGGCAACAAATATTGGTTCAAATGACTGGAAAAAGTGTTTGATTTGCCAAATTGATTCATCTGTAAAATTGATTTGTCCAGCTAATTCTAAACTTCCAAACAAGGACCAAGGATATTTAACCTTTCTGGAAAATCTAAATCAATATAATTCGTTAGCTGATAGCAATGTCAAAACACATCTTAATGGAACTCTTGAAGAATTGAAATCGAACAATGCAAAATGGCATCGGTCTTGTCGAGTGAAATATAACTCTAATGCAATTAAAAGCCTCCAAGACAAGAAAAACAAAGAAGAAAAGCATGAATTTAGACTAGAAGCGAACATTACAATATCTGATTTTGATTATCAAGATCCATCTTTGAGTATCGAATTGCCAATTGAAACAACACCCAGAAGAAGTATCAGGGAACCATGTCAAAAATCAGAGGAGAAGTTGAAATCAAACAGGACAAAGTGTTTTATATGTCAAAATAAGCGGCCAGGAAGGCTCCATGCTGTAATGACGAAGGAAATGGAAGATAAGATACTTGCTACAGCAACTTTGATAAAAGATATAACAATGATCAGCTATATCAATGGTGGTGATTTAGAAGCAAAAGAGGCACAATACCATAAACTCTGCCACATCAAATATATGAATAAGGGTAGAAAATCGAAGACTCATCATATGAAGGGAAAACATTCAGGTCCTGATGAAAGTTTCGCTTTCGCAGCAGTCGTGGCTTATGTAGAGGAGAACCATAATGCAACCCACCAGTTGTCAAAACTTATTAAGAAGTTTAAAAGTGAGTGCACCACTAGAGGCTATGGAAATAACTATGTACATCCCACCCGGTTCAAAGAGCGGCTTATGAGAATCTTTCCAAGCATAGAATTCTATTCTTCTGGACGAAATACATATGTAGCACACGATAGCAAAGTTGCTGCGTTATTAGTAAAGAATCAAAAGGAACAAGCAGTTGACAATGCGGTGTCTTTATGGCGTGCAGCAAAAACTATCCGACAAGACATCATTCGCAAATGCTCGCTAACACCAACACAATGGGACATCGGGATTGGAAGTCAAGAAGACACAGTGCCTAATTCCCTGTTGACATTCATCAAAATGATTTTGGTTGGATCGTCTCCTTCAGAAAAGTCCGATTTCAGGATTCAAGAAAGCCTATCTACGTATATCACAACTTATTGTGTCAAATACCAGAAATAAAAATAAAACCGAGCCGACTTTTCAAAAACGACAGTCGCAGATCAAAGAGACGCCATTACCGTTGTATGTAAGTATTTTTTTATACACACATACAAGTTCAAAGAAGATATTTGACACATTATTTTCGCTAGGGTTGTGTTCCTCATATAAACGTATTTGTCATTGTCATTGGATATCGCATCAGCAGCTGAAAATAGATTCGAAGAGGAAGGAATTCTTTGCCCAATCAATCTGAAGAAAGAACTCTTTACTGTTGCTGCTGTTGACAACATTGATTATAACCCAAGCTCAACAACTCACAAAAACTCTGTCCACGGAACAAGTATATCCATGTTTCAGCAACCTACAAATGTCCGGTGTTGATCGAGAAAAGTTGAATATGAATAGTTCTGACGTCATTCACACAGCCAGCAATATTTTGTCGGATTTTTTAAAGGTCGCCCAAGAAATTGCATTTGGAGTTAAACCAAATATACCTGCAACAAACACTGCTCCATCGAACATTATTTTAAACATGACAATTGACGGACTGGCTACAACATGTTTCATCAAATTTCTTGGAACAGGGTGTAAAAACATTGGCTGGATTTCATTCTAAACGCTCTTTGTCTCATAATATGCCGAAATTCATCAATACAATGCTTCCGTTGGTGGGAGAACAAGCAAACAAAGTGTCGACTATCAAGCATGCAATGGACCACATCAAACAAATGACATTTTTCCTCAACCCGTCGTAAACACCCGTAATGGCAGTTGACCAACCCCTTTTTGCTTTAGGGAAGCTTGTCCAATGGAAGTGGCCGGAGATGTATGGAAAAGAAAAGTTTGTCGTGATGATGGGAGGGCTTCACATCAAGATGGAACTTTTTAAAGACGATGGGCACTGTTTTGGAAGGAACTGGATGGACACACGTCTTGACACTGGCTAACATGTGTGGAGGCGGGACTGCCGAGTCATTTCTGAAAGCTTCTCATGTCAAGCGAACAAGGTATGCTCATCAAGTATCTGCGGCTGCAGTATTTGCTTTGAGACAAGAAGCATACTCTCTGATGAAAGAACGCGAGGAAAGTTGTGTCTCGTTTGATGAGTGGCATGAAGAAATGAATTCCAAGTCCCACCAGTTTTTCTTTTGGTTTATGGTATTGAAAATGGAAAAGCTTACTCTGTGCCTCGTAAGAAGCTTTAGAAATAGAAAGTATATGTCATACATATATATTTTGATGGAATTTGAACCTTTTATATTTGCCCTTGGAAAAACAAACTACGCACGATGGCTCCCAATCCATATCAGAGACATGCTAGCACTCCAAGAAAATAACCCATGTTTATTTGACCATTTTCAAAACGGATTTTTTACTGTCAAGAAATCTGACAGGCCTTTCACTTCAATGAGCATGGTGTTCTTGAGCAGAACAATCAATTATTGAAGGGGACAATGAATGTCATCAGCCTTATGGAAACACCCAAAACTCTACAAAGATGGATGCTAGCCGCACCGCATTTCTCGGAAGCTCTAGAGCGATTTGAATCTGATGTTCCGAATTTCAAGGCTAAAGAAAATGCGCGCCATGCAGACGACAGCTCAGCAAGGGAGCGTGTGTTCACCGATGATGTCAAGAATCATGTTGCTGCGTTCAACTCTGTTGGAAATCCATTTCTGGACTTAAGCGGCATTGAGATAGTCAATCTTGGGACGGGTGAGACTGCCAGCAAAGACGTTGTGAATTGTGCACGTGGCTTGGAGTGTACAGGGAAAGCGCTTTATCGTGAATTTGTGGAAAGAAGGATACACAAAATGTCTGTTAAAGTTATGGATCCAATCAAACTCCAGAAGCCACGATTGATGTCAGAAAAAAGTCTCCAAGCAAAGGACCACATCGTCCACCAAAATAAAGGAGTTAAAGCATGACTACAATTTGTTCTCCAAGTTATATATTGCATGTAATAGAAGAGGATGTGATATCGATGAATTCTTTTCTTATGAAAATTCATCCCATCCACCTTCATTAACATCAAATGGATTTCTTCTTACGAGTGATAGCAAATCAGATTTAATGTCATGCTTGCCTGTGGGATCTGAATTTGAGTCTTCTAGTGCGTCGATGCCACATTCAACTTGCGTTGTGTTTGATGGAGCTGTTATGGTTCATATAAATAGCCCAACAGGAATTATGACATACCAGCAGTATGCAGCATCTACATTCATTCCAAAGATATCTTGTTTTCGACACGTATCGATCCGACAGCTTAAAACTGAGTGCACGGGCAAAAAGGGGACATTGTGGGGTTAGACGCGTGACTCCCGATACACTGACACCGAGAAATTGGAAAGAATTTTTGAGAAATGACAAAAACAAATCTGCATGCTCTTGCTCCGTGTTCAATGGAGGAAGCAGACACAAGATTCATTCTGCACATAGCCGATGCTGCTCAAAATGGCCACCGTGATGTTCTTCTGCGATCTGTTGATACGGACATAATTGTTATTGCTGCAACTTTTTTCCAGCAACTTCCAATTTATACCTTATGCGTGGCGCATGGTACAGGAAGAAATTGTAGGTATATTGCAGTCCACGAGATTACCCGATCACTTGGTCCTGAAAAATCAAGTGCGCTTTTGTATTTTCACGCATTCACTGGTTGCTACAAAGTGTCAGCTTTTCGTGGAGTAGGAATAAAGACAGTATGGTCTACATGGGGAGCAGTTCCACAAATTACTGAAACCTTTATCGATTTGTCAAGGAAACCAAACGTCATTACGGATCATCACGTCACCCAGCTCGAGGCCTTTACTGTCACTATGTACGACAAAGCATTAGATTGCACAGGTGTTAATGCAGCCAGAAAATATTTATTTTGCCAAAAAGGTCGTGAATTAGAGAGATTTCCTCCCACAAGAAGTGCATTAAAGCAACACATTAAACGGGCGGCATATCAAGCTGGCTATGTTTGCAGCTCTGCAACAGAAAAAGATCCTGTACTACCATCGCCTCTGGAATGGGGCTGGAAAATGGACGGAGGAAAGCTCTTACCATACTGGTCATCACAGCCGGAAGTATCCAAAGTGTGCCAATAACTTGTCAAATGTGGCTGCAAGAAAGGATGCACGTCCCGATGCAAATGTTTGCGAGCCCGCATACCGTGCACAGACTTATGTCGATGTAGAGGATGTCATATCATAAACAATTAGGTAGGTTGAAAATGTAATTTGATTATAAAGGACTATGAGTATGAGGAAAAGTCAAACAAATACAAGCCAAGCAACTTTGGTCAGGCTTAACTCTTGACTTTAAACAGTCAATATCAGGTGTCAAGGTAGTTAGCATTAGCTTGAAAGCTTACCCAGTCCGGGAATCATTGTAAAGTGCTTTGAACAGTTTGGTGGGTATATAAGCTCACATGGTATTTTTTTGTTCATTGTAAAGCCACATGAATATGGAGTTGGTCGTGGATTCTGTACTGTGTAATATAATTTTCATGATTTTATTCATTTTCAAATAATATGTAATTTTGCCCAATTTGACGCTGTTAAAATATGTCCCGTTGAAAAACAAACAACCCTAAATCTTTCAAAATGAAAGCTATAAGATAGGGAATATGTCTATGGTTGATATACAACAAAAAGTACGAGAGAAAATATGGTTATTTCGCAACATAATTAATATGTTCAGTACTAATCAGTAAGAGGGCGAATAGAATTTCCTCGATTATTCCCCCTGAATTTACTAATGTTTATATAGTAAAATATAAAATGCTTTAATACCAACTTTTTTGTAAAATGTCAGAATGCTTCTCTATCAGATTGTGTTTTTGGTGGTATAAGGTACCTGTGTGCCAATTTTCATGCTTTCATCACCTATTTGCACAATTATACCTTAATTCCCCCTGCTAAAAGTCAAGGCTGGGGCGGGTGGGAGGGGGGCGTGCTCAAGGCCAGTGATCAATGTGAAAAGTGACCAAATAGAACCTTAGATGGGCAAACAATGCTATAACTGATCTCTTTGGAAAACTCATCGGTTTTCATAATCACAAAAATTCTAACCGCCTAGGTAAAATTAAAAATAGATATAAATCTTAATTTAAATTAATTGTCGAAACAATATTCTCTGTGTGGCCAATTTTGTTCAAATTGGCCAGGCCCATGGTCATCTGGCAGCAAGCTAAGATATCGGTATCGAGAATTGAGATCTATTTCAGGAGCCGGATTTCGAACAACTCTCAATCAAGACTTCCCGAGAGTAAATAAAACGCTGTAAATGATATTATTAAGCCGTTGAATTGCCATAAATTATATGCCTGTCCATTTCTGGTGATGCCTATAATAGGGTCAATATCAATGTCTTCATTATCGATTAAGGTATCAATTATATACGATATTTGGTCCTTTTTAAGATTTTTATTTCCGGTGGACTGAATACACGGCTGTGTTTTCAGTCCACTGGTGGACTGAAAACACAGTTCCTATTATTTATTATTATTATTATTATTATTATTATTATTATTATTATTATTATTATTATTATTATTATTATTATTATTATTATTATTATTATTATTATTACTATTATTATTATTATTATTATTATTATTATTATTATTATTATTATTATTATATTATTATTATTATTACTATTATATTATTATTATTATTATTATTATTATTATATCATCATCATCATCATTATTATTATTATTATTATTATTATTATTATTATTATTATTATTATTATTATTATTATTATTATTATTATTATTATTATTATTATTATTATTATTATTATTATTATTATTATTATTATTATTATTATTATTATTATTAGCATCATTATTATTATTATTATTATTATTATTATTATTATTATTATTATTATTATTATTATTATTATTATTATTATTATTATATCATCATCATTATTATTATTATTATCAGCATCATCATTATTATTATTATTATTATTATTATTATTATTATTATTATTATTATTATTATTATTATTATCATAACATATGGTATAGGGCATAATAGGATAATATCCATTGAATGCCCTTAATTTTAATGGTAACGCTATAAATCTATTGATTAAAGATTGCAATAATGATACACGTGGTAAAGATAGTATTTCAACTTAAATGTACTCATGCATATGTGATGTACAAACATATATCTTTAACCGTGACGTGCAAAGCGCGCGCGCACACACAGACACATACACACACACACGCGCGCGCGCATATGGAAGATAACCATAATAAGGTAACAATGCATAATATATACATACAAGATTGAAAGCCATGTCAACAACAGTGCAAACACGTATTATTCGTCATATATAAATCTCCCATCATATAATTCCCTGTCTACTAACACCTTGAAATAATCCATAGATTTTGCATTCTTTGTTTCAAATTTCAAATTGTTACATTTCTGGACAATACGAATACCGAACCAGTTTTGTCTTATGTTTGTTTTGCATCTAGTGACAAAAATCTTAAACTTGTCCCCTCTAGTAAAAGTAAAATTAGAATATGAAAAACTATCCGAAAAGTCTATCCTATCCAGACCATGTACCAATCTATAAACCTGAATTAAATCCCCACGAATTCTTTATATTTCAAACTTGGTAAGTCAAGAAATTCTGACCTTTCCTTATCAGATAAATACTGTATTGCATAAATCTTTTTGGTAGCTCTCCTCTGTACTCTTTCAAGACTAACAGATTGTCTTTTATATAATGGGCTCCAGATGCAATTTACATATTCTAGAATTGGTCGAACGAGCGATTTATACAAATATAAAAATGTGGTTTTCGCAAGTCTTATAAAGGTTCTATATATTATTCCCATCATTCTGTTTGCACGGCTTACACAATGATCAATATGTACATCAAAATTCAAAAGTGAATCAAAAGTAACTCCCACATCCTTTTCAAAAGGCGTCGGGCGGGGCTCTAACCGAGGTCCTTCCATCCGAAAGCGAGTGTCATACCACATAGCCGCTTGATTTAACATTGTTGAAATGGGTAATATTATTATTGTGTGTTGAGTTTGGGTGTGTATTTCCATAAGTAAAATTTGACATAGAAATATCGGTAAAATAATTATGACATGGATTATTATTTTCATATATTAATATGTAATACTTTACATTTCGAAACATTAAAATCCAGATGCCATGTTGTAGACCATTTGAAAAGTGAAAATACATCATTTTGTAGAATGTTATGATGTCCAGTTGTACTATAGATCTTCGTATCGTCTGAAAACAGTTTGCAGGCTGAATTTATGTCACATAGTAAATCATTTATATTTAAAAGAAATAAAAGTGGTCCCAATACGTTTCCTTGGGGTACACCGCTAATGACATTCTTAAAATCCGACCCCACCCCATTGACAATGACTCTTTGTATTCGATTATTAAGAAAGTCTTTAATCCAGTTAAAAATATTCCCTTTAAATTCATATGCTTTTAGTTTAATGAATAATCTCTCATGTGGTACAGAATCAAAAGCCTTGCGGAAATCAAGATAAACAACATCAATGCATTGATCACGAGCAATTAACTTGGTAAAATCCTCCATCACCTTTTAAAGTTGAGTAATACATGATCTCTTTGATCTAAAAACATGCTCATGGTTATCGTTTTGCATCGTAAGACTTTCAAGAAAGTCCATTATTCGGTCTTTCAAGATAGACTCCATAACATTACAGAGTATGCCTATTAAGCTGCCAGCCCTAACCAACAATTGGACAGTATCTCTCAAAAATCACAAAATCACTTTTTTCACATAATCAAAACTCTTGGACATAGGAAAGCTAACAAAGTTGTCAGAATGATCATATCTCAAGTATTTTTTGAAATTAGAGGCGATTAAAAATTTTGCTTGAAACAGTATCCGATTTAAGCCCCATCTTTAACCAACAAAAGGACAGTATCTCAGACAGTCGTCTCCGCCCCGTTAACGGGGTCCCTCGCATAGTAGTCTGTGGTCCCTCGTGAGCATGACGGTGGCGACAACGAATATTATAATAGTAATAGGCTTTTAACGAAATCGAGCCGATCGAGGAGCCGAACGCCGAACCCGAACGGATCTAGCCTTCTCACGTGACCACGAACGAGATCTGAGTAAAGGCTCTCAAGCGATATGCAGCATCGGATCTAAGGTCACGTGATAGAGGATAGCTTGGGTTGCTGTTGGCTTCAGCTGACAAGAAACGGAGAAGGAAAGAATGGAGACTACCTCAGGCCTCACCCTACCATATGTTAGGGGAGGGGCAAGGTCAGTGTCATTCAATAGTAGATAATTGTGCATGTGGCGCTCTACCCTAGATACGGAGAGAAAATTATAAATTGATTACGGGGGAACGTGGGGGGGGGGGGGGGAGGGGGGTTTGACCCACAAGCGACCGAGGTGTTGGGCTTCGGGGAGACCATGATACGACATCAAAGAGAAAAGTCCGCTGGTGGAAAAGGTTGGGGGGTGGGGGTGGGGGGTAGTGACAATCAGCATGGGATGTATACATTAACATTAGTAGTATAGGCAATAGATGACCAGGGATGTGTATTGTTTGTGTATTGTTTGAATATGTTTGTGTGTGTGTGTGTGTGTGTGTGTGTGCGCGCGCGCGAGTGTTTGTGAAAGGGATTACACAAAAACACCTTTCTCTGTAGCTTCCAAATGATTACGTATACGATAGATTTGAAAACCACATTGTTTGAATCAGCTTGCAAAAAGAAGAACATTTATCTTTGTTTACAAAAATAGGCTTAGAAATAACTTTTTTTTTCTAGTAGATGGATTGTGAAAAAAATATTGCTCAAATTTCTTAATTTAATGATAGTTTCTATATTTTCCGGTCGATTTTCTTGATTCATATCTCATTTTTTAATTCTCAATGCGACGAGCACACTGATGTATCTCGTGTGATTCAAAAGCGTTTAAAACACTAATTGCGTTGCTTCAAAAAAAAAAAAAAATATATATATATATATATATACTGAGAGTCCTGCCTCACTAATTCCGGAGTGACGAAATTAGACGAGAGGACGCGAGAAAAAATTAATCACGTGTTCGTTCAGTCGATCGTTTGGTATCCGTTCGGTGTGCAACTATAACTTGGTAATATTATAGCATGGCTGGACATGGCCGACTAGAGTACTATAGTTACGTCATGTGGCTGGATCATTCGAAACGGCTTGGGAAGACATCATAGATAACACTGCCAAATGGTCATGTTCATGGCCAATTGGGCCAAGATTGGCCACAATTAGAATAACATGGCTTTTTTTTTTAAATATTTTATTTACTTTTCCACAACTACTTTTTCCTTAGTGTAGTCGATCTTTATTTCTTTAAAATAAAAAACGATGAGTTTACAATGCAGTCAGAGCGTTAGTTCACATAAGGGTGTATTTGGATGCCTTTGATTTTGAAATTGGCCACGAGGAACTCTGATCATCTGACATTAGTGTCTATGCGTATGTGGGGAATTATTCCGTGTGTGTAAAAAAAAAAGAAGAAGAGAGCGAGAGAGAGAGAGAGAGAGAGAGAGAGAGAGAGAGAGAGAGAGAGAGAGAGAGAGAGAGAGAGAGAGATGACAATTGATAATGTATAGATAGAAATCACCTGTATCCTAGTTTGTACGTGCATGTGTCGCGGGTGGGGGGGGGGGGGGGGGGGGGCAGGGGCGTGGCTCTATTTGTTCAAATGGTGCCTGGCACCACATCCATGTTTTAAAAATGGATAACAGCATTTTTTTAAATATATAAAACTGAGAAATGGTATATGACTTACTTGACTTAGATGCCTTTCGCGTCTCGACTGTTTCCAGTATTTCCTGTGTGAGGTGTCTCCAATATTGCCGGTCCTCTGCTAGGGTTCTCAGATTTTCAAGGTCCCCTGCCGTTATGAGACTAATGCTTTGTCCAAGTCTTGTGAGGTTTTTGTTTAGGATCACAGGGAGTGTTGTGATCGGTCTTCCTCCGAAAAGGTTCCCGTGTTTTTGGAAGTATCCCGACATGGCTTGGTTAGCTGGTATGTTTTTGTCCCTGCGTAGTATGTGACCGAAAAGTTGCCATCGTTGTTGTAAAATGTCAAGGGAGATTGGTCTTTCTTTTGTGATCTTATAGATTGATTCATTTGAGATCTTTTTTGGGTATTTGATGTCCAGTACCCTTCTTAGCTGTGTGCGATGGAAGGCATCCAGATGTTCTTCTTCGGATTTTGTCAACGCCCAAGTGCCGCAGTTATACAGAAGTACCGGTTTTACAAGAGCACGGTACAGTTTCAGTTTGGTTTTTCTCTTTATTTTGTCACCTCTAATCCATACATTGGTGAGTTTACTGAGTGCGGCGTTTGATAGCTGTTTTCTTCTTTGTACATCCTCGGTGTCTCCAATTAGTGAGCCGACTTTCTTTGTTCTTTTCCATTCCTCTTTGTTCCTCGATATTGTTGTAAATTCGGTTTTATTGGCATTGACTTGGAGGTTATATTTCATGAGGGTATTTTGTATGATGTCTATATTTGCTGGTGTTGATCCAATAAAATCGACATCATCTGCATAGGCGATTTCTCTTGGGATTGCATTCTCAATATGAGTCGTTGGTTTTGGAATGACTTTTCGAACTTCTTTCAGAGCGTGTTCTAAGTATATTGTGAACAGAATCGGGCTCAGACTATCTCCTTGGGGGGTCCCGATGTTACTTTCGAACTGCGTCTGTTTTGTGGCCCCGTATATCCTTGGTTGTATCTTTGTGTTGCTGAGGAGAAATCGGATTATTCGGAGCTCGTCTTCGTCTACTATGTCTGTTAATATCTCCAAAAAGTTTTCCTCTGTCGATCGTATCAAAGGCTGCGGACATATCGATTCCGGTTATTGTTATGGATATGTTTTCTTTGAGTGCCTTTGCTGCCAACCATTTATGTGTCCATACAACGTCCGATGTGCTTCGGTCTTGGCGAAACCCGCTTTGGCTATGTGATAGATATTTTTCTATTTTCGGTCTAATTCTGTTGAGGACAATAGTTGACAGTGTTTTTCTTATGGTATTCAGTAATGTTATTGGGCGCAGGTTGTTTACGGGTCCTTTCGTTTTTCCTGGTTTTTGTATTGTAATTAGGACACCGCTGTTTATGGTATATATCGCCTTTTATCAACAGTGCGAAACTCCCTTTCTGTCACAACGCCTTCTACCCACGCTTTTCTCCCGATTCACACAGTCCGTTGATGACTGTCGTCAGCGACTGTGTACTATGGCTGAGCGAGTGACTGGATTTCCCCACTCAAACGATTCCAAGGAGCGGATCTTTGCTGGCTCCATTTGGCTATTACTATAGATAGTATGCAGATGACGTCACTCAGGCCTTTGTTATTGTTTTTGCCATCCGCGTTTGTGAGTTGTTCTCACTAAACTGTATTAACCAGACTATAAAAGTTCATGGTTACACATGGTTTGTGTGTTGGTCCGTTATACTTCCGGATGGCAATGTTGTGAACTCCTTGGCCAAGCGCATTCTATCTATAATGTACTATAATGTTGCCACATTGAATACCTGGCTCGAATTTTTACCATCTTCACATACGAGAAAAAAACCCGCCTCAGGTGCCGAGGAATTTTTGCTCCAACTCTGTTGGACTGGGGAAAAATAGCTAATGTTGGTCATTTACGTCATAGTCATAGTATGGTAACTTCGACCATCTTTATTATTATCGAAATCACGATTATTAACAAGTTCATTTGTTTCTCTCTCTGTGTCGTGATTATTGAATATAGTAATTTTTTATTATTATTATTATTATTATTATTATTATTATTATTATTATTATTATTATTATTATTATTATTATTATTATCATTATTATTATTATTATTATTATTATTATTATTATTATTATTATTATTATTATTATTATTATTATTATTATTATCATTATTATTATCATCATCATCATCATCATCATCATCATCATCATCATCATCATCATTATTATTATTATTATTATTATTATTATTATTATTATTATTATTATTATTATTATTATTATTATTATTGCTGCAAAAATTGATATGAAAGAATGTGAACGAGTTAAGTCAAACATTTCTTGATAGTGATGCTATATACTAAATGCATGGTCTTCGCGTGAATATGCGTTTTTGACTTTGTGTGTGTGTGTGTGTGTGTGTGTGTGTGTGTGTGTGCGTGCGCGTTCATCTCACATACACACACACACACACACACACACACACAGAGAGATAGATAGATAGATAGATAGATAGATAGATAGATAGATAGATAGATAGATAGATAGATAGATAGATAGAGAGAGAGAGAGAGAGAGAGAGAGAGAGAGAGAGAGAGAGAGAGAGAGAGAGAGAGAGAGAGAGAGAGAGAGAGAGAAAGAGAGAGAGAGAGATCTTGTATGGTGTCATGTTTGATTTCCGAAGTGGAATGGGGCTGTTTCATGACGTAACTTCAGTACTCTTTTAATAGGCCATGGGCTGTTTACATTCTTACGCTTTGTAAGTTTTGAAATTACCCTTTGTTCGATTGACATCTAGGCGGGCTGAGACAGGCCAGCCGAAGAGAAAAACCGCAAGGTGTGTTTAGGGCTCAACGTATAGTGTGTTCACACTTGTGGAGTGTGTAACCGAAATTCCAACAAAGTTGCCATATTGGTTTTTATTAGACAAAGCGAATTAAGTTTGGTTACTGATTCTTTGTCAAAATATGTTTCTTGGTTGAAATTCAGTTTAAGAGACACGTCTTTTAATATTTAGTGTCTAAAAATTAAAAGATATTTTAAACAATAATTTATATTCAACAAACCCAGCAAATCACACACAAAGACTTGATTCTTAATTGGCAAATATTTTTTGCTAATAAAACATCTCCTCTCTGACTATATACCGGTTTGGTACCGGCTTTGAATCTGTGATTTGCCCTATTTCACATTTCAGTCAGATTAACTGAAGCTCTAACTTTTAATTCCTTTTCAAATGTTTATACATTTAAACTGTGTTGTTGGAGTTTTAAATTCTTTATCCATATTGTTCCATACAGTAATTGTTTTGTAAAATGGGTAGAAAGTGCTCTGTCTTCAATTGTAGAACTGGCTACAGAGATCAACCTGCTGATCTGAAAATAACTGTGTACAAATTTCCGAAGGAAATTCAGAAACGTAAACAGTGGATTTCATGCTTACCAAATAAGCTTAAC
This sequence comes from Berghia stephanieae, assembly GCF_034508935.2. NCBI lineage: Eukaryota > Metazoa > Mollusca > Gastropoda > Nudibranchia > Aeolidiidae > Berghia > Berghia stephanieae. Next base: position 66,834,372 of record NC_088365.1, on the reverse strand, counting down.
TTTGAAGATGTTACGGAACATATGGGAGTTTGTGCTCTACATTGGCCTGATAATCCAAAAATGGTTCGTGTAGGACGATATTTTGTTCCAGTTGACCCACCTTCTGTTTTTCATAATGTACCCCAATCATGTGTACCAAGCTCGTCACAAACTCAACATCGGATTACTACAAAAGCCACTGCTGCCTCTCGAGCTGTTGATTTGGATGAGATGTCAGATTTCATGGAGTCTGATTTATTTCAATATGATTCTTTTCATGACAAATTTTGTTGTGAAGTTGGAAATTGTGGTGCCATTTTCACTCTTCCGTCAGGATCACATGATTCATATATTTTATTGAGTAGTGAGAGGAAAGGTCAAATTCACAAGTTTGCAGTATATTTTAAATACAACACTGGAACTAAAAATCCCAGGGTGACGTATGAGATGTATCATTTGGGGAAACGTATTCGTCACCCATTCATCAGTGAGATTAAATGTTGGAGTCAGCTTGAAGAGTTTCTTCGATTTGTCAAAGCAGAAACACCATTTGAAGTTACTGATAAGAAAGTCAACTTTTGTATCAGAAATCTTCAGCTGATGAATTCGTCAAAAAACTCAAGGCTTTACTCTGCAGAGGACCTGTTTTTAGCGTTTTCATGGTATGAAAAATCCCGTGCTTTGTATCTTGAACTTCGTAATCATTTACAATTACCATCTATTTCTACCATGAAAAGAATTACAAGTGTGGCAAATAACACCTCTGATGAAAATCTCTTTACGAATGTTTTTAATCATCTTGAAGAAAGATCCAGAAATTGTATTTTGATTATTGATGAAGTTTATGTCAAGGCATCAGTTTCATACAGAGGAGGAACCATTTATAGATATGCTGTTGATTACCCTGATAAATTGGCTACTACGTTTTTATGTTTTATGGTAAAGTGCTTTTTTGGATCAAGAACATTTCTTGTCAAACTGTTACCCTGTCATGCCTTAACATCTGATTTTCAGTACAGTAACACTATAAATGTCATTTCTACAATTGAAAGATGTGGAGGGAAAGTAATTGCAATAATAAATGATAACAACAGATTGAATCAAGCTTTTTTCAAAAAATTTCCTAAAATAAATGAATCATCTCCTTGGATTACCATGTCCCCAGTTGATCCTACAAGATCCTTATTTTTACTGTATGATACTGTTCACCTGTTGAAAAATATCCGAAACAACTGGATTACTGAGAAAACAAAATGTCTGAATTTCTACCCTTGTCATTCATCTGAACCAGTAACTGCCCAGTGGTCTGATTTGGAAGAACTTCATAATTACGAGACAGGATTTCTTGTAAAACTTTCAACTCTTTCCAAAACAGCATTGAACCCCACAAGTATTGAAAAACAGAAAGTTTCCCTTGTATTGGAAGTATTTTCAGAGAAGACAAGCTCTGCATTGAAATCGTCATCAAAGTCTGTCAGTTCTTGGATCAACACTGCCTTATTTATAGATGAAGTTTTGAAGCTTTGGAAAGTTTTTAACACGAAGTTTCCCTTTCAAAGCACTCGTTTTCGTGACCCAGATCGATTATGTATTGAACTTTCAGAAGCTGGTAGTCATCAATTGAATATCCTGGATCAATGGGCACTGCTTGCTGACCGGATGACAGCATCAAGTCCTGTTCTAAGGGAAAAATCCTTCACAAGAGACACAGCAAATGCTTTAGCTTGGACCTGCAGATGCCTTATTGACTTATCAAAGTACCTATTGACACAAAAAAACTCTGTCCATCATCAATATGTTGCCATTGGTTTCTTCCAACAAGATGTCATAGAGAAGCATTTTGCTCATTTTAGGATGTCAGCTGGTTGCAATTTTTATATAACAGCTCAAGATCTTTTGAACTGTCATCATATAGACAGGGCCAAACTTTTTATTGAATTTGAGAAGGATATTGATTTTAACTCCTCTGGACATTCCTGTGATCTCTGTGGGAAAGAACTGACAGACTCGGAACTTCTCATCATTGACGACCTTCCTCTCACTACTAACACACTATCATCTGATGAGAAAATGATTCTTTATTATATCGGAGGCTATGTGGCCCTAAAGGATGAAAAGTTGCGAGGAGCAGATGGAGACGTGTTCCCTGAAGATGTCAAAGTCTACACTGAGGAAATGGACAGAGGTGGTCTAAATTACCCTTCGACTGCAACTTTTCATCTTATTCTATACTGCTACACTTTTTTTAAAATGTCTGGAGAAATGCATTGTCGTTCAAGACTCGTAAGAATTTTTCAAGATTTTCCAGCACTGTTTCATTTGGATGTTGTTCTCAGCAAAATTTCTACACGCAGAATTGTAAATATTTTATTGAAACGTTTCTGCACTCAAGCTGACAGTGACAATAAAATCCAACAACAGAGAAGGAAAATAGCCAAACTGTCATCTTTGTAGTTATAATGAATTATTTATACTCATTTTCCCAGCCTCACAAGTCCTATTTCATGCATTATTATACTGTTGAATCTTTTAATGGGCCATTGGCGGTCCCAAGCCCGCAGCTGAATGCATACCTTTTTATATGCGTTCAGTAACTCAGAGGGAAAGATTCTGTGTTTATTCAAATGGATATATATTAAATTGTGCAATTATCAAGGTAAGGCATGTTTTATATTTTAATACTTATTTTTCTTCTTTCATTCAATTTTTTTCTCTTTTTCTTTTTTTTTTTTTAAAATTTTTGTGTTTGTTTTACTAATGTGATTTATCAAAAGGGACCTTATCAAAAACAGAGCTTAAACTACAAAAATATATTTGCTATTTGAAAAATGAAAAAAAAAAACATTTTCTCTTATTATTATATAAAAAATCGGTCTCAAAAATATTGTGAAAAGAAAACAAATTCCGACCAAGATAGCGCGAGTGCACTAACACTAACACAGCGACTCGCTCGTACCTTACGCTGAGCCCTAAACGAAATCGCGACACGGTGTGCTGAGCTGGCCTGGGTCGGGTCGCTTAGATTGACATTCAATGTCTGTATGTGTCCCTTTAGCCATTTCCCTCAGTGTCCAAACTCCAATCAATATATTCGTTCGTGATTTATATAAACAAACTATTGAAAAGATTTGCAGGAATAGAAACATCACCATGCAAATTTACTTTACAAGTATGTAAGTTTTTTTTTTTCTTTCTTTTATATTTACACATGTAGCATGTGTAAGTCATTTTCGTCGGGCACCACTTTATACTGTAAGCATGCCACGCCGCTGGGGGGGGGGGGGGGGGGGGGGAGGGGGAAGGGTTGCGTATGCGTGGGTAATACGAGTGGAATGCATAATGTGATCAGTGCAATGTAGGAAGATATAACATTTTCTAATTTGATGATTTATTAGCAAGATATCGAAAACAAAGAAAATACTTTTTTTTATTATTAATTTGGGGGGGGGGGGGGGGGGGGGGGGGCTGGGGGGAAAAAGGGGTGTTACTCGCATTATTTGACTTGTTAAGTCACGCAGTAAATATAATTTTTTGGTGTTGATACATTTTGTGTTGACAAGTTTGGAACAGGAGTAATAAGAAATTTTGCAAATAATAATGTTTCCCTTAGGAAAAATCTGTCGTTCTGCATGTAAATTGCTACTTTATTCTAGCAAAAAGCCATGGGCAGACTCTTTTCGAAATAAAAGTTTGCCATGAAAAGAAATATCTTATGTCACCGTCCTTACCCGTCTGTCCTATACAACCATCCAAAACCTTTGTCATCCCTATCATCTGTAAATTTAAAATGATATATATCATCTAGACAAATTACACGATGGTGTCTCATTGAAAGAAAAGGATGATTTTGTTTTCTAATAGAAATCAGCTGATAAACCGCAATTCTACATACATTAATTGTTCATACCTATCTATATATTTCTTCTACAATTTAAAAAAAATCTTTTAAATCTTTAACATTTTGAGACAAATTCTATGTAATGGCCGGTTAGTATTGTTATCGAGATTTCGCCGAGTCTTGATTTAAAGTAACCAATGAAAACTTTAAAACTTTGGCTAATAAATTCATTCAATCTAGAATCTGACGGATATTCTCGTTCTGATCAACAGTCGTGACAATAAAGGTTATCATTATAATTTGGCTACTTCATGACGTCAGATTACTTGGTGATTGCTATAATATTATTATTAAGTAAATCTTCGAATCACGAAATTCGACAAGACGTTGAGTAGAGATTGGCGAGACTGACCAATTAAATTATCGGTGGATGGTATCAAAAACACACAGGTTGAACATGAAATACCAATATGCACGACACAAAGGGGCAGACTTGTGTTCAGATTCTGTTTCTGCTAGATGCTGAGTTACCTAAATGGCCATGTCAATCATGTAACATCTTTAGATGATCTCATCCTACTCTTGCGATTGTCAATAATGACAAAATCCCGCCCACAAACTTTTCATAGATCCATCATCAGTTTCAAACTTTTTTCTCGTGTGATGTCAAGACTTTCTCAGAGCAAATTATTGGTTCTTGATAGATGATGCTGGTGAACCTTTCACCATTACTTACAGCTTTTCACTGATTGGTTGCTTACAGATTAGAGCTTTTCTCGACGACCGTCTGAAAGTTGCGTCACCTTCTTTGCGTCCTTTGGAATTTAGTAGTGAGCCACGGCTCGTTGGGGAAAAAAGACAATGTATGTTTAGTCAGATTTCAAACAAACAAAGTACATCACCGATCTTGTCTCAGAGAGAAATGAAAAACGATACAGGAATCGAGAAAATCGGACAAGAAATAAATAAGTTACGAAAATAAACAAACGAGGACAAAACCAACTTTCAAAATAATATTTACTCTTAAAACAGTTGTTTCTCAATCGAATTTTATGATTCAAAGACTAATGTTCTCCTTCTTAATAGTTGATTTCAACAGTGCGGTTTTTATATTCCCCACTATGATATTTATTACTTTCAGTTTTTACACAATAAACTGACTCAGAAAGGTGTCAAGTATTATGTATGATTATGACATAATACTTTGACGGCCATGTCTTCGTTTTGGAAGACGTTGAGAAGCTTGACTAGTGTGAGACGTTTGTCGATCGAGTTAGTCGTATTTTGCTATATTCACAACTTAGATACTGTTCTTTTGGTGAAAACGGACGAAGCATTTGCTTTGCGGCCATGGATGAACAGTATGTCAGACGGGCGTATAAGATACTGTCCTTTTGTTGGTTACAGGTAGAGTTATTTGCATGGCTTTAACCAAGAAAGAACAGTATCTCAAAATATTACGCAACATATAACGTCAATGAAATCGCCGACTAAGAGAAAAACGCAATTTATCATTAGCTATTATTTAATGTTAGAAGACTTCCACTATGTAATAGAATTAAAGAGTTATGAATGAAAAAACTAAATGTGTCGATTGCTGCAAAACTGGCTGGATCTGGGTCTGCCCAGATACTGTCCTTTTGTTGGTTTGGGCAGAGCTGATGGGTCTATAGTTTGCAGCATCCAATTTTCTGCCCTTTTTATGAATGGCAGTAACATTGGCTTGTTTCCATTCAATGGGCAAGGTACCAGATTCAAGAAACTTATAATATATTATTGATAGCGGCTGTGATATTTCAAAGGCCACTTCCCTCAGTAAATGGGGATGAAGAGAATCGTGTCCCATGCTTTTAGTCACGTCTAAATTCAACAATTTGGCAATTATGTCTTCTTGTTTCATATAAAAATCGGGAACGTTTAATTGATTTGTAACATTGAAAGTTGGTATATTTGTAGTTTCTTCTTGAAGAAACACAGATAAAGAATAATCATTTAAAACATTAGCTTTATCTGTATCCGAAGTAACCTTGGTACCATCATCTTTCAGTAAAACATAACACCTGGTTTTCTTTTCAACATTCTGTTGACGTATCTCCAAAAGCCTTTCGGACTACTCTTACATTCGTGTGCCAATCATACGTTTTCACAGCGTTTCGAACCGTGTATTTGGTGTTATTTCTAACCTTGACATAATTAATTATGAAAATTATTTGTTGTAGGATACTTTTTGAATGTCTTGTACAATTTATATTTCTTATTGATTGTACTTTTAACGTTTTTTGTCAACCACAATGGTTTATTAGATCTAAAAAATTTATTAAGTCTTAATGGAATGTGTTTAGATTCTATACATTTTAGTTTGTCTTTAAAAAACACCCACGCTTCATTCACACCGTAGCCTTCAAGAGCATCCCAATTCACGGCATTTAGGTCTTCTATACAGGCATTGTAATTACCTTTGAAATAATTAAAATAAACATGTGAAGGATGTTTGGCGGATGAAAGATTTAACGATATAAGGAGTGAGCCATGATCACTTTTCCCCACCGAAGGCAAATGGTCAATGTTATTAATCCAGTAATCATCATCATTACATATTACCAAGTCGAGTATATTACTAGTTTGGTTCAGTCGGTGTCTCGTAGCCTGTGTCACCAGCTGAATAAAGAAAGCATCCCTAATTGCCTCGACAAATAGATAGTCGGGAAAAGTTAGACATGGTTCTGTCCATTTAATGTTAGGAAAATCGTAATCTCCGACAATGATCACGCAATCAAATTTCATTCTACCTACTGACTGTAAGGTTTCTTTTATATCCCTAATGAAAGTTAATTTGTCTGAATTATGAGACCTATATATATATATATATATATATATATATATATATATATATATATATATATATATATATATATATATATATATATATATATATATATATATATATATATATATATTTCCTACAAGTATGTGTAAATTATTATATTCAAAATCACACCATACACTTTCACTAATTATAGGATGATCAAAAGAGAATATATCGGCATCAATACAATCCAAAACATTGATAGAAACACCTCGACTTGGGTAATCATTCAAAAATAAGTTATATCCATCGATAAAAAATTCAATCTCTAAATCAAGCTCAAGTTTAATTTTTGGCATAATTTCAGTAAGATATATTATCATGGGATTATGTTTCTGTAAAATACATGTTAATTCTGATCGTTTGTTAAGTAAGCTATCGACATTAGAATATAATACAACAAAATTATTTGATGAAGGAATATGAAAAGACACATTTGTTGGGGTGTCACTCTCGGGTGTTCCAGACAGGTCTGTGTCAAGTCATTGGTGTGCATTCTGTCGTGTCGATGTCAGGCGTCTTGAATAAAATTCTCTCCCACCGGGAATGTAATGAGTTTTACGTTGGGTTTGGTGATGGTCTATCTGGCGTTGTGATGGTAGAGGGGTTGTCGACGTGATGTACATTTGGTCTTCAGTCTGTTTGATTGAACGAATTCGAGGGCTGGGCGTGTCGGCGCCAGTTGATTGTATTTGGGCATCGAGGGGACTGTGTGGATCAACCTCAGTCTCACACCATTGATGATTACTGCCATGACTTGTCCGTTCATTGACCATGCCGAGTCGATCCTATCGTCATTTTTTGCTGCTTTGAGCACATTGAAATTCTTCTGCGTTAAGTCTTCAAATATTGAAATTCCCGAGCCGTTTAACTTTATTCTGGCCTTGAGCACCATATCACGATCCAATCGCCTTACAAATTTGATAATTATTGGTCTGGGTTGATTTGATTTCGTTCTGCCAGTACGGTGTCGAGTGTCAATTCCGGTGATGTCAATTTGGGCTTGGGTTTCTAATCTATTTAATCAGTTCCGTGTGTTTTCTCTTGGATTCCAAAAATGCGGAGGGAATTTCTCTTCGAATAAGTTTCCAATTTGTTGTTTCGTTTGAAAATCTGAGAACCCTAGCAGAGGACCGGCAATATTGGAGACACCTCACACAGGAAATACTGGAAACAGCCAAGGCGACCCGATCTTTCGGTCGAGACGCGAAAGGCATCTAAGTCAAGTAAGTCAAGTGTTTCGTTTTTCGGTCATCTCGATTTGTTTGGATTTTTTTTCAGATTGTTGTTGATCATTTTCATTTCCCTTCTTTCGCCTTTGTTTTGGTTTAATTCATGTTTTAATTCCATGTTTTCTTGTCTTAGTTGGATAATTAGGTCTTTGAGATCTTTCATTTCGTTTTTTAATGGTATTTTGTAATGTTTGAAGTAAGTCTTGGTTGTCGAGTTCTTTAGAAGGGGTAGACTGGAGGGAAGGGATGTTTTCGAAGTTATCTGAGTTTCTTTTTTTTTTTTTTCGTCCCTTCGGCATCTTGCCCAAATTGGGATGACGTAATTTGTAGTTATCATGACACTGAAAAAACGCAACGGTTAGATAATATGCAATGAAAATCAATCAATACACTTATGTGGACGAATTTAAAGTTGAAACGAATATTACTATAGAAAACAAATACGAAAATGAATATATTAAATAAACACTCATCTCCTGATCCTCATCGTTGCAACGTAAAAAACATCAAATTCCATAACAAAACAGTACTGAAAAGAACACGTCGGTCATCTTGAAAATCTTAAATTATTATTATTTATTATTATTATTATTATTATTATTATTATTATTATTATTATTATTATTATTATTATTATTATTATTATTATTATTATTATTATTATTATTATTACTATTGTAATAATAATATAATAATAATAATAATAATAATAATAATAATAATAATAATAATAATAATAATAATAATAATAATAATAATAATAATGACATTCGACATATAACCTATTTAGAAAGATTAAAGTATCTAAATTTGCCTTCACTAAAATATTGTCGAATAAGAGGTGATCTTATTCACACTATATCTATATAGATATAGACTCGTTACAATATATATTAAAATGGTTTTTTAAAAATTATTCGCATGTTACAAACACACATTTTTGTAGTTTATATACCAGACCTTTTTTCCACACTTTGTCGAATGCTTTTTCAAAGTCCACCCATACCACAATTTTTTTCTTTCCATCCTGAAACGAGTCTTCTATTTCTTGGGATATGTAGGTTACTTGATTTTCAGTACTCCTGTGTCTTCTGAAACCGGCTTGTTCATTTATAAGCACATTATAGTTTTCAAGATACCACATCGGGTTTAAAAGTTTAAAATGCCAAATGAATGTAAAGAGATCAAATAATCCTACGAATATTGAACATGACATTTATGTATTAGAAATTTAATTCTCAATATTATCAATTAATTGGTATTATATACTAATTATGGAACTGATAAATTTTATCTATGCATACAGCTTACAGAGAGCATTAAAAGGTTTTTAGAACCTATAAGCTCTTAAACGATACGATACGATACCATACGATAACGATAGGATAATAATAACAATAATAATAATAATAATAATAATAATAATAATAATAATAATAATAATAATAATAATAATAATAATAATAATAATGATAATGATAATAATAATAATAACAATAATAATAATGTATTGTGTATGTATTTAGATTGTGTGTGTATTAAAGATATTAATACAAGTTGATATAAGACAGAAATGTTTGATATCAATGAGAATTAATGAATACTAAGAATGCATTTTAAACTGGAGTAAATTGAATAATGATCAGTTTTAATTTATTCTATCGATATTATTTTACTAGAACGAAGTATATATTGCAGTTGATCCTTCTTCCTCCTTCATACTAACTACTAATAAACTAGGTTCTCTTCCTCAAACATGCCATCACTATTTTCATGACGATAGCACCTTGCATGGCACGAGTCTGGTCCAGGGCTTCGTCCGCTGGACGAGCGACGAGCAGGATGATGCTCTCTCCCGGAGTTTATTTCCTCCATGACAAACACTTAAACCTGACAGTTGCCTAAAAATCACGTGACAATTCCAGCAAAAGATAATGAAATAAGTAAATAATCAATATTAGTGCTAACATTTCTACAATGTCCCATTGGTTGCATTTCTGTTTTAGTCATCACACTAAACGAATATTGATGTCAAGTTACAAAAATAATTTTTGACGTCAAATTATCAAACGTTAAATTTCACTAAAATAAGATTTTTTAAAAGACCTATCATGTAATTATTTTTGTCATTCAGAGATAACGAAATCAGAATAGATTGAAAGGTAAAACAAAACATTTCTTACAGTCTTGCTTTTTGGAATTCGAACTTTTTGTTCCCAACGCGCACTGTCTGTTAGCTCGTGCAGCGATTGGGAACACGTCGGGAAATCCAAAAAGTAGGAGTGTAAGAATCGCATGTTATTGAATACAACAAACGGTTCTCTTTCTTTTTGAGGTCATGACTGTGTTTTGTGACGCCATTCTCTGGTCACTGTCAGGCTATGAGATTTTGATGGTTATGACCATATGTGGCGTAGTTGTACACATATGTAATGGCTTGAGATCGCATAGTGGTGTTTTTTATAGATAGTAATATTATCATTTGCGTTGTGTTGTAGATGTTAATAATGACGAAAGAGTCCAAGGGCCGATGATGATAACTGAATGTACAACATCAAGACATTCAAATAAAAATCCAGATTCCAAGTTCCATTATATGTCGTGATAAATTCCAAATCCAAATCAAATAGCATGGTCATAATTCAATCAGTTTCATAAATTCCAAATCCGTAAATCCAATCCAAATGTAAAGTCATTTTGCCTAACTAACCATTTTCAATATATATGTGGAATATCTCTAAGTCCGTAAAATAAAGATTTTTAGTAAGATGGTAGAACTTAGGAAAGTGCAGCTCATCGTAAAGTAGAATGCAGAATCGAAGAATAATAATCTAGAATCTAGCAATACTATCTTTTTCCCCTATTGTAAATTATTTCAAGCCACACCTCTTACTAGTTTTGACAGTTCCCTGTCAGTCTACAATCCAACCCCTAAGAGTAAGATCAAATCATATTCAAACATAAAACGTCAATTCCTACATATTAATGTTAAACTCCGCCTTTTATGATATAATATTACTTTTGGTAAACGTCAGTTTTACGTTCAGTACGCCCAAATAATCTGTACGACCAAATAATTAATTCCGACTATAATTTGATGCTATTATCCCCAAATACCAAGTAACACCGATCAAAGAAAGTCATTTTCTAGTACTCAATATAATGACCAATTCTTTTACTTTGGAACGTAAAACTGACCTAGACTACTCAATATAATGACCAATCCTTTAACTGATATCGATAGTATGCGCTTGGCTCAGAAGCTCATAACATTGCCATCCGGAAGTAAAACGGACCAACACACAAAACTGTGTGTATCCATGAACTTTTATAGTCGAGTTAATACAGTTCAGTGAGTATTACTCATAAACGCGGATGACAAATAACAATAACAAAGACCTGTGTGACGCCATCTTCGAACTATTTATACAAGCACTTTGAACTCATTAAACCCACTTGCTATAAGCTAACTCTCTTACACATTATACTCTTAAGTCAAAGTTGGAAAGTTATAGACTGAACCACCAGGAAACAGAGACTGTAACGCACATGTTTCTTATGGACACTTATGATAAAAAAGTAGGTCAAAATTTTTATAAATTGTATCACGTGCTGACCTCCCCTGGTCTGACCTGCTATGCTTAATACGATTCAGTAGTCTGATGTCACGCGCCCGGCAACGGCGGCCATCTTGGTTCTAAACAAAGAAAATCATTACTTTTTATGCTTCATGCTAGCTAGAACGTTTCGTTCCCTTTTCGTATGCCTTGTGATCAGAATGTGTAAAAGTCAAAACATGATCAAATTTATGGGTTTGTTTTCCTCTGGAAACGCTTTTATACTCGTCGGAGAAATATTTCACACGGGCGTCCGCCATTGTTCCGATAGCTTATAGCCAGTGTTACTAAGTTACCATGCGTCATAAGGAAGGAAGTGACGTTACGACTACTGAATCCTATTGTCTGTGGCATCCATGACCTCGCTGACGAATCTAATCTTGTACTGAAGTCACGCGATGTCGAGCGTGACCAATTAGAGGATTAGTGACACGGGTAACGATATTTTGGCATGAGAATGAGACAATAGAATAAGTTATTGCCACATTCGGAGCTTGCCTGTCACCCCAAGTAACCAGCCTCACAGATCATGAGAATCTCTTCACAATTTTCACACAGGTGATTGTTGGAAATAATGCATCGTGTCGCCAAGTGTCATTATGCAATTCAGTCATCAATATGCTACGATATTTTGAAAAATACTCACAAATTATGATGCTGGTCGATTCCACTACTAGTCATGTACTACTGGCAGCTATAGATAGTATGCAGATGACGTCGCTCAGGCCTTTGTTATTGTTTTTGCCATCCGCGTTTGTGAGTTGTTCTCACTAAACAGTATTAACCAGACTATAAAAGTTCATGGTTACACATAGTTTGTGTGTTGGTCCGGTAGTATAACGGACCAACACACAAACTCTGTTTAACCATGAACTTTTATAGTCTGGTTAATACAGTTTAGTGAGAACAACTCACAAACGCGGATGGCAAAAACAATAACAAAGGCCTGAGTGACGACATCTTCGAACTATCTATAGTTTTGATTCCACTTGGCGGTGATGCACACTGAAAAAGTGTTTGTTCCAGGAAGGTTCCGAGCTCCAAGCCCTTATTCCGTTAACAACAAGAGCAAGTGAATATTAAATACATTACTTATACTCCACATAAGACTTGATAAAAGCCTGAAACGTCTGATCGAGTAAGAGAGTATAAAAAAGTACTTCATCCAGAATCAATACTCTTCAACAGTCGTAACGTCACTTCCTTCCTAATGACGCAGGGTAACTTAGTAACACTGGCTCTAAACTATCGGAACAATGGCGGACGCCCGTATGAAATATATCTCCGGCGAACATAAAAGCGTATCCAGAGGGGGAAAAACATAATTTGATCATGTTTTGACTTTTACACAATCTGATCACAAGGCATATGAAAAGTTCTAGCCAGCATGAAGAATAATAAGTAATGATTTTCTTTGTTTAGAACCAAGATGGCCGCCGTTGCCGGGCGGCGTGACATCAGACTACTGAATACAATTGTACTTTAGAATGCATGCGATTGGTTCGTGGTTCAGTCTTTTGATTGATGGCAACACAATATTCACAAGACGGCAAAACAAGGGACCTTTATCTCGGCGGTAACGTGAATTAGTGAATGTTGTGGCTTTAGTAATGGGAGCGATCTGCGTTCTGGTTTTCGACCAACCGAGTCATCAATCACATGATTTGTTGCTGTCCAACGGTTGGACATTTCCTAACAAATTTAAAATTGCACTTTGTTTACGAAAGTTGTAAACACACCCGAGTTTCAAGCTGAACAAAATGATCCATCATGATGTCATACCAATTTGAGTTTTCAGACCTGCAAATAAGGAAGTATAGTCGTGACGTCACATCCTCTATTCTTTTGGTTCCTAAATCCCGGAGAGTGTGTATGCAACTTGGTAACCAGACCTTGGGAGTACTAAAAATGAAAAGGTTATAAAAAGGAGGCATAACTATTTCAGTAGCAGGCTGTCTAGGCAGCTTAATAGGATGACGGGGGGTAAAATAGCAAGGATGGATGATTATAATTGACGACCAGAACATATTTAGAAAAGAAAATAAGATGCCATCACTCTGATAACAGAATATCAATAATACAATGTATGCATTCAGTCCCCCGGAATAGTGATTTTACACTTCCAATGAAATAGGAACCAGTTTTTTTTAAATCACATTTTTTATTCACCTATTAATCCACGTCGATTACGAGTGATGACCATGTTGACAAGATGGGTCGCATTTCGCCTCTACTGTAGGTCAAAGTAGGTCAAAGTAACTGTGACTGAATATATAATTTGAACTTGATATCGAGTATACAGTATAAGCCTTACCATAGGTGGATCCAATAATCTGTGTCAAAATCTGTGTGTCTCCAAGTCCGCAAAACACATATAAATATAGAAAAGTGGTCGGAAAATCGTTGTCTTTGTGGTCAAATGATGCTTCGCTGCTACAGTCTGTGGACTGTAAAAAGTAACGAACAAAAATATATAGAACAGCTCCGATAACAGAAGAAATATACCAACCACAGGACACAGAGAATCTGGGATTAAAAGGGTGTGTTCATTTTTTTCAAAAATGTTTTTCTTATTGGCTGAGGAAGGATTTTGAGCTCGAAGGGTTAGGTGTTTTATACTTTTTTTATTTCTCGAGTCTTTTGTTTTCACATTTGTTCATTGTTTTCAATATCCACGAATTTAAACGAAATTCAACTTGTATAAAAGCTTACATTTGTTTGACGTCTGTTGTTTTGGAATGGGAGAGAAATTTCTAAACGTTTTCGTCCAACCCAGTTGTCGATCACGTGATTTTTTGCTCTCCAACGACTGGCTGTTTCATAATTATTGTAAACACGTTGCTTTATTGATGAAAGTTGTAAATATACCCATGGATCAAGCGGAACAAAATGACCTACCGTGATGTTGGATATTTCGAAAACTGTGAACACTTATTATTCTGTAGAAGGTCATTTTGAGCCACACTTTGCCATACGACCAATACCTCAAGCTCACGGGAAAATAACATAAATCTTCCCCATTGGTGACTAAAATTAAATATGCGGGTCAATTTAATATATTGACATATTTGTGCTCTTTGTGCGGCTATTTAATGTGGTCTAGTGGTATGACAATCGCTTTCGGATCGGAAGGTCCTGAGTTCGAGCGTCGCTCGGCGCATAGTTGAGTCCTTGTAGAAGGCTCTTTACTCACATTCTCTCACCGTACTCGGGTGTAAAAAAGAGTACCTGGCCGTTAACAGCGTAGTCTCTGTCCTAAAAAATTGTAAAATCGCCTAAAAGGCGTCATGTCCCGTCCTACATGTTAAATGTTGCTGTTGGCCAGAGATCCCTTGTAAAGCGCTTTGAGCACGTTTAGTGGATATTGCACTATTTAAAAGCTCAATTTTTAAAATAATTATTTTCTTCCCAAAATGTGAGATGTGAAAAAAGTCGTTTGTCAGATTTGGTCATAAGGTGTTTACGTGCTATTTACATCATGGAAAGGCTTGCATGACAAATTCCTGTTCAGATTGGGACGGATGAATTCCTTGGCTATTCTTCTTGGCAACAAAGCGTGTTATTAGTAACATCATTTATAAACAGATTGTCGAGAGATGAAGAGGGCGGAGTTGTCATCGCTCAGCCCTTTATTTGTTGTTTATAGTTATAGACTGTCAGTTAGGTTATATCGATTTAGTAAATTTTCACTTAATACATCAGCCATATTTACTGTCGACATTAGAGGTTGCCCATAGTCTTGTGTGTTGTTTGGATTCTTCGTGTCTGTCGGGCAGAACAAGTGAGTATTTAACTAAATGTATAGTATTAATAGAAGGAGTATAGTTGGTATCACTCAGTTGCTTGTAAATACCTTTGAAAAAGATCGGAGAGGAATAATAATAATAATAATATAGATATAGATAGACCCAAATCTGTGAGAACTAATCACCTGACTGTCTGTCTCAAAACGGGAACAAAGAGTGAAATGCCGTCAATTTCATTAACCCGTAACCTTCCGTAAATTATAGAAGGAATGCATTTGACGTTACTCATTTCTTTGTTATTGTTCGTCGACAACAATTTCAATGTTTAGTTCCCACTAAATTTTATCATTCAGACCAAAAAAGCTTGAGGGTTTTTGTGTGTCGGTACGTTATAGCCGACTAGCCGATGTGGTGAGTATTTTACTCACATCACATATCATCTTTCTATTCATATCATCTTAAACATTTCGTCATTTGTACTTTTTTGAAATAACAAGTAAATACCGGGGGCCTTATTTATCACTTCTTTATGTTATAAATATCGTCGAGTCAGTCCTTGATCGCTCATCAGACCATGGCATTTTGGATGGTACACATAATATAACAGATGGTCTTCCTCGGATCAGCGGTGGGGGTTAGTGAAGTAAACATGTGACGTAAAGAAAACCATTCATAATGTTCCTCCTTTTCCCCTTTTTGTCACATCAGCACTGATATAAAGACTTAAATTTATTTAGTTCATTTATCTCTTTCAATCAAACTTTAAAGTTTAAATTGTAAAACTTTTGATTTCCCCGCTTGATTATATTGTCATTGAACTCGCTATTTATAGAATAAACTTTTTTTATTTACTCATTTGCATTTGTAGCCATTCGCTCAATCTTTCAATTAATTCATTCATTCATCCATTTATTCATTCAATCATTCCTTATTCCGGGAGCCTTTTTTATCACATCTATATTTTTTTATATGTAGTCCAGTTAGCTCTTGAGCGCTCATCAGACACCATGACAAAAAGAATTGAGCGTTTTATATAGCGCAATATCACCTAAACGTTTTCAAAGCGCTTTGCAAGGGGTCCCTGGCCATTAGCAACATTTAACATTTAGGACGGGACATGACGCCTGTTAGGCGATATTACAATTTTTTTTTCGGACAGAGATAACGCTGTTAACGGTCAATCACTTATTTTACACCTGAGTACGGTGAGAGAATGTAAGTAAAGAGTCTTTTCCAAGGACTCAACTATCCGCCGAGCGAAGCTCGAACCCAAGACCTTCTGATCCGAAAGCGAGTGTCATACCGCTGGACCACATACCCGTTCTAGAGCAGACACCATGACAAAGGCGAAGTTCAAACGCTGATCCAGAGTGCTTGTCTCTTTAACCAGTAAACTACCAAACTCTGGAAAAACTCGCATTAAAAAATTTGGCCAGGAAACTCGTCCTCAAATATCTATTGATTTCAATAACCCTCATCTTGGAAATAACTCTCAAACCTGGGTCTTAAGGAAGAATTTACGAAGTCTCAGGTTTGAGCGTTTTTTGCCAAGATGAGGGACATTTAAATCGATAGATATTTGAAGGACGAGTTTTCTGGCCAAATTTCTAAATATACGTGTTTTTCCAGGAGTAGGGCTGTTAATTAATGGATACAGGAATATAAAACTTGTCAGATTGTCAATTTGAATGACGTGAAATAATCAGACAATATTCAATGGTATATCAATCATCGATTATTTTGTGCAGATCTTAAACATGAGGTGAGAAAACACACATTTTATAGATAGAACGAAATTAACGTCACTCAGTTTTTTGTTATTGTTTTTGCCAGCCATTTTATGAGTAGTTCTCACTAAACTTTATTAATAAGAATCAGAATATAAACGTTTAGGTTACGCATAGCTTTGTGTGTTGGGACGTTATATCCGGCTGGCATTGTTACAAGTTTATTTTTATTTGTTTTTTTTTAAGTAAGCGCATAAAATCAATAAGCGGCTATGTGGTCTTGCGGTATGACACTTGCAATTGGATTCCAATGTCTGATGTCACGTCGCCCAGCAACGGCGGCCATCGTGGTTCTAAACAAAGAAAATCGTTACTTTTTATTCTTCATGCTGGCTGGAACTTTTCATATGTCTTGTGATCAGAATGTGCAAAAGTCAAAACATGATCATATTTATGTTGTTCTTTTTCTCCTCTGGATACGCTTTTATGCTCGTCGGAGAAATATTTCATAAGGGCGTCCGCCATTGTTCCGATAGTTTAGAGCCAGTTACTAAGTTACAATGCGTCGTTACGAGGGAAGTGACGTTGCGACTGTCGAAGCCTATGGGATCTGAAGGTCCTGGGTTCGAGACCCGCTCTGGGCATGGGATGGTGCATAGTTGAGTCTTGGAAAAGGCTCTTAACCCATATTCTCTCACCGTACTCAGGTGTAATATGACTATCGACCATTAACAGCGTTGTCTTTGTAGAAAAAAAATTGTAATATCGCCATACAGGTGTCACGTATCGTCCCACAAATGTTGTGATGCTGTTGGCTAGGGACATCTCGTAAAGCATTTTTAGCATGTTTAGTTGATATTGCGCTATATAAAAGCTCACGTTTTTATATTCTAAACGAAAGTGACAAAGTTGATGAGCAAAAACTTTCAGATCTTTGCCGTCAAAGGTCAAGGCCATGACCTTCTATCATTTAATTTCTTGACAAAGCACATGTTCAACATTAATTTATCAAATTTTATCTTGTTTGTTTTTGTGTGTATGTGCGAATTATTAATTTTCATGTTTATGTGTGTGTGTGTGTGTGTGTGTGTGTGTGTGTGTGTGTGTGTAAGGGAGAGATAGAGAGAGTGGGAGAAAAAGAGATAGATAGACAGAGAGATATAGACACAGAGAGAGAGAGAGAGAGAGAGAAATAGAGAGAAAAAAGAAAGATAAACGAAGAGATTAGGCATATAGATAGAGAGAGAAAAATAGATAGATAAATAGAAAGAAAGCTAAATAGATGGATATAGGGATAGAGAGAGGTAGAGATAGATAGGGAGAAAAATAGACCGAAATATATATAGAAATATATATTGAAGCTTTTGAAATGTGGTGCTTGAGAAGGATGCAGAGAATATCGTATACTGCACACAAAACGAACGAAGAAGTGCTAAAACAAAAATACCAACAAAGGAAACTAATGCCCTTAATAGCGGTTCGACAACTATCCTTTTTCGGACTCATAGTAAGGAAAGATAAGAATGAATACCTGGCAAGTTGTGGAAAAATACCTGGTAAACGCGCCAGGGGGAGACAAAGAAAAACACTCATAGACCAACTGAAGGGCTTCACCAACCTAACAATCCAAGAGCTGTTTGAAAAAGCAAGAGACAGCGAGGAATGGAGAGAGATAATTCATGCAGTATCCGAAGCCTGGGCCAGGCATGGAACCTAGAAGAAGATATATATATATATATATATATATATATATATATATATATATATATATATATATATAGAGAGAGAGAGAGAGAGAGAGAGAGAGAGAAAGAGATATAGAAATAGATAGAGATCTAGAGAGATAGATAGATAAATAAAGAGAGAGTGAGCGAGAATGATATATATATATATATATATATATATATATATATATATATATATATATATATATATATTCATTTATGAGTGTTGGTGGGTACTCGTAGGTACGAAAGTGCTCGATAATGATGGTTAGAGCTAATATAGAATATATATATATATATATATATATATATATATATATATATATATATATATATATATATATATAGAGAGAGAGAGAGAGAGAGAGAGAGAGAGAGAGAGAGAGAGAGAGAGAGAGATCGTTTAATGGGAGCGATCTATATTACAATTCCATGTGTCATTGGTTACATTTCAAAGTATGCTCAATATGACTCACATAGTTATGATAGTTCACAGTTTGAGAAATACCCAACCCCATTCTGCTCGACATTGACTCATGGGTATGTTTACAACTTTCATAAACACGGCAGCCTGTTTAATTTATAGATAAATATCCAGTCGTTGGGCAGCACCAAATCACGTGATCGAATATAGATAGTATGCGCTTGGCTAAGAAGCTCATAACATTGCCATCCGGAAGTATAACGGACCAACACACAAAACTGTGTGTATCCATTAACGTTTATAGTCGGAATAATACAGTTCAGTGAGTATTACTCATAAATGCGGATGGCAAAAAACAATAACAAAGACCTGAGTGACGTCATCTTCGAACTTTCTATAGATCACTCCCATTGAATCAGCGATGTTTATTATTTTTTTTTTGCAACATAATTCCTATGTGTGTATGTGTATGTGTGTGTGTGTGTGTGTGTGTGTGTGTGTGTGTGTACTGTTTGGGTGTGTTTTGTGTTTGTGTCAGCATGTGCGTGTGTTTTTTGTCGTCATGTGTGAATGTTTGTGTGTGTGTGTTTTGTGTGAGTGTGTGTGTGTGTTTTGTGTGGACGTGCGTGTGTTGTGTGTGTGTGTGTGTGTGCGTGTGTGCTGTGTGGGCGTGTTTTTGGTGTTTGTGTCAGCGCATGTGCGTGTTTTTTGTGGTCGTGTGTATGTGTGTGTTTTGTGTGAGTGTGTGTGTGTTTTGTGTGGACGTGTGTGAGTGTGTGTGTGTGCGTGTGTGTGTGTGTGTTTTGTGTGAGTGTGTATGTGTTTTGTGTGGACGTGTGTGAGTGTGCGTGTGTGTGTGTTTTATGTGAGTGAGGTGTGTGTTTTGTGTAGACGTGTGTGAGTGTGTGTGTGTAAGTGTGTGTGTAAGTGTTTTGTGTGGGCACATAAAATATGTGTGTTTAAAAAGATGTCTATCCGGCAACTTGTTCTACATCTTACAATCATAAAGGGAGCACCTACAACAACAAGGCTCAAATCGAGAAGACCTTTCCACTGAACAAAAATTATGGTAGACATCAACGTGGAAGAGAGCTGGAGATAAATGTGGAACAGGAAAACACCAAGAGGAGGAAATATCATAGAAGATCCCACCAAAAGAATGCCTACATTCCACAATGCCAGGAAATACTGTGTTACCTCAAATCTTCAGACGCTGTCATGGCGGAAGGACATAATTAATTCATTCATTCATTAACTATAATTACATAAGATACGAATTTTAGACTTTTGAAATGTTAGAAAAATGTGTATTCTCCAAAATAAAACAGAAATTTACCCCAAAATTTCACATTATTGGCTATGAATTCTATTTCAAGTACCTGGGTCATCCCGACATAACAACACTGAGATGTCGGGACATATTTTATTAATTCATTGGTTTTTATCTGCCGAATCAAGTGCTGTATGGTGCTGTTTTTCTATTTTCATGAAGATGTTGCTGCTTGAAGCTCGAAGGAAAAATATTTACCCGTTTAAACATCTCTCATTCGTTCTTATTGTTTCATTCATCGTGTTTTGTTGATAAAGGGGAAACCCGAAACGTCCACAGTGTTTGTCTTTATTTAATAAATTGGAGCCTACATTTCAATACTTATCGTTATTTCTCTCTATTTCAGGCAACTGATGTGGTGACAATTTGTTCTTGTTTTGACACCATAGATTTAACAGAAAGACGAACAAGATGGAACGCACAGGTGAATTAACCCGTAGATTGACCAATCAAAACATGTAATTTGTGACACACCTTCACATGTGCTCTGACAAACAGAGTTGGTAGTTTATAAACAATAAAGTGAATGAATTCGACCTTTCTCTGATCATTGTTATTGTTTTCTTACCGCCAAATGGGTGACTAGTTAACACACAATTTTCTCGATCATTTTATAAACGTTTAAGTTTGCACATATTATATCTAGATTTCTGTGTTGGTTCTATTGATCAAGCGGTAGAACAGTGGGTAGTTTACTTAGACACATACCATTGGGTAGTTTACTGTTTTTACCAATCACTGTGATTGTTAACATTATGACGACTGTCCGAGAGGCGTGGTTATCTAAGTGTCTATTGTGCATCAAACTTTGTCAGCAAAGCAGAAAGAAAAATACAAGAAAAAACAAACAGCACACCAGACCTCGTGACCACCAGTCAGACGTGCTACCATTACAACTAATATTGTCACGTGACTCTCGTCTACAGGCGGAAATGTCATTGGGTCGAGTCCCACTCTAGGCTGATTTATATTGAGTCCTTGAGAAAGTCACTCGACTCATTTTCTCTCACTGCACTTAGATGTAAAATGAGTACGAGGCCAATATTAGTGTTGTCTCTGTTGAAAAGAGAAATTGTAATAGCGTCTAACAGGTTTCATTTCTCATCCTACATGTTAAATGTTGCTTTTGGTCTGGGGACTCCTTGTAAGTGCTATGAACACATTTAGTTGACATTGCGCTAGATAAAATCCTAAGTTTGATAAGACTTAGCCATAGCCTATTATGGCTCGTTCTTCTTTTCCCCCTCTCTGATTTGCGAGGCTTTCGTCATTGGATAAGAAGAATAAAAGGTTTAGAGGGGAAATAACTGGGTTTTTTTAAAACTCTTTTTGGAATATCTTTTATTATTCCCCTTTATTTTTCAGGCTCAAGATCAATGATATTTCTATAATATTAAGCCCTCTATATACTTTGCGTCCATTGAATTGGTGACGATCCATGCGGTCGACTCTTACGATCAGTCGGCCGGGATTTTTGTCTACACATGGGAGGTGTTACTAACCAACCCGTTACTAACCGTCACCGGTTCAAGTCACTGCCTCCCTGTTCTATTTTTCTTCTTGCTCACAATCGGGATTAGTTCTCACTAAATTATATCAATCGAACTATAAACGTTCCACGGTAAAACACGAATTTGTGTGTTGGTACGTTATATCTGTCTGGCGGATGTTGTGAGTATTTTACCTGAACGCATAGTAATCTCATTAAAAAAAACGAATCTCCCCAACGAATCTCACCATCCGCCCAAAACAAAAGATCCACGGCATTGCAATGCTCCCTCAGATTGAGGTCAAGCTGTACTTTGGCACGGGATAGAACTAACCTTTCAAGTTTTCTCTGTATCAAAGAGTTATTTCTGCTTTGAAAGAGAAAATACATCCAGATTTTGTCATATCGTGAAACCTGAAATTTTACTTAACGAACAAAAATCAATATAACAGATTCAAAATAATGTACAAAATAACCAAACACCGGACGTTTCGGGCTCAATACCTACCTTCAAACAATAACAAAAAGCATAAAAAAACATTTATGCATTACTTAACATCACTGTAACCCATTCGGCCACTGGTCATGATTAACATTGCTTGACTTTTGCAACAAGAAAACGCACCAGGAAGCCATCGAGTCACACAATAATACACTTAATACAAATATCGTTTTCAATATGTGAGTCACAATTTGTCCGTGTGGAAGCTTTCATTCCAATTTTTTAATTGTTTTTTTTTTTTTTCACAGGCCAAGCAGACGGTCTGATCAAGTCATCAGGATGTGGTCCCTTCCAAGTCTTGATGGTTCTTTTCGTGGACGTCATCATCAAGATTGGTCTGGTCTACAGCATCGTATTCATGGCTTTTGGCAACTACAATCCTGGCTGGAGATGCTTGGACCAAAACACATCCGCTCTATACAACTATTCTATGAGTTTATTTCAGAACTCTTCAGGCGATCTAATTAAAAACAATACAATCTCATCAGAGTCAACACAAGACAACGATACAACAGAGTATACCACTGAAGGCTCTTGTGGTCTTTTTGAAGCTTGTCAAAATATCCAATTTAATCCAGAGACTTCGACTATCGTTACGGAATGGGGCCTGACCTGTCAAAAATCTTGGATTCTGTCTTTAATCATTTCTATACAGATGGCTGGAGTTTTGGTCGGCTCCCTAATTTCTGGTCAGCTCGGTGATACTTTTGGAAGGAAAAGAATTCTGTACATTGCTCTTGCATTGCTAGGAGCGTTAAGTTTGGCAACTATGTTTGCAACACATTGGCAAGTGTTTGCAGTGTTAAGATTCTTTATAGGAGCAATGATAGCATGCTTATATAACTTGAACAATATCCTGACGCAAGAATATTTGAGCCCCATATGGCGGACGCGTCTTGCAGCGTCCCCTGCTTGGCCCTTTGGAGGAATGTTGTTGGGTGTGGCTGGCATGATGTGTAAGGACTGGAAAACTCTACATTTGATAGTTGGAGTGTATTGTATTATTTCTTGTATACCAGCTTTGTGGGTGCCCGAGAGTTTAAGATGGCTGGAAGTTAAACACAAATCAAAAGATTTTCAAAAAGCCGCCAAAACAATTGTTACCATAAACAAATTGCCTCAAATGTTAGAAAACTACGACAGTTCTTATTTGGAAAATCTTGAAAAGTCGCAAGACAAACCTAACACTCGTGTGTATACGATGTTTGACCTCTTCAGAAAAGGCTATCGATTGTACACTGTCGTTCTCTCTTTTCTCTGGTTTTCTCCTGCTTTGTCCTACTATGCAATCAATTTTGGTGTTCAATCCATGTACGGCGATTTTTATGTGAATTTATTGGTGCTTTTCGCTGCTGATATTCCGTATGCCGTTTTCCCAATGCATCTCCCGTACTGTATAGGTAGAAAAAAGGCAAGCATACTTTTTACCTCCCTCACCGCAACGACTCTCTTAGCTGCAGCATCAGTTTCAATGTGGGCGCCAACACACATCAGAAACACAGCAATAGTCATTCTAGCTTTAGCAGCCAAGGTGAACATCACGTCATCCCTGTCTTGTTTCTTTATTTTAGCCACAGAAATTTACCCAACCGTTGTACGAAGCAATGCTATAGGGTATTTCAATAGCATGGCGCGTGTTGGTGGAACGGTAGCACCTTTATTGATTCCAACTGATTCAAAGGAGATCCCATTGTGCTACGGAATCATGGGAGCGATGGCCTTGACCTGTTCTCTCCTGATGATTAAAATTCCTGAAACGAATGGAACAAATTTGAAACAATTTTTTGACGAGGATTAGGCAAGGGGAAGAACTTTCCTTTGTTCGTTAAAATTGGATCTAACCTGCATGAAAACTTGAATAAGGTTCGTTTCTTGAAAGACCAAACCTAAAACAATCTAAGAAAATGGAATATGAAATTGATGCTACGATGCGCTTAGACAAAAAACTCACATATACTATACTAGAACTTTAATAAGGGCAAAACGTGTGACGTCACACCTGCCAACCAACGACCATTTTAGTTCCACTATCAACAAATAGGATCCAACTTTTTCCGTTACTACGAGCAAAATTGCTTTTAAAAACATCAAATTGATCAAATATTTCTTGGCTAAAACGATTGGATGATTTAAACCTCATTGTCAACATGGCTAGGAGAGGGAAGCCTGTGAGTTTTATCGATTTTCAGGTGGAACCATTTTGGTTGCTGTGAGCGTTATTAAGAGGAAGTGGCGTCACGACTTCGGAACCAGATTGTCTGAATTAGAGAACCCATCGTCTTAAACGGAATTATGTCAGGACTGATCTACCCCAAAACCTGAATTTAGAATCAAAATATGAATATGAAATATGAATTTTAAGCTTTTTGTATTGTAGGAAACTGTCTGTAATAACAGAAAATAAAGTGAGTAAAAAAAGTGCCAGAAGACAATAGAGAATAAAAATTTCGCTGCCTTGGGGGCTCGAACCCACGACCTTTCTGATACAACTCCGCATGGCCATGAGAGGGAATATATGCAATAGAGGCAATCCACCACTTCTAAGACTCCTTTCAAAATTCATTTCGATCCGTTTCTCTCAAACTGTGTAATCTTGAACGTTTATAGTCTGGTTAATACAGTTTAGTGAGAACAACTCATAAACATGGCCAATATTCTCAACACAAACATATAACATAGATTTTGATACGAATATTTTTGTATTCGTGGATAGCTCACAAGGTAGAGCCACGCTCTCACCTGCCAGGCGGAGTTGTCGTACCAATAAGGTCGCAGGTTCAAACCCCACCACCGCCGCGAAAAAATTTTTATTCTCTATTGTCTTCTGCCACTTTTCTACTCACTTCATCTCTTGTTATTACCAACATAAGTGCCTGCTCCACTCACTTTTCTGAATTAAAAATTCACCCCATATACCGGATCATACTCAATGTCCCAATCGTTTCTATGTTATATGTTTGTGTTGAGAATATTGGCTATTAAGCTTAACTGCTGGTCAAGTAACTTCGCGATGGTTGGTTGGCGAGCGAGCCCGCGA
Organism: Berghia stephanieae; assembly: GCF_034508935.2. Lineage (NCBI taxonomy): Eukaryota > Metazoa > Mollusca > Gastropoda > Nudibranchia > Aeolidiidae > Berghia > Berghia stephanieae. The sequence goes on along the minus strand of NC_088365.1, from coordinate 66,808,861 downwards.
TTTCCAGAAGTGGGTGAGAGAGAGTTCTAGAAATGACCTGAGTTTGATACGAATATTTTTGTATTCGTGGATAGCTCACACGGTAGAGCCACGCTCTCACATGCCAGGCGGAGTTGTCGTACCAATAAGGTCGCAGGTTCAAACCCCACCACCGCCGCGAAAATTTTTATTCTCTATTGTCTTCTGGCACTTTTCTACTCACTTCATCTCTTGTTATTACCGACATAAGTGCCTGCTCCACTCACTTTTCTGAATTAAAAATTCACCCCATATACCGGAGCATACTCAATGTCCCAATCGTTTCTATGTTATATGTTTGTGTTGAGAATATTGGCTATTAAGCTTAACTGCTGGTCAAGTAACTTCGCGATGGTTGGTTGGCGAGCGAGCCCGCGATTTCCAGAAGTGGGTGAGAGAGAGTTCTAGAAATGACCTGAGTTTGATACGAATATTTTTGTATTCGTGAATAGCTCACACGGTAGAGCCACGCTCTCACCTGCCAGGCGGAGTTGTCGTACCAATAAGGTCGCAGGTTCAAACCCCACCACCGCCGCGAAAATTTTTATTCTCTATTGTCTTCTGGCACTTTTCTACTCACTTCATCTCTTGATATTACACATACCATCAGTTAGCAAACTGTATATGCATGAAGCTCCTAAGTTTCTTGTCTCGATAATAGCATTTTAGTGTCGGATATATGCAATCACGTGATTACTTTGTTTACAAAATTGCCATGCATTCAAAGCATAGACATCTAATTGCCCATGCCTGTCACCCGAAGCAATCGGACTCGTTGCTTGTGAGTATTTACCACGATGTTTTGACACACTGATTATAAGGGAATTGCATTGCGGCACCTGCCGACGCCGTGGTTTATTTTCAATCGCCAGTGTTAAAATTGTAAGTGATGCTAAACCGTGGGAAGCAAAGGTAGTGACGTCACACCTTCCTCTCTACTGGTTCAAAACTTCTTGGAAGTGTGTAACCAGTCATCCGGTCAATGCGTAAACAATGAATAGGTTCCATATTGAATCGTAAGGTGACATAATTATTTTAGACGCATGATCTAAATGCAGATTCTTGGGATTACGGGACTTAAAAAGCGAGGATGGATGATCGCCATTGACGACCAGCATTTATTTAGGCTAGAAAATAAGATGCTATCACTCTAAAACCAGATGACCAGTTGAACAATCTATGTACCTTGTCCCCCAGAGCACCGGCTTTACACTTCCAAGGAGTGTCATGGTCTAAATAAGTGCTTAAGACCTAACTGGACTACATTCATAAAATAAAGGTGTGGAAAATAAGGCCCCTCAGAATTTGCTTGTTACTTTTTAAAATAAAAGAACAAATGACGAATTGATTTAAGATGATGAGAATATAGAAATATGAAATTTAATGAGATGAATGTTCTTATAAATAAATAAGGATCACAGAGTTACAAATGATAATATGACAATATTACATAATTTCTAGATCTTGAGGATAAAGTTATTGGGCTCGTAAGGTCCTACTCCCAGGCAGAGGATATTTTTTTATGACGTCCGGTTCCGACACTCCTGACAGTGGCTGGCAAAGGTAAACGGTGAAGTTCCCGGCGTCTTGATATTAGAATCAAATCCTGGAGTTTTGACCAAGTCCCAATAGCAAGATAAAAATCTTTAAAATATAAATTATATGAGGAGTGGAGTGGTCTGGCCGTCAAGGCATAGGTTATTGAGAGAAGTGAGTAAGGAAGATTAAATCGATCAGCTTTTATAATAAGTGGCTCCGTGACAAGGTAGAACGAAAAGTATTCACTAATTTGAAATGAATTCAAAGAGAAGGCTATTAAAGGAATGGGACCCGGTAATGGCAGGAATCCACCCCCCCCCCCTCTCCCCCCCCCCCCCCCCCGCCCCCGGTGTCCGGTGGGTGACGATTACAAAGAGCTGGCCTAATGAGATTAAAGAGAGAGAGAGAATGGGGATACCTCTCTCAAGCGTATAATGGACGGTGTTTCGAGCCCAAATAAGTCCCAAATAACAACCCTTGTACGCAGATTTCCTGACTACGGACAGAGATGCATTTACGAGATGGAAGTTGGTTTGGACGAATTCAGTCCCTCGAGGGGGCGGGGACATAAACTCCTCGAAACTGGGGAAGAAGTTGCCAGCTTTCTCCACAAGTCAGAGGAGGCAATGGGTGGTAGAGAATCGACTTCTTTTGAAAAACTATCTAACGCAAAATCGCTTTAACAGTGGGGACATTCCACCTGTCCAAAAAGTGGTAACGAGCCCGAAATCGCAGAGCATCTAGTTGAACAGTGTGTTGTTACGAAGCTTCCAGATGGTTTTGCGACTGTGCACAAGTGCGGTAAAGAATTTGCTGATTGGGTCGATCGTCAAAAAAAGAGTAGCGTGAGCTCCATTAGAAGCTGCTACTATTAACGCCCAGGTACTCATTTTACACCCGAGTACGAAGAGTGAATGTGAGTAAAAAGCCTTTCTCAAGGACACAACTATGTGCCGAGCGAGGCTCAAACCCAGCACCTTCCGATCCGAAAGCGAGCGTCATACCACAAGACCACATAGCCGTCTCAAATAGGTCACGTGTTTAAATTGCCATATTCGGAAAAGAAAAAAAAACAGTCAAACTGTTTGCCCAGAAAACTCATCCTTCAAATTACATCTATTGGTTAAAGAAACTGGTCACACTTTCTGAACACTAACAACAGACATTTCAAGACAAGTTGTGGACTGGAAGCCTTAGGGGAAAAGGAAGGTTGGGAGGCCAAAGAAAACATGGAGAAGGTCTTGTCAGGAAGAGGTGAAGTTGGTTGGAATGTCCTGTGGAGAGATGAAGAAGACACAGACCAGAATACGGTGGAGGTGTACTGTTGGAGCTTTGGGGGTGAAGTTTGCTGGAATCTCCTGGGGAGAGATGAAGAAGAAAACACAGACCAGAATACGATGGAGATATACTGTTGGAGCCTTGGAGGTGAAGTTTGCTGGAATCTCCTGGGGAGAGATGAAGAAGAAAACACAGACCAGAATACGATGGAGATATACTGTTGGAGCCTTGGGGGTGAAGTTTGCTGGAATCTCCTGGGGAGAGATGAAGAAGAAAACACAGACCAGAATACGATGGAGATATACTGTTAGAGCCTTGGATGTGAAGTTTGCTGGAATCTCCTGGGGAGAGATGAAGAAGAAAACACAGACCAGAATACGGTGGAGGTGTACTGTTGGAGCCTTGGAGGTGAAGTTTGCTGGAATCTCCTGGGGAGAGATGAAGAAGAAAACACAGACCAGAATACGATGGAGATATACTGTTGGAGCCTTGGAGGTGAAGTTTGCTGGAATCTCCTGGGGAGAGATGAAGAAGAAAACACAGACCAGAATACGGTGGAGGTGTACTGTTGGAGCCTTGGAGGTGAAGTTTGCTGGAATCTCCTGGGGAGAGATGAAGAAGAAAACACAGACCAGAATACGATGGAGATATACTGTTGGAGCCTTGGAGGTGAAGTTTGCTGGAATCTCCTGGGGAGAGATGAAGAAGAAAACACAGACCAGAATACGGTGGAGGTGTACTGTTGGAGCCTTGGAGGTGAAGTTTGCTTGAATCTCCTGGGGAGAGATGAAGAAGAAAACACAGACCAGAATACGGTGGATGTGTACTGTTGGAGCCTTGGAGGTGAAGTTGTTTGGAATCTCCTGGGGAGAGATGAAGAAGAAAACACAGACCAGAATACGGTAGAGATGTACTGTTGGAGCCTTGTGTTCCACAATGAATGGAATCCATGAGGAATGATGATTTTAAAAATCCCTCACATTGTCAAACGGCTATGTGGTCTAGTGGTATTACACTCGCTTTCGGATCGGAAGGTCCTGGGTTAGATCGGCGCATAGTTGAGTCATTGGAGGCTCTTTACTCACATTCTCCCGCCGTGCGCAGGTGTAAAATGAGTACCTGGCCGTTAATAGCGTTGTCTCTGTCCGAAAAAAAATTGGAACAGCGCCTAACAGGCGTCATGTCTCGTCCTAAATGTTAAATGTTGCTGTTGGCCAGGGACCCTTTGTAAAGAGCTTTGAACACATTTAGTGGATATTGCGCTATATAAAAGCTCAATTACTTGTTTTTAAACAATCTTATATCTGGGACTTCATGAAACTTTCCAAGGAAGCCGAAGGTTTGACTATTTTGACAAGACGAGGATCGTTTTGATCGGCAAATATTTGAAGGACGAATTTTCTGGCCAATATATATATTTTTTTTAAAATAGATATTGTTATTTTCGTAATAAAGCAGAGGGCAGATTATGTATGGACACAATGCTAAATATCACCGTGATTCATCTGAGAAAACCCGTCTTTGTTACACCTCGAGATGCCTTCGTGGATGGTAAGAAGTAATAAACAAAAGCGAATATAACAGCTTCAAGTAATAATTAAATACCAAACATCGAACGTTTCGGGCCCAAAACTATTCTTTAGTCATCAACAACAAAAAATAAAAACACATATTATTATAAATAACTGAGAAAACCAGATCGACGGTAGATTTATATTTGTTTTTTATTGTTTTTGTTATCGGCTGAAGAAAGATTGTGAGCCTGAACCGTTACGTGTTTGGTATTTTCTTCTTATTCGACGCTTGAATATTTATTCTTCTTTATTATTTTATTACTATTGATTAAACAAACTGGTCACACTTTCAGAACACTAACAACAGACATTACGCTTCAAACTGTGGACTGGAAGCCTCAGGGGGAAAAGGAAGGTTGGGAAGCCAAAGAAAACATTGTGAAGGTCCATATTTCGGCACATGTTGCACTCATACCCAGCACCTCGCCGAGGCCAAAGGTTACAATTCATGTCTGGTGACATTATATATAATATATATAATATATATATATATATACATATATATATATATATATATATATATATATATATATATATATATATATATATATATATATATATATATATATATCAAGAAGCTTTTAATATGAACTGGAGTGAGAGGCTGTGACGTCAGCGTGCACATTTTAACTACCTGCTCGCGTGCCGAGACAGGAGCGCTGGCCGCCATGCCCATTGTGGCAAGAGGAGGGTTGCTAAGTGGTTGTTTATCACGCACCGCCCCGCTTGCTATAGTATTTTGTGCTTTGTTTTAGTCGTTGTTGGTGTTGATGTTAAGACGGGTAGTAGTAGTAGTAGTAGTAGTAGTAGTAGTAGTAGTAGTAGTAGCAGTAGTAGTAGTAGTAGTAGTAGTAGTAGTAGTAGTAGTAGTAGTAGTAGTAGTAGTAGTAGTAGTAGTAGTAGTTGTTGTAGTAGTTCTTACTGCATTGTAGATATTATGTTTTTAAGTAATCTTTGCTAAAGTATATATATATATATATATATATATATATATATATATATATATATATATATATATATATATATTTATATATATATATATATATATATATTATATATATAATATATATATATATATATATATATATATATATATATATATATATATAAGGTATACGGTTTAATTACATTTTGTATCTACATGCATTGATAAGTATCCATTCTTTTGAACGTTTCCAAATTAAATATCTGGTTAAAAGACGAAGTGTGTGTGAAGATTTGCGTGGTTGTTTTGAATGCACTGACTGGAATGTTTTTATCGAATCATGTGATAGTGTGGATGAGCTGAATGACTGTGTGAGTGAGTATTTAAAATTCTGTGAACAGCTCGTGTCTTGTAAAAAGAAATAAAATATTATCCTAACAATAAGCCTTGGATAACAAAAGATCTAAAACTTTTATTGAACCAAAAGAAAACTCTCTATACTAGTGGAAACAAAAAAGATCTGAAAACAAAACAAAAAGAGATAAAGAGGGTAATATCCAGTTGTAGAGACAAGTACAAAAATAAAATTGAAAAATGCTTTTCTTCTGGGGATATACGGGACACGTGGCGGGGGCTTAAAACTGCTGTTAACTATAATCCAAAGCCCACGATTATATCAGAAGATATCGAAATTGAAACTTTAAATAAATTTTATTCACGTTTCGACACAGCAAACAAATTTGATATTGAAAATGAAAAACATAAATTAGACAGGGCTTTGGAAGATGAAATGACTATTGAGGTCAGTGAAGAGGAAACGAGATTCGTATTTTCGAAACTAAACGAGAGGAAGGCTGCTGGGCCGGATGGATTGAAAGGAAAACTATTAAAAGAATGTGCCCACCAGCTTTCCCCCATTTATACACATATTTTTAACTGGTCCCTCCAATGCGTTTCGATCCCTGAAATTTGGAAAACTTCAAAAATTATTCCTGTTCCAAAAAAAGAAAAACTTGAAACTATGAACGATCTCAGACCTGTTGCACTGACTTCAATAGTCATGAAATCTTTAGAAAAACTTGTTCTTGTTAAAATTAGGAATCAGTTTATGCCATTGAGTGATAGTCATCAATTTGCTTACAAACCAGGACGTGGCGTAGAGGATGCCATTTTGCTGTTTACAAACAACATCTACATGCATCTAGATCACGCTAGGAGCTATTGCAGATTGCTTTTTGCAGATTTTTCTTCAGCGTTCAATACAATGCAACCTCAGTTGGTTGTTCAAAAATTGACTAGTCTGAATTTAAACAAGTATATAATTGCTTGGGTGCTCGAATTTCTTACGGAGAGAGCACAATATGTTCAATTAGGGCAAAACAAATCTTCCTGTATAACTACAAATACTGGTGCTCCTCAAGGTTGTGTATTGTCCCCTGTATTATTCACAATATACACGAATGACTGTAGAAGTCAAAACCTGAGTGTACCTTTAATAAAGTTTACAGATGACACCGCTCTTCAATGGCTCATAACAAAAGGCAACGAAGTGGCTTATAGGCAAGAAATTGATAGATTTGTGTCTTGGTGTGATGCCCACCACCTAGAGCTTAACATAAGCAAGACAAAGGAGCTAGTGATTGACTTTAGGAGAGTGAAGGAACCGATAGAACCGTTAAAATTAAAGGACCAATTCGTCCAGCGAGTTCCTCACTACAAATACCTTGGTGTAACGATTGATGACAGGCTCAAGTGGGATGAACACTTGAAAATAATTAGGCATAAGATGTGCAGACGTACATATTTTTTATCGAAACTCTCTCAATTTAGAATAGATAAAACCCTCTGCACATTATTTTATAGAGCAGTAATCGAAAGTGTTTTGTCATTTTGTATAACAGCTTGGGGAGGCAATTGCTTAGCAGTGGAAAGGAACAAAATAAATTCAAATATTAAAAAATCCATTAAACGCTATATAAATGATGTTGACGATGTAGATCTTTTATACGAGAAATTTTGTATAAATAAAATAACTAAAATATTAAATGACCAGTATCATCCACTAAGACCATCAATTATTATGTCAGAAAGAAGTGGTCGCCCTTTCTCTATTTCAACGAAAACAGAGAGACACCGAAAATCTTTTCTGCCGTCCAGTATTAGGCTTTATAACAACAAGCAATAATCATTTTATATAATTATTTCTCATTTTTACTTTTTAAAAATATAATATTAATTTATTAATTTATTTGTTTTGCAATCTTTTCAATTTTCAATTTATAGTGACAGTTTTAACTATTTTACAGTGTTGAAATTATTCATATTATTAAGCGCAGCTCTGGTTATAGAGCTGCTCCTTTTTTATATATATACATCCTATTTCCATTGTATTTTTATCTTATGTGTAAATTACAACACGTCTGTACAAAAAATTTCCTTTTTGGGATGCAATAAAGTATTATTATTATTATTATTATTATTATTAAATGTTTTAAAACTTTGTTGCAAATGTTGCTGCTTGGAGTTCGATTAAATAAATTCTTTCTTAAACTGCGCGACACATTTTTTATTGCACTCCTTTTATAAATATTTATTATATTCTATTTTAATTCGTGTTTCCTCACTAAGGAACGGTCTATTTCCTGTCCGATCATTGTGTTGTTCATTAGCCTTAACAAGGCCCATCTCTCATATTTTTAATTAATTATTCCCGGTACTTAGCGATGTTTTCCAGCACAGGTTCTCATAGATCCTCTTCACTGGACTCCAGTTGTTATAATTTATCAGGCCAGGTCCCCATACGCCTACTGTTTTATTTTATTTATTTTTGTTTGTTTGTTTGTTTGTTTGTTTTTTTGGTCTGTTTTCATAATATAGTATTTCTTGCTCCATCTAGTATTTATCAAGTTATCGTGCGGCTATGTGGTCTTGTGGTATGACACTCGCTTTCGGATCGGAAGGTTCTGGGTTCGAGCCTCGCGCTCGGCGCATAGTTGAGTCCTTGGAAAAGGCTCTTTACTCACATTCTCTCATCGTACTCAGGTGTAAAATGAGTACCTGGCCGTTGACAGCGTTGTCTTTGTCCGAAAAATTGTAATATCGCCTAACAGGCGGCATGTCCCGTCCTACATGTTAAATGTTGCTGTTGACCAGGGACCCCTTGTAAAGCGCTTTGAGCACGTTTGGTGGATATATATATATATATATATATATATATATATATATATATATATATATATATATATGTGTGTGTGTGTGTGTGTGTGTGTGTGTGTATGAAGAAGAAGAAGAAGAAGAAGAAGAAGAAGAAGAAGAAGAAGAAGAAGAAGAAGAAGAAGAAGAAGAAGAAGAAGAAGAAGAAGAAGAAGAAGAAGAAGAAGAAGAAGAAGAAGAAGCTTGATTAGGTTTGTTTTTTTTTTCCCCTAGAACGTTAGTATGTGGATCCTTGAAGTCTCAAAGAGAATTCCTGAATTTTATAATACAAGATTTACTTGCACTTTTAAATATATTTGACCAAGACAAATGAAAAAACAGAAACAACAGTGAATAATCGTATAAGTAAATGTGTGCTCAGCAGATAAACAAAATAAAGATGCGGTGTATCAAAGTGTGCTTGTAATTGTAATTAAGTATGAGGTCACACATACACACCCATGCCGGTATTGTTTGCCCCAAAGCAAAATAGCCTTATCATGCCACAATGGGCATGGCGGCGATGGTTCCTTGCATGGCACGCGTGACGCCACCGCCTCTCACTCCAGTTCATATTATAAGCTTCTTGATATATATATATAATATATATATATATATATATATATATATATATATATATATATATATATATATATATATATATATATATATATATATATATATATCTTTATTCATTGTTGGTATTTAAATCTATACCCCTTTTTGATTGGTCTTGGGTGATTGTTATGAAATAGCTTCCTCATTGTCAAAAACTTCTTTCATGTCTGATTTTCTGGTTTCCGGAAGTTTATGTATAGACAGACAAGCAAGCAGACACGCCGCTCCCATAATTCCATAGTAGATATAAATAGCCTGCGATTCTTCTGATATAAACAAAGGGGCGAGAATTCCCCCAACCCGCGTCATAAAACTACAATATCCAATCACGATGCTTCTTACAACTGTAGGATATATCTCTGACGTCATTACGTTATTGTTAGATATGGTCGCCATGCTACTCACCCGAGCAGTCACTACTAAAATCAACAGTATGATATATTTAACATCCCCCGATACCCAAAACCCAACTCCAGTTGCTATCAACAAAGACAAGGCCGTGATTGCCGTAAAGAGAATACCAGCTCGTTTTCTGCCAATGATGTTTGGAACGTACATTGGGAAAATCAAGAACGGGATATCAGCGGTGCAAAGAGTAATCAAATTTAGATAGAAATTTCCGTGTAAAGATTTCACATCAAAACTTATGACGTAATACACCACAGCGGGTATGAATCGCACAAACCCAACGATAAATGTGTATAGTTTATAACCTTTTCTAAATAAATCAAGTACGGTGTATGTATGAATTTTCGTTACAACTTCAGACGAATCATTTATTACGATATGCGATATGGTTTGATCGCAACTATTTAACTCTATATTTAACTTATTCATTGTAATCAATCTCTTTGCAACTTTTTGGAACTCTTTTTGTTTTGATTTTATCTCCAACCACCTCAGACTTTCTGGCACCCATATCAACGACGGTATGAGAAAAGCTATGAAGAAAGCTCCACAAATTAACTGGATCAGCTTCCAGTCCTTACACATTATCACAGCCACAGCAAATATGAGCCCGCCAATGTTCTTTGCCGGAATTGCCGAATCGCGTGTCCGCCATTTTGAATCTAAAAATTCCGCGGGATACAGGCTGTATAGATTTATAATGCATGCAAGAGCGAGCCCTATGAAAAATTCAATGACAGCAAACATTTGCCAGAGGGAAGAAAACACAGAAACGATACTTAAAACACCAATTGATCCAAAAGACACGTAAAACATTTTCTGTCTTCCAAAAGTGTCACCAAATTGCCCGGATACAAGAGACCCGATGAGAATCCCTGACATTTGCACTGATATAATTAAGGACGCTGCCCAGCTCTTATCACAAAGCAAACCCCATTCCGTTACAATTGTCGACGTGTCTGGGTTAAATTCAACGTTTTCACACCTTTGAAAAAGTTCACAAGATCCTTTGGTGTACTTTTCTGATGTCTTGTTGCTTTTTGTAGAATCAAAACTTAAATAACTGTCACTGTGTGACGTGAAATTGACTTCTGAGATCTCCGATGAACTCATGAAAGCTTTGTGGAAGTTTTCTGTGCTGTTGTCCAGGCATCTCCAGCCAGGATTGTAGTTTCCAAAAGCCATGAACATCGCAGCATAAATTGCTCCAATTTTTGGCACCACGCTCACTAGGAAGACCAGCGTCACTTGGAAGGGGCCACAACCCGCTTCTTTGATGAGGTGGTCAGCCATACCTGGCAATGAGAATGATTGGATTAAAATCTGTTTTAGTTAGAATTTTGTTCTGTGAATCTCTATGTGTGAATATGTGTTTGTGTGTGTCTCTGTGTGTCTGTGTGTGTGTTTGTCTATTTGTGTGAATGGAATGATGCGAGTAAATACAAAAAGAACATTTTTTTTGGACCGCCTCCACCCCCTGTCCACCCAGCAGTGATTGAGTAAATGCGTCTGTCAGACCTGGCGGAACATATTTTGCGATAGTCTATCCAAAAGGTAGCAAGCAATTGTTATTTTCAGCTTCGCACTATAGATATACTCCGACTCCAGGTCCTAATGGCTCTGAATGACTACTGTTTAGTCAACGATACCCAATGGCATGAAATAGCTATTATATCCGGATGAGTCTGTTGCTCAGTGGTGATAACAGGGAAGAACGCGGGTTCAAAAATCCTTGGAAATGTGTATGTAACCAGTCCTTCTGAGAAATACTGATGAATAGATTGCATATCAAATCGTAAGGTGGCATTATTTATTTTAGTAGCAGGATGTATAGACAGATTCTATGGATTAAGGTAAAAGGGCGAGGATGGAGGATCTTTATTGGCGACCAGCATATATTTAGACTAGAAAATAAGATACCATTACTCTGACTCCAGAAGATCGTTTATACAACGTATGTAGTCAGTCCTCCAGAAGAGTGGTTTTAAGACTTCCAACCAGCTTTTGACATCACAGTATTCCCTATTATGACGATGAATTAAAATAAACAAATAAAAACAAAGTTCCCTTTATTTGCCCAATAGAGGAAATTTTTCTCAAGGGTCTATTCCAAGGGAAGAATGGAATAACCCCGGCGGCAGCCGCAGTAAAGCGCGGCAAGTTAAACCAGGGCGAGGTGACTTGCTAAAGGCCACACAGCACAACGGCAGGTAGGTGATCAAAGTCGGTACCTTTCGGGTAAGAAGCAAGGCTGAGGCCCGCTGGCCCCTAAGGGAAAATGGAAATTAAATAGAGAAAGAGTGTGTCGAATATTAAAAGTAGTGGGCTATTCCGACATGGAAAAGATATAATGTATTTCTATTTCCTTCCCCCATTACAAGTTTGTACATTTACCTGAAACTAGAGGTGCCTAAATGAGCCAATAATTTAAATTTACCTGAATTGGCCATTTTCTCAAGCTTTCTCCGTATCCTATTTTCAGTCCCGTCTTTAATTCAGACTCCTGAAATGGAAGACAAGTGTATGGTGATATTATTATAGAGGTTGCGATGGACGACGATTAGAAGACGATATGGGATGGTTGCCTTTGTTACCAAATTCCGTCTCCTGATCGGTGACCAATAGATAGTATGCGCTTGGCTAAGAAGCTCACAACATTGCCATCGGGAAGTATAACAGACCAACACACAAAACTGTGTGTAACCATAAACGTTTATAGTCTGGTTAATACAGTTTAGTGAGAATTACTCATAAACGTGGATGGCAAAAAAACAAAAATAAAGACCCGAGTGACGTCAACTTCGAACTATCTATAACTGGGAAGAAAAGTCGTTACATCAAACCATCTAGTCTTTGGTTCCTAAATACTTGGAAGTGGGTATGTATGTAACCAGTCCTCCAGAGGACTAATATTGAACAGGTTACATTATTGAACCATAAGATGGCATAAATAGCTTTCAGTAGCAGGATGTATAGTCAAACCCTTAGGATGACGGGACGTAAAAGAGCTAGGATGAATGATCTTTATTGACGACAAACATATATTTAGACTAGAAAATAAGAGGCCATCACTCGGAAATAAATCAAATCCAGAAAACACAGAAAATGATACGTTACCTGAAATATTATGGTTATTGATGCTATCCGTTTATGTGAAATACTCACGAAATCTGCCAGCCAAATTAAACATACTAACATACAAAACTGTGTGTTCTCTTTAACGTTTATACTGCCGTACTCTGAAGAAAAAAAAAACATATTTAAAAATTTGTCCAGAAAATTGGTCCTTCAAATATCGATCGATTTAAACGACTCTCATCTTGGCAAAACTCTCAACCCGGGACGTCTAGCAGAAATTCTAAAAGAAAACATTTGAGTCAACGGAATTAGGCTGTGATTTTAAAACGTTACTTATATATCAGTCTCTAAAAAATAGTTTAATTTTTTTTTTTTTTAGATTTGCCGGTAATTCTGTACTTGATGATAAAAATTTAACATCGACTTTACGGAACAATGTTGACCCCAAACCCTGTTATTTTTGTTTTTTAAAGAAAAAATGTGTCGTTTTGTGATCCTTGGCTGTCTGTTATTGACTATCGAGTTTATATTTTTCATTCATTCGTTTGAAGTGAGTTGTACTTAATTTGCCAACTATTCAACTTGCCTGTGGGGTTTTTATACTCAATTCGTTTCTATTCAAAGGCGATAGGAGTGGACCATAATATCTAGCCATACCTCTGATGCCCCTCTGATGAACTCGGTACAGGTAGTATATTACACAGATAACTCTTAAGGTCACACAACTGCTTTTCTTATGAGAAGGTCCTAGTTAACGATGATTGAGAATAAAAAAAAGTACCTACCTTTTCGTTCACTGTCAAAACGCAGGTCTTTAATTTTGGCCTGATAATAATAATTCATAAATTGGTGATTTATGTTGACTTGAGACTTGCTAGAAAATGATTAAACCTCAGACTTTCAAAAGATGAAGAACTTTTTGTAAAGTTTAGAGCCTGAGAAAGAAAAACACGTATTTAAAATGTTTGCCTTAGAATTCTCCTTTAAATATTGATCAATTTCTCTCTTGTGAAAAACTCAAAACATGACGAGTTGTTTTTTAGTCGAAATCTTAAATACGTGTTTCTTCAGAGTCCGGGAGAATAGTTTGATCCAGGAAGTGAAGTCCACCATCCACCAAAAACGGACATTCATTCGTTCTAACTCAGCACTCGGCCTACTACTACCTATTTCATATAGTAAATTATACAACACGTTTGTTAAAGAACTTAACGAGTCAGTCTCTCGAGTTTAATTTTATTTGATGCATCAAAGATTTTCTGTTTGATTTTCTTGTTGTGTGTTTACAAGGGATGGATTATAACAAAAAGGATAGAAGTTGGACACACTGATGGGTCCTTGTCCCCATTGGTGGACAGTTATGATGACACGTAATTTATACGTCAAATTGTTGGAGTTGTTACATGGTTTAGTGAGGACATTGTGATATTTTGTTACATGGTTTAGTGTTTACATTGTGATGTGTTGTTCATGGAAAATGATTTCCTTGCATGGATTTACCACTGACTTACACAGGATGTTTTGGTGTTTTGTTCTTATCACAATAATGGGTAAGACAGTTATCGGCCGTTATCAGATATGCTACTTTAGGAACACCATGTGGTTACAATGCAACCCAAAAGTTTATCTCCAAAGAGTAAATGGCAATCGGCCTTGCTTGGGACTCTGGATTAGAACTGGTGGGCATTTAACCAGTAAATTATTGACCAATCAAAAGGTGGAATTTATAAAATTCCCTCCAAGCCCGTTCAGACAAAAAATATCTTGTTGTTTAATACGATAGTGAAGGAAAGTGCAATGTAAAAAAACTGGTTGCTATCTCATTGAAAGTGTAAACCCACTATTTCCGGTGACTGAATACATAACTTGGGTAAATGATCTTCTGGTTTCAGAGTGATGGCATCTTATTTTATAGTCTAAATATATACTGGTCGTCAGTAAAGATCGCCCATTCTTGTTCTTTTACGTCCCATAATTCTTAGTATCTGCCTAGTTTTGCTACCTTATGATTCAATATGTAACCTATTCATTATTAGTCTCCGAAGGACTGGTCGTTTACATACATACGTCCAAGGCTTTGGGAAGCAGAGAATTATAGGTGTTACATCATGACTTTGCTTCGCTATTGACGTCACTGCTCATCGTTCTTGTTTTAAGCCATCCCTTTTCATGATTAGTTCTCACTAAATCAATCAGACTATAGATCGTATGAAGTTGACGTCACTCATGTCTTTGTTATTGCTTTTTGCCATCCGCGTTTAGTTGGTAATTCTCACTGAACTGTATTAACCTGACTATAAACGTTCAAGCTTACAGATAGTTTTGTGTGTTGGTCCCTTATTCTTCCGGGTTGCAATGTTGTGAGCTTCTTTGCCAAGCGCCTACTATCTATACGCGTTTAAGGTAACACATAGCTTCAGCTTTGTGTGTTGGTACGTTATATCCACCAGGCGAATATTGTGAGTATTCTATCTAAACGCATAGCATCAATATAGTCAGCCACTGTCATCAATTCAGGCACTGAATAAAGCAACAAGTCCTTACATTTAAAAAAAAATAAAAACATTTGAGGAATTACTCAAAGTTAAAAACAGCATTACTGAACAAAAACAACCAAAATAAAAATGTTTTTTATGTCGTTTTTTCACCAGAAATTGTTTATTTGCTGCACATATACACCAAATATGCACGGTGAGAATAGGCAGGTCCAAGAAGAAACATGCTATGAATCCGTGATATTAAACTGGGAAAATTGGGAAGAAAACTGTGATTTCAAATAAAACGGATTCCCATTTCATTGGAAGTGTAAACCCATACTCCTGGAGGACTGGATACATACCTTGTGACATTGATTTTCTGGTTTCAGAGTGATGGCATCTTATTCTCTAGTCAAAAAAAATATGCTGGTTGTCAAAAAAGACTATCCATCCTCGCTCTTTTACGTCCCGTAAGAAGAATGATGAGGGTGTCATGGGTGGAAAGGAAAAGAAATGAAGAAATTTTAGAAATGGCAAACAGAAAATGATCACTGATAACAAAAATCATCAAACGCCAAATGGAATTTTTAGGACACATTATCCGCCACCCTGGTTTGGAAGTACTCGCCTTGACTGGAAAGATGAATGGAAAAAGAATAAGAGGAAGACAAAGAATAACTTATTTGAAAGGGATAAGAACTTGGACAGATGAAGCTGAGAAAGGTGGCGCTGCTTTAATAGAATTGGCAAGAGATAGATCAGCTTGGCGGAAGATGACCTCCGACGTCTGCTTCAGATATGGAACTACATGATGATGATGATGAATCCTAAGAATCTGCCTGTACATTCTGCTACCGAAATAATTATGTCACCTTATGTAACCTATTCATTATAAGTACTCCGAAGGACTGGTTACATACACACCTCCAAGGATTTAGGAACCAAAAGAGTAGAGGGTGTGACGTCACGACTTTTCTTCCTTATTGACAATACTAAATAATTTGAGAGTTGAAATTACTTGAGACGTTTTTTGAAAACCACAGAATTGCTTGACAACTAGACAGATGCTGGAAAGGAATTCCAAACATGTGGGTCAGACCGTACCCATCGTTAACTTATAGCCTGACACTGACCAAAAAATGACGTCAAAATGCCAGTCTTTGGCCACAAAAGAAAACAAAACGTGAGTTGTATTCAATAGTTCAACCAATCGGACCACTTGTTTCCATGAGCACTACTAACGACAACTCACTAGGCGATGCAAAAACCAAATAATGACGTCAAAATGCCAGTCTTTTTGGATTTCAGTGTCAGGCTATAGATAGTATGCAGATGACGTCACTCAGGCCTTTGTTATTGTTTTTGCCATCCGCGTTTGTGAGTTGTTCTCACTAAACTGTATTAACCAGACTATAAAAGTTCATGGTTACACAGAGTTTGTGTGTTGGTCCGTTATACTTCCGGATGGCAATGTTGTGAATTCCTTGGCCAAGCGCATTCTATCTATAGATAGCATGCGATTGGCCAAGAAACTCACAACATTGCCATCCGGAAATATAACGAACCAACACACAAAACGATGTGAAACATTGAACTTTATAGTCTGATTAGCACAGTTTAGTGAGAATTACTCATAAACGCGGATGGCAAAACACAATAACAAAGATCCAAGTGACGTCAACTTCATTCTATAACTTACCAACACACAAAACTGTGTGTAACCTCGAACGTTTATAGTCTGATTGATACAATTTAGTGAGAACTACTCATAACAATGGATGGCCAAGAACAATAACAAAGAGCTGAGTGACGTCAATTTCGTCCCTTCTATGCTTATTGTGCCATCATATGATGTGTTTGGATACGTATTACATAAAGTTTACACGTCCTTGTATTACCTTTCTTTGATTTGTTTTTAAAATTCCTTAATTGAAGAAAATGTGTTTTGGGTCAATATAAAATGCATTTAAAGCGGATCATGACAGATTGATTATGCATGCATCGGTCCTAGATAGATGTGGAGAAATATGCACGATGATTTTTGTTTTAATGTGGAAGGGCATTATATATAAGGACATCATAGGTATATGACACAATCCCAATTCGATTCAATAGTCTGATGTCATGCCGCCCAGCGACGGCGGCCATCGTGGTTCTAAACAAAGAAAATCGGTTCTTTTTATGCTTTATGCTGGCTAGAACTTTTCATATGTCTTGCGATCAGACTGTGTAAAAGTCAAAACATGATCAGATTTATAATGTTATTTTCCCTCTGGATACGTTTTAATGCTCGTCGGAGAAATATTTCATAAGGGCGTCCGCCATTGCTCCGATAGTTTAGAGCCAGTTACTAAGTTACCATGCGTCATTACGAGGGAAGTGACGTTACGGCTGTTGAAGCGTATTATAGCATTAATGTACACATGACACACTTACATTAGTCATAATATTCTATTGAATCACCATGTAGAATGTAGAAAGAAGGAAGAAAAAAAAAAGGTTACTGTTCTTATTATAACAATCATCTATTTTTAAAATAGAAAAATAGGACCAGGGGTTAGAATTATTCAGTACAGTCCATGTGTCAACGAGCACAGAATTTCTGCAAAATCTAAATATTATACAAATAATTTTTACAGATTGATATACGAGTAACTTGCAAACTTTAACAAAATGAAAGATAATTTTATCAGCCCTTGACTCAAATCATAATTTACAAAATCTGCGAGGGCACAATGATTGGTCATTTACGTTTGGAATCGCCTTCTGGTCGCCCATTTGCGATTCATTTGGTTCACTTTATTACCGAACCTATTTTTATCGTTGATGGCTCAAAAGATTCCTCTCGATCTATGTTAATTTCCACAATACAATATTATAATAATTGAAATAGAGGTCTGTTCGCATTAGCCTTCAATAGGATTCAATATTCTGATGTCACGTCCGCCCCGCAGCGGCTTGGTTCTAAACAAAGAAAATCTGTACTTGGTTTTTATTCTTCATGCTGGCTAGACCTTTTTCAAATGTCATGTGATCAGCATGTATATAAAAGTCAAAACATGATCAAATTTATAATGGTTTTTCTCCTCTGGATACACTTTTTATGCTCGTCGTAGAAAGTATTTCATAAAGGCGCCGCCATTCAACCGATAGTATAGAACCAGTTATTAAGTTACTATGCGTCATTACGAGAGAGGTGACGTCACGACTGTTGAAGCATATGTGACCCTTCGCCTCAAAACGGTATAAAGTTGGGTTGGTAAAAATGTTGAAAATTGCATTTATAGCCAGAAATATCAGACTTGTATTGAGTTTGTATGTTTTATTGAGGAGAATGGATACCATAATTTAGGGTGCCAATGCCAACAATTTATATTTTTGACCAGTTTGACATTAAATTCGGATTTTATGCATCTTTTTCGTTCCGACATAATACCATTTTGAGGCAATGGGTCACATATTCTCCAACAAATATCGCGGCTTCTCCGTTAGTAACTTTGCCGAGTTATTCTGCTAAGCAGTTGCAGTTCGAAATACAAATCAAGTTAATAATATTTCATAATGAATTCATAATAAAATAATGACGAGCTCCGAATAATCCGATTTCTCCTCAGCAACACAAAGATACAACCAAGGATATACGGGGCCACAAAACAGACGCAGTTCGAAAGTAACATCGGGACCCCCCAAGGAGATAGTCTGAGCCCGATTCTGTTCACAATATACTTAGAACACGCTCTGAAAGAAGTTCGAAAAGTCATTCCAAAACCAACGACTCATATTGAGAATGCAATCCCTAGAGAAATCGCCTATGCAGATGATGTCGATTTTATTGGATCAACACCAGCAAATATAGCCATCATACAAAATACCCTCATGAAATATAACCTCCAAGTCAATGCCAATAAAACCGAATTTACAACAATATCGAGGAACAAAGAGGAATGGAAAAGAACAAAGAAAGTCGGCTCACTAATTGGAGACACCGAGGATGTACAAAGAAGAAAACAGCTATCAAACGCCGCACTCAGTAAACTCGCCAATGTATGGATTAGAGGTGACAAAATAAAGAGAAAAACCAAACTGAAACTGTACCGTGCTCTTGTAAAACCGGTACTTCTGTATAACTGCGGCACTTGGGCGTTGACAAAATCCGAAGAAGAACATCTGGATGCCTTCCATCGCACACAGCTAAGAAGGGTACTGGACATCAAATACCCAAAAAAGATCTCAAATGAATCACTCTATAAGATCACAAAAGAAAGACCAATCTCCCTTGACATTTTACAACAACGATGGCAACTTTTCGGTCACATACTACGCAGGGACAAAAACATACCAGCTAACCAAGCCATGTCGGGATACTTCCAAAAACACGGGAACCTTTTCAGAGGAAGACCAATCACAACACTCCCTGTGATCCTAAACAAAAACCTCACAACACTTGGACAAAGCATTAGTCTCATAACGGCAGGGGACCTTGAAAATCTGAGAACCCTAGCAGAGGACCGGCAATATTGGAGACACCTCACACAGGAAATACTGGAAACAGCCAAGGCGACCCGATCTTTCGGTCGAGACGCGAAAGGCATCTAAGTCAAGTCAAGTCAATGAATTCATGATTAATGAATACAATAATTAATTGATACAATCTAACGGATCACTTACGTACAGTCCTAACTCTAAGTCTTGCGGGCGTCCTGGTGGGCTGACCGTTGATTAAGAATGATGGATGAGGTGACAAGATCGAGTCCATTAAACACACCAACAAGGTGTCGCGTCATTCCCGACACACTTGCTATGACGAATGGCAGCAACTACATACCTGCCGAATCTTACGAATTTTAGTAATTTTACGAATTTTAGACAAATTTCATGGCCAAATACAATTTTTTGGGGAAAATTACGAATTTTTAATTCTTAATAATACTTTAATAATAATAATAATAATAATAATAATAATAATAATAATAATAATAATAATAATAATAATAATAATAATAATAATAATAATAATAATTGTAATAATAATAATAATAATAATAATAATAATAATAATAATAATAATAATAATAATAATAATAATAATAATAATAATAATAATAATAATAATGATAATACACAATTTCAGAAATTACGAATTTCCTTGTCAAATTACTAAGAAATGACATAAAAATGACTAAATTAGAAGTTTTCAATTTGGCATGTCTGCACAATACATCTGGTATTGATGACCATACACGTCAAATCCTTCGTGTTCTAAGTACTCAGTAAAGTACATGTCGGTCAAAACGGGTTTGGTTCGTTTTGGTCAGAAAAAATGTTAGTCTTATTTCAAGGAAGACCCAGGTGTGAGATTTTTTTGACCTGATGAGGGTTAGATCAATACTTGAAATTTTGTTGTTTTGGGGTTTGTTTGTTTTTTGGTTTTTTTTCGAGCACGGTAGTAAGGATATCTTTGTGTGTGTGTGTGTGTGTGTGTGTGTGTGTGTGTGTGTGTGTCTGTGTGCATGTATGTGTTAATGGTTGTGTTTGTATGTGTACGTGTCTGTGTATGTATGTGTGTCTGTGTATGTATGTGTGTCTGTGTATGTATATATGTTTGTTTTATGTGTGTGTTTCTGTGTGTGTTTTTGTTTGTTTGTGTTTGTTTGTGTGTGTGTGTGTGTGTGTGTGTGTGTGTGTGTGTGTGTGTGTGTGATTACCCAGACGTCATGTTGAAGACGTATGCGTTCAGAGATACCGCGTGTCGTGGTTTTTGGTGACATCATTGGATACGAGATGCCCGAGTTCTAGCGTTGACTAACACTTAACTTGAAGTACCGGGTTCAAACCCCATGTTAGGTAGCTAGTCTTTTCTTGTTTTGTTTTGTTTCTTTTTTTGGGGTTTTTTTTTTTTTGTTTCTTTTGGTTGTTTGTTGTTTGTTTTTTCAATTGTTTTTAAGTTGTTTGTTTCTGGTTTGTTTGTAAGTTATATCGGGGGGGGGGGGGGGGGGGGGGGGGGAATAGAAGGGTGCTTCGGTTTAATTGTTTGTTGATTGTTTTTAATTTGTTTGTTATTTTCTTATTTTATCGTTTATTTGATTGTTTTTTGTTTTGTTTTCTTTTTGTTTCTTTGTTTGTTTGTTTTTTGTTGCTGTTTTGTTTGTTTGTTTTGTTTTTGTTTTGTTTTTTTTTGTTTTGTTTTTAATCTGTTTATTTCCTTTTGGGGGGGGGGGGGGCGAGCAACACACTTACCCCTCATGTCTCAATAAAAAGCGCTGCACTGCGACTGACGCCAGGTCCTTTTTCGAGGTAGATCCTCAAGAGAAATATAATCATAGAATTTATAAACGTCATGTTGTTATACATGTATTTATCTAGATATTTCGAAACCATGCGCTCTTTTTGATCAGAAGATAAACATGAAATCAATAATGGAGTTATTGGGGGTCTTACGAGAATGCATCTGTCACGATTCTGTCCCTTTGTTGTGTTAAAACATAGTGAATATGTTACAAGGACAACTTAGGCATAACCAAACATGTCTCAGGATTTATGGTTTCTATGAGTGTCTAAATATCACAAATCAAAAATTAAACATCACAAATTACATATCACACATCACAAATCACAAATCACAAACCACACATCACAAATAACAAATCGCACATCACAAATCACAAAGCACAAATCACACATTACACATCACACATCACAAGTCACACATCACACATCACACATCACACATCACAAATCACAAATCACAAATCACACATTACACAACACAAATCACACTAACTCATGCGGATAGCCAACCACAACGTTTAGATGACAGTCCATACCAAGTGTGTGGTTCCCGCCCTTGTAATAGGGAAGAAAAGTTGTGTGGTGTCACTCGGTCTACTTTTCCGGTTCCAAAATCATTGGAAGTGTGTATGTAACCAGTCCTTCGGAGGACTATGAATGAATAGGTCACATATTGAATCATTAGGTGGCATACATTATTTTAGTAGTAGGGTGTATAAGCAGATTCTTAGGATTACGGGACGGAAAAGATCGAGGATGGATGATCTTTATTGGCGACCAGCATTTATTTAGACTAGACAATAAAATGCCGTCAATCTGAAACCAAAAGATAAATTACACAAGGTATGAATTCAGTCCTCCTGAGGACTGGTTTTAACACTTCCAATGAAATAGGAACTTCTTTTTTGACATCCCACTTTTCTTCACTATTCCAAAAAGCAAGCGTGTAAGAATCGTATCTTATTCTAGCTCTTTTGGTACGTGTTTTGATCGTGGACTTCGAACAAATTTGATGTCAGTGAATACCTGGCTGAGAGGAGTGAGGAACATTGCAAGGCTTCTAGAATAAAACTATGCCTAACACTTAAACTAAAGCATTTATATAGAGCAATATCCACTAAACGTGCTCAAAACGCTTTACAAGGAGCCCCTAACCAACAGCGGCAATTAACATATAGAAAGAGACATGACGTCTGTTAGGCAAATAACAAAATTTTGGCGGACAGAGACACAACAATGTTAACGACTAGGTACTCATTTTACACCTGAGTTTTCCAAGGACTTGACTATGCGCTGACACCTGAATACGGTGAGAGAATGTGAGTCAAGACCATTTTCCAAGGACTTAACTATGCGCTGCTCAGAGCCGGTCTCAAACCCTGGACCATCTGGTTCGAAGCCCAATGCCATACCGCTAGACCACATAGCCGCCCGGTGATGTGATCTGTATGAAAAAAATAAATTTGATTTTATATAGGATGAAGAGGAATTAATAAAATATATTGTGAAGCGCGTTAAACATGGTGTATTTGTGGAAATGCGCTATATAATTGTTCATGTTGAATTATTTACAAAATGCCCCTTATCAGGCTCGTTTTGACGCAAGGACAGTGACTTGAGATATCCCCATACGGGCAGAGAGGCGATAAAAGTACATGGAAGTAAGTGTCAAGGCCGTCTCGACGATTGACCTCACATGGCACAGACACGTTACAGACATAGAGGTTAGAGGTCATTCTTGTTGTGGGTTGCGTCAAATGACTAGGTCAGGACAGAGAGTTTATAAGTTAACGCTTAGAGAGCTCTCTCTCTCCCCTCCCGCTCTCCATGACAACAATGCATTTCATTGCGTATCAGCCGAAAACATGTGTGTCACGAAATAGGCGCGGATCACTGAATGTGTGTTTCGTCTGCCAGAGATCGGCTGCTCTTTTTCTTGACTATCGGCTCAGGCTTTATGTACAAAATCGTACAGATTCGTTTGATTCTCTAGATCAGGTTACGATAACTTTGTAAGATTCTAAAATAAATTACTTATAATAATAATGATGTGTGTGTGTGTGTGTGTGTGTGTGTGTGTGAGAAAGAGAGAGAGAGAGAGAGAGAGAGAGAGAGAGAGAGAGGGGGGGGGGGGGGGGGGGGTTAACTTTGACAAAAAAATAATCTAACTCCACTTTATAGCGAAAATCATGATTTATTTTAAACAAACATGATAGAAACAAACGTCCTTTGTATTTTCAACAAAGCCTTAACACACACACACACTCTCTCTCTCTCTCTCTCTCTCTCTCTCTCTCTCTCTCTCTCTTTCTCTCTCTCTCTCTCTTTGTGTGAGTGTGTGTGTGTGTGTGTGTAAGTGTGTGTCTAATTAACACACGTATAGTTTAAAATAATATGTACGATGAAAAAATAGTATGCATGACTAAGATGGCGTCAAGTTGCGTTGCATAGATTAATGACCACAAGTACAATTAAACATAATGAAGGATAGAAATACAAAATACATGTACACAAAAAGACTCCCTCCCTCTTTCTCTCTCTCTCTTTCTCTCTCTCTCTCTCTCTCTCTCTCTCTCTCTCTCTCTCTCTCTCTCTCTTGTAAGTATTGTAGTAGAATCTAATCTAAAACACATTTTATAAACTGAAAAATGGCTCAGTAAAATCACAAATATAATAAGAGAATAGGGGGACAATGCTGCACCAACACCGATGATTGACAGTGGCAGACCAGAATTGATAACCCCGGTATACATTACATCCATTGTCTCCTGAGACAGACGGAAGCCAACAACAACAGGCATACCGGTAAGAAAACAAATCAGCGACATATCAAATCTACACATGGCTAAATGTGGCAGCCTTCCTATTTCTATGGGTGGGCTGTTTTTCTGACAGTGTCTGATTCATTAACTGACATTAGTGAACAAATTAGCTATATAAAAAAGTAAGTCACACTTTCCATTTTTGCAACCGAGGCCCATGTGGGGTGGAATGCTTACCACAAGCCGTCTAATGATCCTATTTCTCAGACCAGTAATGTGCAGTGTGGGAGTAATGGCGTCTCTGAATTCCTTATCCTTAATTTCTATGATACAGAGATGTTCTGAACTTGGTGCACAGAGACCGCCATGCTTACAACCCTGAAGGTTCTTTGCACGCAGGAATACTTGACTCTCTTTGCCAGGGTCCTTGTCACCTTTCAATAAATCTTGACAGTCTGTACACACACGGGGCATTAATTTGACTGCAATATACCCAGATATGCAAGTTGTTACATTCTGTTCAATTGGTGTAAGGGATGGCATAGTGGCAACATCAGCTGTCTAATTTCCTGTGGCACATCTTGTTGAAGGCGTGTCTTGACTGCCACTGAAACAGGAAGCATCAAAATGTTCTTCACATAAAACATTTCGTCTGTGCAGTTCATCAGCTGACTTGTCATCGAAATCAGCACGCCTGCAGTTGCTGACCCAACGCCTGGACCTGTAAAAAATAACAAACGCAGTTCAATATTAGATCTAGATCTATTATTAGTAATTAATTGAGAGCTAGGTCAGATTAAGAGTTAATTTTATATATAAAAGTAAAAGCACATACTAATTGGCTGAGAGAGACTAGATTTATACTTCTCTTTAGATAAACTTCTAAAAAAAACTAAGCTCACTTCATTGAGATTACTACTGTACTAGAATCTAGACATAGGCATCACAAGTCTAATCAATATACATCCTATCTAGTCATCCCTCTAAAGCGCTTTGAGCATATCTATTGGTTGTTGCTCTATATAAAAGCTCAATTATTTTAAGCATAAATCCACTGGCACAACATATATGGCTATAAGTCAATGCCGTGTAGCTACACCGTCGCCCCTACCCTTTACTGTGTTTTAAATCAACCACATCTGCTATTACGGAAAAGGAGAAGAAGAAGATGAAGAAGAAGAAGATAATGGCCCGCCTCACCCCCAACAGAGCCACCTTTTAGGGTCACAGTCACGGTGCAGTAGATTAGAACTGGATCAGAAATCTAATGTTCGTTTTCTCTTGTAACACAATCTAGACGTGTTAATCTAGAAATATAGCTATTTGTTAAGATTAATAGATTAAAGTTTAATTTTCTCACCTTTCAGGATCCTTTGGGAAACAGAAGAAACCTAAATCTGGTCTCTTGTGTCGAGAATTTGAACAATTGATACCGGAACACCACTGGCATTTGTTATGTGTTGTCGGTGTCGGCGCCATCTTAACTCATTGTTGTACGCGCTTATTTCCACGATCAGCTGTTGACCCAGATACGAGCTTTTTGGCTAGAGAGAGCTCTCGAAGCGTTAGCTATACAATCTCTCTGGTCAGGATATAGACGGAATGACGTTGACGTCATTTAGCTCTTTTTGAATCGATTTTAGACCGACAGTTTGGGTGATTAGTTCTCACTAAAATATATTTAAGACATTTTTAAAATGTTAATTCATCAACTTTCTTTAAATGACATCATTCAGACAATAAATGTTAAATGTTACACACAGTTATGGCTATCGGAGTATTTTATCTAAACGCATAGCATCAATTATATCAATCAAACAATGAATGGCAACAAAACAAACAAAAAATAGGCCCTTTCTCAACGACACCATTAGGTCCCGTCGCCTAGGCATTCCATGAAGAAACATAGATAATCCATCAAATAAGATGTCTGATGGCAACAGGAATCACCCATGTAGTCCAAAGTGAGATACCGTCGCCTAGGCATTCCATGAAGAAACATAGATAATCCATCAAATAAGATGTCTGATGTCAACACAGGAATCACCCATGTAGTCCAAAATGAGATACCGTCGCCTAGGCATTCCATGAAAAAACATAGATAATCCATCAAATAAGTTGTCTGATGGCAACAGGAATCACCCATGTAGTCCAAAGTGAGATATCGTCGCCTAGGCATTCCATGAAAAAACATAGATAATCCATCAAATAAGTTGTCTGATGGCAACAGGAATCACCCATGTAGTCCAAAGTGAGATACCGTCGCCTAGGCATTCCATGAAAAAACATAGATAATCCATCAAATAAGTTGTCTGATGTCAACAGGAATCACCCATGTAGTCCAAAGTGAGATACCGTCGCCTAGGCATTCCATGAAAAAACATAGATAATCCATCAAATAAGATGTCTGATGTCAACACAGGAATCACCCATGTTGTCCAAAGTGAGATACCGTCGCCTAGGCATTCCATGAAAAAACATAGATAATCCATCAAATAAGTTGTCTGATGTCAACAGGAATCACCCATGTAGTTCAAAGTGAGATACCGTCGCCTAGGCATTCCATGAAAAAACATAGATAATCCATCAAATAAGATGTCTGATGTCAACACAGGAATCACCCATGTTGTCCAAAGTGAGCAAATCGGGGGTAAATAATCTTGCCCAAGGAAATAATGAAAGTGCCTGAAGCGGGGCTTAAACCCAGAACCTTCCGGGTCACAGTACAATGCCTTAACCACTCGGCCGGCAGATGTTTTGAATCGTTTGTTTGAACACATAGCATCAATATGTCAGAATTCACGAGGGGGGGGGTTAGTCACTTTCCGAAATAGGGAACTAAAATGTGATGTCAAAAAGTTGGTTTTAGACTCATTGGAAGTGTGGAAACCAGTCCTCCGGAGGTACATACTTTGTGTAATGGATCCTCCAGTGTTAGATCCATGATATCTTATTATACAGTCTAACTAACATGCCGGTCGTCAATAAAGAGTATCCATCCTCGCTTACTTTACCTCCAGTAATCTTAAGAATATGCCTATACATCCTGCTACTAAAATAGTTAGGCCACCTTTCGATTCAATGTGTAACCTATCCATTATTAGTACTCCGAATGGCTGATTACATACACACTTCCAAGGATTTTGGAGCAAAAGAGTAGATGGGGTGAAGTTATGACAAAGAGAAATTCACGTGGCAAACTTCGACACCGATGAGTCACCTCCGCCTGCACCTCGCCATCACGGCAAAGAGTTGCCTCCCTTGAAAGTCCTAAGAAAATGAAAAAGTCACTTGGAGTGAAATCATACCTGTAAGAGGGGTGATGTTCTACGACTTCAAGAAAACTTTCTCTCTCAATGTGAGCTTGTGTTTATGTGAACACTCTCGGTATCCAGCGGACGCATACCTTTTTGTAACCCAGAATTTCTTGAAGGATATAATATCCATCTCTTCCCACAGAATTTCCAAGCCTTTGTTAAATGTCTGATTGTTTTATTTTCCAACGATTCGCTCGATTCAGTTCGTCAATTATTTATTGTTGATTTACTGCGGTTGAAGCTCTTGGAGGACGACCTGCAAGTCCGCTCATTAATGTTGGCGGAGGCAGCAAAAGTTCACGTGTCACCATAAACACTTTACAACCGTTTATGAATGTTTCCCGGTGCACATCTCTCTGCAATAAAAGTGACTCAATCACATCAAGCTGTTTATAGTTTATTGCAATATGTTGTGCGTGATTTCTTAGACGGACATAATATTGGTGTAGATAGAATGCAGATGACGTCATTCGGGTCTTTGCTATTGTTTTTTTTTTTTTCTTTGGTCATCCCCGTTTGTGAGTTGTTCTCACTTAACTGTATTATCCAGACTATAAAAGTTCATGGTTACACAGAGTTTTGTGTGTTGGTCCGTTATACTTCCGGATAGCAATGTTGTGAGCTTCTTAGCCAAGCGCACACTATCGATAGGGGCTCTTTTAAATAAGATAAATTAAAATCAAGCAAGAGCAGTTAGACGTCTAGAACCGTCTAAACAAAATTTGGTGACCTTATAGAAGAAGAAATTACACCCATTTTGATGCATAGTTTCTACTGGTGAATATAATACAATCGGAAACATTTAATAGGCGTCAAGACTTTTCAGTCAAGCCTAGTAAACTCAATGTTCTGTAAGAGACTTTGTGTACTCAGGACACGTCGGTGAGAAGCCATAACATTCATGAGTAATTCTGTATATTTTCTATCAACAGCATTTGACACACTACAAGGTCAAGGCCAGGATAATAAAACAGATTATTATGAATGTAAGAAATAATAATACACATGTGTGAGTTTGGGTTTTTCTTTAATGACCATATTGTTGTTTTTGTTGGTGTTGTTGACGATGTTGTTCCATCATCTTTTCTATTGTTTTTTTTTTTCATGTATTTGGTTCGTTTTGTTTGATTATTTTTAAAAATTATTTGTTGTTTGTTTTGTTGTTTTTTTTTATATCGTTTTGTTTATTTTAAGTTTTTTGTTCTTGTTTGGGGGTTTTTTTTCTGCTTTGCATTTTTTTTAAATTCTGGTGTTTTGTTCCAGTTTTGTTTATTTTGTTTTGAAGAATTTGAGTTCCGATAATTTCATGATTTTATGTCTTTATTTTGTCTTGTTTGCCCTTGTTCTTTGTCTGGATTTTGTTCATTGTTTTTGGTTTGTTTATTCATGTATAGTTGTTTTGAATGTAGTTTTATTTATGTTGTTTTTTTTTTCAGGTTATTATTTTTTTTAAGGAATCGCGCTGCTTGGGTTGATAAGGTGTATCAATAACAGGATGGTCTTGATTCTACCTGAATTTCTTTAATTCAAATATTGATAAAACATGACAACACTTTGGGTCCCGATAGCTCAGTTGGTAGAGCACTCGCTTTAAATTAATGATAAAAAATAAATAACATTTCCTTTATTCATCCCAAAGGGGAAATTTGTCTCTACGGTCTATTCCAAGGGAAGACTGAAATAACCCAGGCGTCAGTCGCAGTGCAGCTCCACAAATTGAGCTAAGACGAGGTTACTTGCTCAAGGCCACACAGCACAGCGGCGGGTAATCGAACTGGGTACCATTCGGGTACGAAGCTAAGATCATACCGCTGAGCCACGCTGCCCGTTTTACACAAAGAGCCCTAGATTGTTACTTCCTGTCCACCCAGCAGTGATTGGGTTGATGGATCTGTTAGAATTGACAGAAAGTACTTTGCGATAGACCAGACCTATACCTGATACTAAAATAGTTATGCCACCTTTATGATTCATTATGTAACCTATTCATTATTAGTCCTCGAAGATTTAGGAACCAGAAAAAAAGGTGTGACATCACGACTTTCCTTCCCAATTGTAAATTCAATTTTCAGGGCCATATACATCCTTATGCAAT
Source organism: Berghia stephanieae (assembly GCF_034508935.2). NCBI lineage: Eukaryota > Metazoa > Mollusca > Gastropoda > Nudibranchia > Aeolidiidae > Berghia > Berghia stephanieae. The sequence continues at coordinate 66,779,292 of NC_088365.1, read as the reverse complement.
ACCCTTTGGGGGAGGTCGGTCACATATGTTATCTATTTTTCTCCTAGAAACATTCGAGCTTTTATATAGAGCAGTATCCACTAAATTAGCTCAAAGCGCTTTACAAGGTGTTCTTGACAACACGGAATATGAATGACGAGACTTGACGCCTATTAGGCGATATTACAAGGTGTTCTTGACAACACGGAATATGAATGACGAGACTTGACGCCTATTAGGCGATATTACAAGGTGTTCTTGACAACACGGAACATGAATGACGAGACGTGACGCCTATTAGGCGATATTACAAGGTGTTCTTGACAACACGGAACATGAATGACGAGACGTGACGCCTATTAGGCGATATTACAAGGTGTTCTTGACAACACGGAATATGAATGACGAGACGTGACGCCTATTAGGCGATATTACAAGGTGTTCTTGACAACACGGAATATGAATGACGAGACTTGACGCCTATTAGGCGATATTACAAGGTGTTCTTGACAACACGGAACATGAATGACGAGACGTGACGCCTATTAGGCGATATTACAAGGTGGGTTTTTTTTTCGACAGGGGCAACGCTGTAAACTGCCCGGTACTCATTTTACCCTAAGTACGGTGAGAGAATGTAAGTGAAGAGCCTTTTCCAAGGACTGAACTATGCGCCGCTTAGAGCGGGACTCGAACCCAGAACCTGTCGATCCGAAGGCAAATGTCATACGACTAGACCACATTCACTCTAAGCCACTCTGTCTATAATCTGTTTTCTTTTGTTTCTTGAAGACGAATACACCGATCCCTCAATGAACCCCATGGACCCAAGAGACAGATCGGGATTTCCCGAAACCACCACGGCCTTCACCTTCCCAGAAACGACAACGCCTTCCTTCGATGTGCAAGAGCCGACAGCTCCCGACATATCTCCCATCGTGGACCAAGTAGACCAGTCTTGCTGTGCAGTTCCCTCCCTTGACTGCAGCATGGTGAACCAGCAGATGAACGGGGCGTCCAGAGACATCACGGGCGTGTCTTTTTCAGATGCCAACCTCCCCCTGGATGTCGCAATGCAGCCACACTTCAATTCTTCTTTGCAGACTCCAGCCAATCATACAGCTGGTATTTTCCTAGAAGGTCATAGTGGTCATTTCACTAAGACAAGACTCCGGCGTCAGGTTACTCTTCAAGACCAATACATTGACCAACTTGGAATCAACTTGTTGAGGTATGTAAATTTTTAAAAAATTATAATAAAATTCCCTTTAGTCATCAAATGGGGGAAATTTTTCTCTAGGGTCAATTCCAAGGGAAGACTGGAATAACCCAGGCGTCAGCCGCAGTGCAGTGCCGCAAATTGAGCTAGGGCGAGGTGACTTACTCAAGGCCACGGTGGGTGATCGAACCCGGTACCTTTCGGGTACGAAGTAAAGACCGTACCGCTGAGTGATGCTGCTCCCAATTTCATTTCATTCAATTTAATTTAAGAATAATTTGTTTTATTAATTGTAAAAGGAGCCAAAAGTCGTGAAACAATGAGAACATTGAAAAAATCGATGTAGGCTATCTATGGTTTCATTGTTTTGCTGGGGGGTTTTTATTGCTTTTTTTTTTTTTTTTTTTTTTGGTTTGTTTTTTGTTTTTTTTTTTTGTTTTTTTTTTTTTTGTTTTTTTTTTTTTTTGTTGGCTGAAAAAAAGGTTTTGAGCCGTAAACTGTCCGTGTTTGGTATTTTGTTCTTTGTTTATGAAGATGTTATATTGATTTTGTTTATTGATATTGTTTATTACTTTTTTACTAACCATCCGCGACTCGGGTGATTGTTATGAATCAATTCTCATCGTGGTGTATTCGTTGACCTCAATACCTTCGTCATTATCTAACCAATGAAAGAATGCCGCTGTAGGTCACTGTGACATTAGATAAGATTCCTACCAACGATATATCGAAAACTTACTATGGTTCCTATTTATTAGTTCAATCTTCCGGAACAAAATGTGACACATTATTTCCAAACGGTATGATGACGGGTGAACCAGACGCTGAAATGTGATTTAAGAGTTAAAATGAGAAGAAATAGGAAATTTGTGTCTTTGTAAAGTAAGAAACTATATTGACTCTTTAGCAAAATGAATAGAAATGACCCCAAGGTTTCATGGCAAAAAATTTGATTTCCAGGACATTTCCATGATCGGCGGAACAAACCTCTGAAGTCCCGATTTTCAGGATCGACGGATCAAACCTCTGAAGTCCCGATTTTCAGGATCGACGGATCAAATCTCTGAAGTCCCGATTTTCAGGATCGACGGATCAAACCTCTGAAGTCCCGATTTTCAGGATCGACGGATCAAACCTCTGAAGTCCCGATTTTCAGGATCGACGGATCAAACCTCTGAAGTCTACAAACGAGCTTTGCGCACCATGTTTGTTTTTTAAATGATGTCATCAGAGGTCTGATCCGCCCAAAATGGTGAGCAAAACTCGTATCTAGACCTCAGAGGTTTAACCCACCGATCGTGAAAATCCAGACCAGAGGTTTCATCCACCGACCATCTATATCTCGTTCATCCCGCCATCACACGGCTTTAACTCGGTGGACGACATGTTAAATGCTGAAGTGAACAAAACCAACAAATAAATTAGACACATTCTGATTGTTTTTCCAGGTTCGAATCCTGTCTGTGTCAAGCCAATAGAGCCCCCAGTGCGTGTCGAATGCTGTTTCCACCAGGCTTCTACACACCCAATAGGCCTGGACTGTTTGACATCATATTCAATGGAGACTTGGTCGTCAAACGTGAGTATCTCGATTGTTTGTAACTGTGTACACGCAGAGGTGACGTCATGGTTCGGAATGAGCGGAATGGAAGAATCGGGTCTCTACCCTTAGCCTTCGACACTAAAAGCCTGACTGACCAAAAGATATCGCCAAATTACAAGACCAGACATCCTAAGGATCACGGAATATCCTCACTTATAATGTTTATTCGTATTATTGAAGAAAGAAGTTGACATCACTCAGCATTTTGTTATTGTTTTTAGCCAGTTATTTTGGTGAGCAGTTTGAAGGGGTGTTTTACTCTCTTTTGTCTTCTGGCACATTTCTGTCGGATCCTGAACCCCCCCCCCCCCCCCCCCCCCCCCCACGCTTTGTCCCATTTTGATGAGGAAATTTTACAACCAATGACATTGTCACTCCAGAAGTTTCCCTCCTCTGTATTTTAGTCTCAGAATCCATATTTAGATCCGCACCTGTTTACACTTATCTGTCCATGGATTCCAAATATAGCAGACGGCAATACAGACAAGATGACAGCGTCTTCATCTGGTCTGTACCTTTGTCACGTGATATCCGTGACCTCAATGAACTCGTGTTCCTTCACGTGCATGGCTGCGATGATAGCGGACCATTGACTTATTATGTAGTCTGACTGAATAGCGTACAAATCTCACTTTCTATCTTTTTACATCAGTCTCTCTGACCATCTATCTATCTATCTATCTATCTATCTATCTATCTATCTATCTATCTATCTATCTATCTATCTATCTATCTATTAGGCTGTCTTTCTATCAGTCTGTCTTTCTATCTATCTATCTATCTATCTATCTATCTATCTATCTATCTATCTATCTATCTATCTATCTGTCTGTCTGTCTGTCTGTCTGTCTATCTATCTGTGTGTCTATCTATCTATCTATCTATCTGTCTGTCTATGTATCCATCCATCCATCTATGGCGACATAATACATTTTCTCTGTGATAACTGTGGAAATTTTCAGACATTTTCATGAAATAGATTCTGAGAAATATTTGACACAGTATCCCATCCCCTCAGAAAAATGACATATTGACGTACCCTTTTCGACCGTGTTTTTCGTGCCTTTATCTCATATATAGAGAAATTGCACTTCAATAATATTTAATATAATATTATCGTTTTCGACCAAAATCTCAAGATCGTTTTTTAAAAGGATTTTCCTGATAATTAGACCAAACCTCCCCAGACTTGTGTCTTTTCAGAGTTCGGCAGTTAGCTTGTAAACATTGGTAACTTAACTTGAGCTTTTGTATAGCGCAATATCCACTAAACGTGCTCAAAGCGCTTTACAAAGGGTCCCTGACCAACAATAACACGTAACAAGTAGAACGAGACATGACGCCTGTTAGGCGACATTACACTTTTTTCGGACAAAGACAACGCTGTTAACGGCCATGTACTCGTTTTACACCTGAGTACGGTGAGAGAATGTGAGTAAAGAGTCTTTTTCAAGGACTCAACTATTGTCTTTGGAATTGTTCGTTTCCCTGTCTCTCTATTCTATTTTTATTGCCATATTATTTCCTTCATCACTTCGTGGATTTGTTGTAAATGTCTCCATGTTTATATGTTGTAGGTTTCAGATGTTATTTCTACAATGGGAATATAGTGGACTGTCTATTCAGGGCCAGGGTGACCTATGAACCTCTGACCGCCCCAATGGTCTACTTCGTGGTCAACGACAAGGCGGAGATATCTGGCCGACAATGCGTGTACGTATTGAATTCATGTGAATGTTAATTTACGATGTTTTATATATGGGTAGCTGGGTATATTAGATATGCCGGAAAGTACTTTGCTAAAGACCAGCGTCCTATCGAAAAGGATAGCAAGTAATTGCATTGTCCGTTTCACGCTATAGAAAGTGATATAAACTCCTGCTCCATGAGCCTAGTGACTCTGAACGACTTTTGTTTTCACCAAATATACAAAGCTAGTCAGATGGGTGACCAATGACTGATGTGTCATCTCGTGTTACATTTTGTTTCTTTCTAGAACATGCAACTCCATGTACTGCACATTTGAAGCATTCAGGAACCGTAACTTTGGATCTACCGTGCCTTTCAATCAAGACTATGCTGAATGTGAGTTATCTCCCTTGAATAGATTAGTTAAAGATATATGTGTAAGCCGTAATAAATCAATCAAATCATATATTAAGATCAATTTTTAAAATATAGTCGATTGCAAAAACAAACTTTAACAAGATTTATATGTGTCCTCTTTTGTCGATTCGGTATTTTGTCAGGGTGAAAATGACTCTGGAAAATGAATTTGCTCAAAAAGGCAGAACAGTTGTGATGTGATACCTTCTACTTTTCGGTTCCAAAATCATTGGAAGTGTTTATGTTACTAACCATTCTGAGGACTTATAGTGAAAAGGTTGCATAACTCTTCCAATAGCAGGATGTATATAGCCTGGTAGGCGATATTACAATTTTTCGGACAGAGACAACGCTGTTAACGGCCAGGTACTCATTTTACACCTGAGTACGGTGAGAGAATGTGAGTAAAGAGTCTTTTCCGAGGACTCAACTATGCGCCGAGCGAGGTTCGAACCCAGGACCTTCCGATCCGAAAGCGAGTGTCATACCACTAGACTACATAGACGCACTTTTATATCTTATTAATTTTAATAAACTTTTATTGGCATATTTCGGGATAACACCAGATTGACCATGTGAGTAACATATCCTTTTTGTGTTGACAGTTAATGATCTGTTCAGTCAGTGGCAAAGCAATTTGATTTTATCAAAGTAAACTCATTTGCAGGTCTGTTAACCCAACTTATTATGGGCTCATTGCTGTAATGGACATAATACCAGGTGGTCACAGTTAGCCAACAATCATTTTTATTTCTTACCCTATTCATGTTCTATGCTTCAAAAACTCTGCGTTTAAGTAACATTTTTAACTCTTTCGTAACCAGTCATTATTAGTATTTTTCACAAAATGGTAGGCTTTCCGAGCAGAAAATTGATTTATTTAAACACAATCAAACTCTCTATAAAACAACTTTAGGTTCTTATTGATTAAACAAAGATTATTCTTCAAAGTTTGTGATGTACAAAATAAATCTGAATTAAAAAAATGCATATTACTCACTCACTCACTCACTCTATTCCATGACCGGTTGATCGTCGGGGGGACTCTCGGGATGCAGACTTCACGATTCGACGTCACTCATCACGGTCTTGGGCCTTCCTCATTAGATTGTTCCACGTCAATCCTGTCCAATCTTTAATGTTATC
>NC_088365.1:66755739-66768239 GCF_034508935.2 Berghia stephanieae | reverse complement strand
TTGTCAATGGGGAACGAAAGTGTGATGTCAAAATGCTGATTCCAATCTGATTGGAAGTGTAAAGCCAGTCTTCCGTAGGACTCTAAACTTCTTGTTTCAGATTGATGTCATCTTATTTTCTAGCCCAAATAAATGCTAGTCGTCAAAAAAGATCATCCATCCTCGCTCTTTTTCTCCCAGAATCATAGGAATTTGCTCTACAACCTGCAACTAAAATATTTGGTCCACCTTATGATTCAATAGGTATCCTATTCATTGTTCATACATTGTCCGGAGAGTTGGTTACATACTTCCAATGAGTTTTGAACCGGAAGAGAGAAAGGTGTGACGTTACGACTAGTCTGCCCCATTGCCAAACTGGGTCTTCTGGACCCCTCTCCATTCTATGTTTGCGGTATAATATAATATGTAGTTGTGGGGTAGATGGTGCTATTTCACGAATACAGGATTAGCTTTTTTCAAAATTATGGACATTGCAATTGGTAAAGTTGTTTGTAAAATGATTATAATTGGAATGCGTTTGTCACAGATTATGTCCCTTCATTCTCACTCACTCAATCTCATGACCGGATGGGGGACTTGCGTGAAGCAGAAGTGACAGTCTTCCTCCATGCCTGCCTGTTGCTAGCCCTATGTAGTAGCTCCGGAACCGACATCTCTGTCCATTCTTTTATATTGTCCAGCCACATCTTCCTTTGGCGCCCTCTTCTGCGCTGGCCTTCGACTGTGCCATGTAGAACTCTCCTGCTCAGGCTATCATGTCGAGTATGGTGTCCAAACCAAGACAGTTTTCTGCGCTTCACAGTCACTTAAGAGGTTCTTGTGGGCCTGCCCGAGCTTCTATTTCTTCCAGGACGTCTTCGTTTGTGCAATGCTCCTTATAAGACACGCGTAGCAGTCTTCTATAGCACTTGCTTTCAAACGCCCTTATGCCCCGTTGTTCATCCATTGTAAATGTCCAGGCTTCGCATCCGTACAACAAGGTTGACAACACCAGTGATTTATACAGTTTCACCTTTACATTCAGACACATGCTACACGTTCAAATCTTTCTTAATTGAGTCATCACTGATGTTGCCATTGCAATTCTCTTTCGAATTTCAATTGTGCTAGTCCTATCTTTGCTTAGTGTCACACCTAGATATTTGAATGTCGTGACCTCTTTTAGTTTTTCATTTCCCACGGTGATGTTTGTGTTGCTTTCTGCGTTGCTGTTCACCAAGATTTGTGATTTTTTGGTACTTATTTCCATTCTGTATTGCGATGCACATTCAGCTAGACGGTTTGTTTAGTCTTGTAGATCTGGTTCTGTGCTTGCCAGTAGGTCAATATCGTCCGCAAATCTTAAATTAGACAAAGGGCGGCCGCCGCTGGATATCGAGTTTTGGTAACCCTCCAGCACATCTTGCTTGATGCTTTCAAGGAATATATTGAATAGCATCGGAGATAATATGCAGCCCTGTCTGACTCCTACAGTAGTGTTGAAAGGAGTTCCTATTTGGTCATTTACCAGGACTGTGCTGTTTGACCTGCCATACAATACCTCTACTGTCTGGATGAGCCCCTCTTCAAAATTATATTTCCTCATCATATTCCAAAGACCATCATGCCAGACTCTGTCAAATGCCTTCCTGAAGTCCATAAAATTATGGTACAGCGCACACTGGTGCTGAAGGCATTTCTCTGTGAGCACCCTGCAGTTAAATATTTGCTCCAAGGTACTCCTTCCTGTTCTGAATCCTGCCTGTTCTTCTGCCAGTATTTCTTCTGTTCTAGATTTCATTCTGTTATGGATTATTCGGAGCATGACTTTGCTTGGATGGCTTATCAAGCTTATTGTTCTGTAATTCTTCCATTGCCCCTTAGTTGTACCCAAAACAGTGAACACTATTAAGGGAACACTATTAAGGGAACAGCCCACGTGTAAACATTATTGGGGGGGGGATAGATGATTTCTACGAGTGAAGTAAACTCACAAAAATTATACGTGTATCGTGGAAAATGGTGGTCCCGAAGCTGTACCCTTGGTTTAAGACAGTTTACACGCAGTACCCTATTCGAGTCGGGTGTGAATGATGAGTACCTGGTTATAGGCCGTGACGGAAATGTAAGTGTTTGTACTAAAATGACGCCAAACAGGCGACTTGTAATGTATGGAATGGAAATATGGTTCAATGTGGACTGCTTGGGAAATAAATAAAACATTGTGAAGCGCATTGAGCGTGCATTGGAAGTCAGTGATAATAAGATATATCAATTTTGATATTCATTTATTCATATATTTATTTATTTCATTTATTTATTTATTTATGTATTTAGTTATTTATTTATTTATCTAATTCTATTTCAGGCCCGCGTCTTCCCGTTCCCAAAGCCGGCCAGAAAACTCCCCAAGCAACCGCTTCCTGCTCCACCTATTTCGAGAAATGCTAGATCAAACAACGGTGTCCCTACTGAGGGAAGCCGATTTAGGGGTCAAAGCACGTCGACCAGCCCTCCAAACAGGCTCAGACCAGAGAGAACAATTCGTGAAGACATGGACGACAACGTCTTCATTTCAACTCGTCCAGAAATTCGTTCTAGAAACAATGCCTCTTCCAGCACAAGATCGGATGCGTCTTCTGTTCATATCTACACAACCACTGTTGGTAAACGCCCCAAAGTTCCCCCGAGAAGTCCTGCAAACACGTTGAACACTCGCACGGACAATGCAGCAGCAGTTCTTTTTAATCAAGGGACTCTCGGCTCAAAACCTCAGGTTCTTCCTCGGACACCGAGAAATATCACGAGAAGGCACGAGAGTGCTAGCCGAACCTCGAGTAATGTCAGTACACACTCGGGTCGGTCTCTCATACATAATCCCAGAGATCCTGCATCCCATTCGGACAATACTTTTGCAGCATCACCTGTCATACATCGAAGTATTAGTAAACAACGTTCGAATCTCCCTTCGACAAGTTCAAGTCGTGGCTCGAAGCAGCAGGGATTTTATTACGATGTTGATGAAGACTTTGAAGATTATAACGATATCTATGCAAGTATTGATGAAACTGAAGAGATTGACGATCAGATTCACGAATATGACGATGACTACAATGATGATGATGACGATGATGAGGTTATTCAAACTGGCCGGAATAAGGGGAATAGCAGATATGAAACGCGTATCTGCCCAAGTCAAGAAATTGTCACAGATAATACAAGCACTGTTGATTCTAGGGATCGTCGCCAAAGGGGTTGGGGTGACCAGGGAGGACAGTATGAAGTACCAGTGAGGTCGATGGCCCTACTAAACAAACCTCCCAGTGTAAAAGCAAAGCCTGCCAGGTTGACTCATCTACTACCCCCTTCTACAGCCCTGGCCAACAGTATGCCGAGGTAAGGAAAAGAAGAAAAAACGCTTTATGAAGTAATGGTCTTTTAACCCTCTCTTTACCAGCCATTTACAGGATTTTCCCAAAAACTTCTAACCCAACTAACACAAAAATATTTTTGTTTATCATTCGGACATATTAGCAGTAAAATTCTTGCAATAGATAATTTCTTTAGCACAACATGCTCTACAACATACTGTTCTTATTCTTTAAATTGTATGATGTAGAAAAGGAAAATTGAATAAGAAAAATGTTGGTTGTAATGTAACGAATGTGACGATTTTTCTATAGTTTGTAAGGAGAGTGTTAATAGTTCTCTTTCGCTTGTCTGGCTTTTAAATGATATTCGGTTTTCTTTTTATTTGTTATTGGGAAGAAGGGTTTTGATCCGACACGTTCCGTCTTAGGTATTTTGTTCTCTTTTGAAGCTGTTATGTTCATTTTTATTTTGTGTGTGTGTGTGTGTGTGTGTTTGTGTGTGTGTATTTCTCCTTACTAAAGACATTTATTCTAGCTTTTAGGATATGCTTAACAGTGTGTTATAAGATGGATGTTCATCCTGATAATGTACCGTTTTGAGGCGACTGGTCACATCCGACGTGAACTGAGTATCACCCAGGTCACGCCTAATCCAATCCAGTCCAATCCATACAATTACAACTTCAACACTGAAGATAGACGCAACATTTGTGTGATGTGGCATGGTGTCATGTTATGACTGTGTATCACTTTAATTATGTCCTCCTGCGATAGACACACCATCTGTGTGGTATGGGATGGTGTCATGTTATGACTGTGTATCACTTTAATTATGTCCTCCTGCGATAGACACACCATTTGTGTGGTATGGGATGGTGTCATGTTATGACTGTGTATCACTTTAATTATGTCCTCCTGCGATAGACACACCATCTGTGTGGTGTGGGATGGTGTCAGGTCATTGCTCTGTATCACATTAATTTTGTCCTCCAGTGGTAGACACAACATCTATGTGGTGTGGGATGGTGCTAGGTTATGGCTATATATCACAATGTACTCCAGTGGTAGACACACCATCTTTGTAGTGTGGGATGGTGTCAGGTTATGGCTATGTATCACGTTAATGATGTCTTCCTGTGATAGACACAACATTTGTGTGGTGCGGGGTAATATTAGATTATGGCTATATATCACATTGATTATGTCCTCCTGCGGTAGACACAACATTTGTGTAGTGTGGAATGGTGTCAGGTTATGGCTATGTATCACATTGATTGTGTCTTCCTGTGGCAGAAATCTTTTCAAACTGACTAGTAAATTTCTCATAACTGTAAGAACTTCTCAAGTTGTCGGGGAGGGAATTCTATACCCTTATTGTACCTGGTAAAAAGGACTGAATGTGGGCCGATAACAGCGCTCTTTTTTTTTATTAGTAATCTTTGATTGGGGTCGACGTATACGCATATATGCAGGTCTGACATCCCAACCCGCTTATGGACCTAGTTTATCATTGTTGTAATAGACAATATTTTGCGTCATTTATTTTTTTGAGATTTCCTTTACAAAAGAATTTGGTTTTCTCCCTCACTGTTTCAATGTTACCCAATTGCTCTCCGCTATCATGTTTGATACAATTTTTCTGTTGTCATAGTAAATTAGGGACAAATCAGCAGGCCAATCGATGGACTTTTTCCATCTGTTTTATGGCTTTCTTTGCCTAAGGGCCCCCCACACTACAGCTGCTGTTTTCCATGATGGGTCTTACCTGTGTGGTTTAGTATCGTTCTTTTACTATCCCTGGCAAAGATGAAAGACTACGATGGAAATGTGTAGCTTGTTGGTTTTGTAGAGATTTTTTTTTATGATGGTTCCATGATATTTTGCTGTCCAGTGTTACACCTAATTGCTCGGTCTTTGTAGACATGTCTAGCTTGGCGAAGGCCTTTAAACAAATGTGAATTTGCACTTGAAAAACTTGAAAACGTGTTAGATATAAAGTAATATAAAACCCTAATTTATTGATAATTCTTCAAAAGGATGTCAAATACTTTTTTATTGAGCTTTTATATAGCTCAATAAAGCTAAAGCTTAGACTTTTAAGCGCAAACGTGAAGTCTGTCCTACTGTATGGATGTGAAACTTGGAATGTATCACAGGTATGAATAAGGAGGGTACAGATTTTCGTAAACAGGAGCATGCGTAAGCTACTCAGAATAAAATGGTTTGATAAAATTAAAAATGAAGAAGTATGGAAAATATAAAAGCAGAAATCCGTGGGAGAGGAAATAGGAATAAAATGATGGAGGTTGATTGGACACACCCTTAGAAAGAATGAGTCCATTATAACAAAGAAAGTATTGGACTGAAACCCTCAGGGCAGAAGATCAAGGGGAAGGCCACGAGGAACATGGATAAGAATTAAAGAAGCTAATATACAGAGAAGTGATAAGACATGGAACGAGATTTTTTTAAAAAGAGAGTTAGCTCAGGATATAGAAGGATGGAAACTATTTGTCTGTGGACTATACCCTGACCCAGGGTGAAAAAGGCAATGACGATGAAGATATAGCGCAATATCCACTAAACGTGCTCAAAGTGCTATACAAAGGGTCCCTGGCCAACATCAGCATTTAACATGTAGGACGGTACATGACGCCTGTTAGGCAATATTACATTTTTTTTGGAAAGAGACAACGCTGTTAACGACCAGGTACTCATTTTATACATGAGTACGGTGAGAGAATGTGAGTAAAGAGCCTTCTCCAAGGCCTCAACTATGCGCCGAGCTAGGCTCGAACCCAGGACCTTCCGATCCGAAAGCGAGTGATATACCACTAGACCACATAGCCGCACTTAAGACTTAAAATCCATAGAAGTGATCTAAGCTAGTTCAAGTAAATATCCGCATATGTTCATGTCTGTACTAAATTTCTGTACATTTTCATATCTCTCCTTTTTCTCTGTACATTTTCATGTCTCTAGTAAATTTCCGTACATGTTCATGTCTCTAGTAAATTTCCGTACATTTTAATATCTCTAGTAAATGTCCGTACATTTTCATGTCTCTAGTAAATTTCCGTACATGTTCATGTCTCTAGTAAATCTCCGTACATGTTCATGTCTCTAGTAAATCTCCGTACATGTTTATGTTTCTAATTAATGTCCGTACATTTCCATGTCTTCCTTCAGCTCCGTGGCGCCACCAATTCCTCAGCGGACGAGACCAAATTCCTCCTCTTCCTCGGATTCCGACTCCAGTAGCAGTCAGGAGGACCCCAGGGATATGAAGTACGCTGACCACAGCTCACGCCAGGAAAACGAGTATACGGTTATTCGGGATGACCTCGTCCAGACTGGACTCAAGTACTCATAAGTATGGCGGGTACCTCAAATTTAACACAAAATCTAATATTGCTTCGAATTAGGATGGATCGAAATAGATAGTAAAAACTCGATTCTTGGTTACGTTATGGAACTTTGGTCGAAAACGGTAGGGGCTGCCTGAAGCCTGTGATCGTGAAAATACTAACGAAAGAGTGAAAATGGAGAGGCTTCGAATCGGAACAATACGGAAAATGGACGTTTCGGGTACGAACCCTTCGTCAGCACAACAATACACAAATGAACATGGAAAACAAATAAAATAACATGCACAATAACTTGTATGGTCTACACGATACAAATTATTTTGAATTTTATTTCTTTTCCACGTTAATTTGTGTATTGTTGTGCTGACGAAGGGTTCGTACCCGAAACGTCCATTGTCTGTATTGTTCCCATACGAAGCCTCTCCATTTTTTCTCCTTCGTTGGAACTTAGGCCAAATGTATCCCATCGTCTCAAGGCGGTATTACGTCAGGGTGATTCGGAGCGCAAAAAGTAAATTTAGAACCAAAATGATAAGAATACAAACGGGAGGGGGGGGGGGGGGGGGGAAGGAGGACGGGAAGGGGGGGTGCAATATAAGAAATTGTGTTTATTTATCCATCATAATTAATAGATTTGTACACACGGTAATTCAATGTCATGTCCAGCGTGCAGGTCACCTCGGGATAATACCGCTTAGACTTTGTGGGTAACAAAATTTAGTGTCTTATTGATTGTTTGAGAAAAATGACAAATGATTTTTATTATTTTGTTGTTTGTTTTGTTTTCCGTATTTTGTTTTGTTTTTTACTGTATTTAATTAATTGTTTTTGTGGGTTTTTATTTATTTTTGTTATGTTTTTTTTCTTTTAATTGTTATCTTCTTATTTGTATGAACCATTCATCATGCATTCCTAACTACTCGTAGGTAAAAGTTAAGTTCTATATTTTTAACTCCTACAACGCCGGGACCTTTTATACTCTGTAAAACGTTTTGAATACCTCAAATATAATGAATATTGTACTTTGTTGAGAAGACTCAAGATATAATTTCAAATTATTTTTAATAGTATAAAATATCAACATTTACTTGTTCAACAAGACGCAATTTCATCTTGAAGCGAGTACACTATAATATGATGTGTTTACTTTGACGTGTCTATAGTACTATAATATGATGTGTTTACTTTGACGTGTCTATAGTACTATAATATGATGTGTTTACTTTCACGTGTCTATAGTACTATAATATGATGTGTTTACTTTGACGTGTCTATAGTACTATAATATGATGTGTTTACTTTCACGTGTCTATAGTACTATAATATGATGTGTTTACTTTCACGTGTCTACAGTACTATAATATGATGGTTACTTTGACGTGTCTATTGTACTATAATATGATCAGTTTACGTTGACCTGTCTATAGTATTATAATATGAAGCGTTTACTTCGACGTGTCTATAGTGCTAGAATGTGATGGGTTTACTTTGACGTGTCTATAGTACTATAATATGATGTGTTTACTTTGACGTGTCTATAGTACTATAATATGATGTGTTTACTTTGACGTGTCTATAGTACTATAATATGATGTGTTTACTTTGACGTGTCTATAGTACTATAATATGATGTGTTTACTTTGACGTGTCTATAGTACACTATAATATGATGTGTTTACTTTGACATATCTATAGTACTATAATATGATGTGTTTACTTTGACGTGTCTATAGTACTATAATATGATCTGTTTACTTTGACGTGTCTATAGTACACTATAATATGATGTGTTTACTTTGACATATCTATAGTACTATAATATGATGTGTTTACTTTGACGTGTCTACAGTACTATAATATGATGGTTACTTTGACGTGTCTATTGTACTATAATATGATCAGTTTACGTTGACCTGTCTATAGTATTATAATATGAAGCGTTTACTTCGACGTGTCTATAGTGCTAGAATGTGATGGGTTTACTTTGACGTGTCTATAGTACACTATAATATGATGTGTTTACTTTGACATATCTATAGTAGTATAATATGATGTGTTTACTTTCACGTGTCTATAGTAGTATAATATTATGTTTACTTTGACGCGTCTATAGTTCTACGAGATGATCTGTTTACTTTGACGCTATCTGACTACGTCATGTCAGTTATAATTAAATAATATTATGGCATTTGAGTGTTGCCATGGCAACCATTCAAAATAAACCAAAACCTCTTTCTAACCGATTTTTTCAAATGGTGTTTATTTATCTCCAAAAGAGCCGACGTGAACATAATTGCAGGTCTGATAACCGTACGCATTTATGGGCCTGTTTTAACGTTGTTTTGAAGAATTGTTTGCTTAGGTTTGAGAGTATTACCATTACAACAATGAGAACATTACAATTTGGGTTATCAGATAAGTAAATAAGTACACCTCGCCTAGAGCAAAACCTAATAATAACATTTCTCCAGGAAAAAGACACAGTTGCTAGGAGGGAAAGACTCGCTATGCATGGAGCTCTAATGCCCTTAGTTTTGGATGACCCAAAAGTCTCATTCAGACATCAGCACAGGATCCCACTAAGAAGAATCCACTCACATAATATACGGGAAAAAATATCATCTCCCAAAACTAATACTATACACTTCGCGTTTTCCTCTCAGCCAATGACTCCGGCGAGGGCCAGGACAAAACCAAGTACATGTATTTTCATTCCAAGACAAAGACAGAAAGCAACTCAGTAAACATATATAGGGGGGGGGGGGGTATATAATATTAGTTTGGGTGTGTTTTGTTTTGGGGGTTTTTTCTAAGGGGTTCTACGGCGCTTGCTGCACATTTAGGTCACTTCAGCGCCAGTTTGTTTGTATTTTTGTTTGTTTTTGTTTGTTTGTTGCTTTAGGTCTCTTCCAACACAATTGAGGTTATATGAGAGACCGCTGAAAAAAAAAACAAGCAATCTAACAAAAATAGTACAAATGTAAATCAAAATCATAACCTAAAGATATCATAAGCTAAATTATAAATAACCAAGAACAAACAGGCAGAAGATTTACAGAAAAAAAATATCCCCTGTCAAAAATACAATCACAAACCAAAGAAGCAGGATAGGCTAGTAAAGAGAAGAAGAAACGACATCACTATCGGATCGTACACCCATGCGAACATCATAGGTATATGATTCAATGGTGATGCTCCCATCCAACCACCCGCCAGTTTGTTTGTATTTTTAAATTAAAAATTGAGCTTTATATAGCGCAATATCTACTAAATGTGCTGAAAGCGCTTTACAATGGGTCCCTGGTCAACAGCAACATTTAACATGTAGGACGGGACATGCCGCCTGTAAGGCGATATTACAATTTTTCGGACAAAGACACCGCTGTGCTCTTTTTCAAGGACTCAACGATGCGCCGAGCGCGAGGCTCGAACCCAGGACCTTCCGATCCGAAAGCGAGTGTCATACCACTAGACCACATAGCCGCACAGTAAGTTACCTCCAACCCGCCATGGGAGATGAGACGACCCCACCCAGCATCTGGCAGTATTGACGATATTAATTACAATGGCAATAAAATAACTCACGACACAAAGTTCATTCTTTTAACAATAAATTTATTCACTGAACTGAAAATGGGAAGAAATTATGATGTCCAAAAGTAACTTTTTAAAAAAAGTATTAATGTTGCTACAAGAGAGATACCTTTGGGCCTTGCAGAATACTTTGCCCATTGATAATACGACGTATAGCACCTAAGACAATTACAGATTCATTTTTGATGCATTTATAGGCAATTGCCAAGATATTTCAACAACATCAACAACAACAGCAACATAAACAACGACAACGACAACAACAAGAATAACAATAAGAAAAAAAACGCAAAAGAAAATTCAAGAACTTTTAGGAAGTTATTTAAATAATTCATCAACAACAAATGAAAAGATATTGTTTTGTTTGATTTCGTTTTGATGTGGTCTTTGTGTTATTTAATAGCGGCTCAGACAATTGAAAGTCATGTCAGTATCAGCGCCAGTAAAAAGGAAGAAATTAAATAAGTCACCAGATTTTGATCAAACTATCAGCACCTACTTTTTTTTATTAATTAAATTCTTTTTTTTTTTTTTTTTTTTAAGGGTTTTACGGCGCTTGCAACACATTAAGGTCATATCAGCGCCAGTAAAAAGGAAGAAAATGGGATAGTAAAAAGTTCTAGAATTACAATTAAAGCACCCAAGAAAAAGTAAGACAAAGGGGAACTGAGAACAAAGGGATCAGATGTAGATTCCAAGAGCATACCACCAATGTACTTAGTTTGAAATCACCTACAAGTCTCATCCAGACACAAGCACAGGATCCAACAAAGAGGAATACACTCAAATGCTTACATTATACACATTCAAAATAAAAATAATAATACATAACAGAGAGATGATTTACAAGGAAAAAAATATCATCTCCTAAAACAATAACTATGCATTTGACTGTTTCCCTCCCAGCTAGGACTCCGGCCAGGGCCAGGACAAAACCAAGTAATCCCATTCCGAGACAAAGACAGAAAGCATGTTGGAAAACAGATATAAGGGGATAGAAGACACAGTATGTACCTCCCTGCCCACTATGGGAGGTCAGGATCCCCACCCAGTATTAATTAAATAAAAACATTATCAGTAACAGTGTCAAAGTTACTTCTGGGCATCCATTCCAGAAAACGCAAGTACATGACGTGATAACAACAACAATAACAACAACAAAAGGGGGTGGGGGGGGGGGTGAACATTAAATTTAGATTAAAACCAACATGATAAAAGTTTGTGACAAACATCGTCAAAGATGATGCATTGAGGGTCATTGAGTGAACGTCACTAAGGCAAATGCATACGCAATACAATACAGTGGAATCCTATTAAAGTCAACAACGCCGGACCAAAAATAATTGGTTATTGACTTTAAGCAATGTTGACTTTTATCCATTTTCAATGAAACACGCTAAGATAAAGAACAGAACATTTCAGATAAACTCGAGATGTTGATGTTGACTTTAAGAGTGTAGACTTTATGCAGATTCCACTGTTATCCATGAAATAACAAATAAATAACAATGTAAAATTGAACGTATTGGGATAGCGTGGCTCAGTGGTACGGTCTTTGAAGCTGGTTCGGGTACGAACGGTACCGAGTTCGTTCACCCGCCGCGCTGTATGGCCTTGAGCAAGTCATCTCGCCCTAACTCACTTTGCCGCGATGCACTGCGGCTGACGCCTGTGTTATTCAAGTCTTCCCTTGGAATAGACCCTAAAGAAAAAATTCCCCATGGGGATGAATAAATGGAATTTTATTTCTATTTTTTATTTTTTTTAAAATAAATACGCACTACCACTACCAGATTATCTCACTCGTCAGTAGTGTTTCATTCATTCTGTTTTGTTGATAAAGGGGAAACCCGAAACGTCCATTTTATCTGTTTTCGTATATTAAAGCTTACATTCAATTTCACATTGTTATTAATTTCTTCGAGCTTCAAGCAGCAACATTTACATTATCCATGTTATAACAGTAAATCTAGTATAAGGACCTGACACGAACACACGACTCATAACTACACGTTTTAAAAGTAATAAAACACAAATGGATAAAACAGCTTATTCAAAATAGAACAAAACACCAAACACGGGCTCAAAACCCTTCTTTAGTCATTAAAAAAAAAAAACAATAAAAACATTAATATATCACATACAATCCAAATATAGATGGCAGAGAACTATTTCTCATGTCCTT
>NC_088365.1:66725739-66753239 GCF_034508935.2 Berghia stephanieae | reverse complement strand
AAGCAAGACAATGATTAGTGAAATGGCACGATCAATATTATAAAATATGACAAAAAAATAAATCTTTTCAAAAATGACAAAATTGTAAACTGAACAAATGATTATCGTGGTCGGTCATCAAATTAATACTACAGGTTAGTTAGTAAAGCTGGGGTTTCTTACAACGTAGATGAGAATAAAAAACAGCCTAATGGATTTGTCAATGAACATGTCAAAAACATAATGAGAGGGAGGTGGGGTGGGGGGTGGGATAAAAGAACAATAACCATTTTTTAATGGACAATTTTTCATTCAAATACACAGAAAAATGAAAGTTAGACATATTCTTATTTGTATTACATTTGTATTAATTACCTTCTGAATATTTCCTCCACCGAAAAATAATAGGATTATATATATTTTTATTTTTTAAATTTTTTAAATATATTTTTGGGGTACAAAAAATACTGACAAGAAAAACAACAATCAAAACCATTTTAAAATCACAAGAACGGGAGAAAATAAAGATTATCACTTTATATATAAATGGAATTCTTCAGATTTTTCATATAGTATATAAAACAAATCATAAGATTAGAAAAGAGTGATACAAAGACAGACATTTACAAACAGGCTGGTATCTTTTATCTTTTCTTTTTTTTTTTTATTACTTTTAATAAATTATCCCCCTGATTGTTTTATTACTTTTTTAATATAAAAAAAAAACACTTTTTCATGTCTCCAAATGTGGAGTAGAATAAAATAATTGAGGAAAGGCAGCCAAACTTTTTATCACGGATTAAAACGAGGTTTTTTTGTCTGAAATGACAAGTTTGAATAATAATGTGAGGAATTTATCACAAGAAATTTTCTTTTACAACAACAAACAAACAAATATCCAATCAAACAATGCGTTTGTCTACAAGTAACATGCAATGCTGAAGTGAATCTTTATACAAAAACAAACAAACAAATATCCAATCAAACAATGCGTTTGTCTACAAGTAACATGCAATGCTGAAGTGAATCTTTATACAAAAACAAACAAACAAAACAAAAACTAGAGCTCTTATATAGAGCAACACCCACTCAACAAGCTCAAAGCACTAAGGGTCCCTGAACAACGGCAAATAGTAGCATGTAGAAGGATACATGACGATACTAATAATAATAATAATAATAATAATAATAATAATAATAATAATAATAATAATAATAATAATAATAATAATAATAATAATAATAATATGAAGAAGAAGAAGAAGAAAAATAAGAAGAAGAAGAAGAAGATTGTTTTTGTTATTAAGGGTTTTACGGCACTTGCAACACATTAAGGTCATATCAGCGCCAGTAAAAAGGAAAAAAAATGGGATAGTAAAAGGTTATAGAATTACAATTAAAGCACCCAAGAAAAAGTAAGACATAGGGGAACTGGTAACAAATAGGGATCAGATGTAGATTCCAAGAGCATACCACCAATGTACTTAGTTTGAGATCACCTATAAGTCTCATCCAGACACAAGCACAAAATCCAACAAAGATGAATACACTCAAATGCTTACATTATACATTAAAAATAACAAATATAATAACACATAACAGAGAGATGATTTACAAGGAAAAAAATATCATCTCCCAAAACAATAACTATGCATTTGACTGTTTCCCTCCCAGTCAAGGACTCCGGCCAGGGTCGGGACAAAACCGAGCAATCTCACACCAAGACAAAGACAGAAAGCAAGTTGGAAAACAGATATACGGGGATAGAAGACACGGTGAGTACCTCCCTGCCCACTGTGGAGGTAGGGAATCCCACCCAGAAGAAGAAGAAAAAGAAGAAGAATATTAAAATATTAACAATCATAATAAAAACATAGAAATAAGGATTAAGTTAGTTGATCAAATAATCCTTTCCAATTCATCAGTCTATTTATATACCAAATGTGTACATTGGAAATGGCATAACACATTAAAACCAAATTGATATCAGATCAACACACCGACATTTAATGATAAAATTTGGGGGCAAAAAAAGGGGAGGGAGACGACATTTACAGGGGGAAAAACGAAAAAACATACCATCACCATTGAGTATTGGGCATCAAGACAATTCACAATAAAATCAATATAATGATATGATAAATGAGTTCTCTATTGTTTCGTTGTCAAAATCTAAAAATAAGGAAGGAACAAAAAGGAAAAGAAAAGAAAAGAAAGGGAAAAAATGGCTGTCACACAAATTTTCACACAGGACATTCAATCAACAACAACAGCAAAATCCAATTTTTCTCAATGAAATAATTTCAAAAAACGTGGCGTTTGATCTTTAAGACAAAATTTTTTTTACAAATAACATACGAGTATTTTCAATGCTTTGAATACATTAAGGAAGCTGGATGAACAACTAAATAATCGTCTTAGAGACCAAACAACACGGTTTTGAAATGGTTTTACTGTGAAAAGTTCAATCTTATGATTAAACCAGCAATAAAATTGGATTTTAAAACCATCTAGTTTTGTTTTTCTTCTCTTCAACAAAGATGTAACGGTAAATCATACAGAGGACTTAAACAGCAGATGAAACAATCATTTCTCGCCGTGAGTGACCAACCAGTTAATTCATTTTAATAATAATAACAATAATAATAATAATAATAATAATAATAATAATAATAATAATAATAATAATAATAATAAAAATAATAATAACAATAATAATAATAATAATAATAATAATAATAATAATAATAATAATAACAATAACAATAATGACAATAATAATAATTCCTCCCATATATCTCTATAGAATTTAATGAAGAGATTGAATGACTGTTGCAGTAAATTTCTGTGACAAAAGTTCTTCTGTAACCCGATGACATCATCTTATAACAATGTTATGGCAGTATGACCGTAACTCACTCAACCCTAACACCGACTATATCCGTAGTTTCACCGGGGTTACTTTAACCCCGTGCCTATTTATTACATTTTTCTGAGACAAATTATAGGCGTAGTAAGTATCAAAGCTAATGTTTTTAGTTTTTGCATGTTAACGATAGTTGAATAAAACCATCTATGTATATGCTCATTTTTAATACATTTTTTCCAGTTCTGAAAAGTAGAAAAAATCTCTAGGATTGAGTGAGTTAAAGCTGTAAATTGAATTTGTAGCCAAAAAGAAAGCCCTGATTCAACCTCTGTAGGGAGACGTAACTTCGGTAAGGTAAGCCGAAACATGAAACTTGGGTGTAAATCCCACTTCGTTATGGTCAAGAATGAATAAAATTTCTAACATTGCAAAAAACTTGCATGTTTTGTGCTTTAGAGGTATGACGCACTCGCCTTGGGATCCAAAGGTACAGGGCTTGAATCCCCCTCTGTGCGAGTAGCGCATAGTTGAATCCTTGGAAAAGGCTCTTTACTCAATTTCCCTCACGTATTCAGGTGTAAAATAAGTAACTGGTTGTTAACAGCGTTGTCTCTGTCAGAAAAAAAAAACCATTGTAATATCGCATAACAGGCGCCGTGTTGTTTCCAACATGCTTTGTGTTCCTGTTTGGCTACATAAAAGCTTAATTCTTTTTTCTCATCGTTCTTTTTCTAAATTCACTTATCAGAGTCTTGATTCATCCTGACATGGCACTGTTTGGAGTCAGTGGGTCACATTTTGCAATCACGTTTTCTACCAAAATGTCTGACCAGATTCTCAAATTATTTGATAAAAATGTTTTAACTTTTGTGGGATTTTTTTTGGTTAAAACATTGGGAATGACGTGTACATATATTCAGGTCTGACATCCAGACGTAAATATGGGCCTAGTTTAACACTGTTGTTGTAATGGACAATATATTGACTCATTTTTTATTTGTTGAGATTTCCATTACAACAATGAGCCCATAATGAATTGGGTTACCAGACCTTCAAATAAGTGTACGTCGGTTGGGAGTGATTATAAAGATTGTAGTCATATTTAAAAAAAGGTTTAACATACATAAAATAAAATGTATTTATTGATTTATATTAAAACTGTCACTCTAGACACTTATTGGTGACAGTGAAAGGAATTATGGGATTGCATTGTCGTAGCGAGATTCATTCATAAACATCAGAAGTAAAAAATAACAAAGCCAAAAGGATAAATGTAAAGAAATAAAACAAAAAAAAAAAAAATCTATATGTGAATATGAATTGTTCAGATTGAATTTCAATCATGATGTGAACATGAACAAAAAGAAATACATATATTATTCTTTTTTAATGATAAATATGATATTATATACAGAATCAATGTTTGAAAATATCACGATATATTATATTCCAGGCATGTACAGACACAACAATTGATGAGTTTGGGAAAAATAAATGTGATATGTAAAATTAAATGAATTCAAAAAGAAACTGAAGACTTATCTTTTTGTCATGTTTTGGTGAGCTTCTGCTCCTGCTCCGATGACAAGTGATTTTTTACTTTCTCTCTTACTCTTACTTTCGTTTTCTTGTATTGTATATCTATGTGTGTATGTGCTCCCTCGCCTGCCTTACGCTTATCACTACGAAACATGTGTAGAACTACGACCTTTTTGTTTCTCATTGCAGATGCAGAACTATTTTATTTCTATCATTGATAGAATTGTTCAAAAGGAAAATTTAGGGTCAGAATACATATTTCCAGGACTTTAATTATAAACATTATTTAATCATTTTGAGAGCATAATATTGCATCTTTCAGCTTTTAGTCATTGTTACTTCTCTTATTTTCTCCTCTTGACAAATACGATTATTAACATTAGGGAAAGATACGTCTGCTTGTGTGTGTGTATGTGTGTGTGTGTGTGTGTGTGTGTGTGTGTGTGTGTGTTTTAAGAGTTCATGTGTGCAGTGGTGTTGTGAATGGATGAAATCAAATTTATAAGTATAAGTCATTGCATCAGTGTCCATTCATTTTATCACTTATATGTATGTCATTGTCACATGACCAGAGCCTGTAGTATAATATACCAGGATAAGCTGTGCATGGTTAATATCATTATTATTAATATCTCTACATTAATATATCACAAAGAAAAATTCACCAAATAGAAAACTGATTGGAAGCAAATGAAAAAATGAAAATATTTTTTTTTTAAAACAGCCAATACTGACGTCAACATATTTATAGGTCTAATAATCTAAATTATTATGACCTCATTGTTGTAATGAAAAAACCGTACTCTCAAACAGGCCTAACCACTGCAAACAATTGTCAATTACAACAACGCCAACACAAATCGTCAATTCCATTTGGTTATCAGACCTGCAAATATGTGCACGTCGCCCTGATGATACATGACCACCTGTAAGATAGGGTGGCCAATTGAACGCAAAATGATATGAATTTCACAAAATTTTAAATAAAGGAAACTTGTTTAAAAGCACAGGACTTGCTGTGCATGATTCAGCAGATGAGAATAGATGAATAAATAACAGGTGGTTGATAATCCAATCACAAAAGAAAAAACTTGGAAAATGTCAAAAATGAAAGGAACTCAGCAGCATAGAAAAAGAAAACATTAAAAAAAAACAAAAAAAAACATCAAAACACCATGAATGAATAGATTATGCATTTATGGCTATCAGTTAGTTTTTACTGTGACAAATAAAATATAATAATAATATGAGTGATTTTTAAAACTTTAAAACAAATACGTGGTCGTGATTAATAGAACATATTGTTTTTCCATCAAAGAGCAGCTCCTGTTCCTAAATTTAATGATAATGGTCTCAACAACTCAATGCAGAAAACTGAAATCTCTTTGTTAATTAAAAACGTTTCCAATAATATCCCTTTGAAAAAAAAGAGCTTTTATATAGTGCAATATCCACTAAACATGCTCAAAGCACTTTACAAGGGGTCCTTGGCCAACAGCAACATGTAACATGTAGAACGAGACATGACGCCTGTGAGGCGTATTACAATTTTTTTCTGACATAAACAACGCTGTTTACGGCCAGGTACTCATTTTACACCTGAGTACGGTGAGAGAATGTGAGTAAAGACTCCTTTTCCAAGGAATCAACTATGCGCCGAGTGAAGCTCGAACCCAGGACCTTCCCATCCGAAAGTGAGTGTCATATCACAAGACCAGATAGCCGCACATATCCCTTACATCAATGAAAACATTTGGAAGAGAGGAGTTTGCTACAAGAAAAGCTTTTATAGAAATCAATAATCTCCCTATGATGACAAGATAAAATAATATATATTCAAATCAACGTCTAAAGGGATAAGGAATCGCTTGAAGGGGGAGGGGGGGGGGGGGGGGGGGGGGTTTGAGAGAAAATTATACAAAAACAATAACTGGCAATATTTGATAGTCTCAACGATCTGGAAATGTTCTTTTTGTGTTGGTTTTTTGTTTTTTAAATAAAAAGAAACCATTATATGTATTGCATTCAGCAGTTTCTTGATTGGACATTTGGCACCAAAAATAAAGTTACTATCACAAGATTGTAGAACAAAAGATCACCGAAACCAAGTTATTTCTGTTGATGTATGTTTGTTTGTAAAATAATATTATAAGAAAGATGTTTTTTTTAAATTAAATAAATAAATAAAATAAAATAAAACACAAGAATTAAACAAAATTTTAAGATAAATTAATTTTCAAAATAGGAGAAGCATTGTACATTGCAATTTAGCCATTTATAAATTTAAAGTTTTGTGACTCCACGCATCAACCTGATAACCCACATTGTAATGCAGCGAAAAAAATCAAGTTTAAAGTTACATGGAAAACAATTGAAGATCACTTGGGTTATGATAAAATGGAACCATTTTTTAAAATCTCAAATTGTTTGTTTTTAAGGGTTTTATGGCAATTACGACACATTAACTCTCTCCTTACCAGCTTTTTTCGAGATTTTCCCCCGAAAATTCACACTCACCAAGCACAAAAATAGACTTTTCTTACTCAAACCAAAAAGTAACAAGTGCGTTCTATGCAGAATGTTGTTCAGCAAAATGATGTCTACAACACAGTGTTTAGTATTTAAAGCTGTAATCAAAGCATTTCTTTAAATTTTGTGATGTACAAGAGAAATCAGAATGAGAAAATTGTCGATTGCATCATAACGAATGTGACGAGTGTCCTATGGGTGGTAAGGAGAGGGTTAGAGTAATTTCAGCACCACTAAAAGGGACAAAGACAGAAAACAAACTCTGAAAATAGATGCAGGGGACAGAAGACACAGTGTGGCCTCCTGCCCACCAAGGGAGGCCAAAACCCCACTCAGAAATCTCAACTTGAATCATGTAAGAGAGAACATTTTATGGTTCATTGTAAAAAAAACTCATTTGTCTAGAAAATGTTGCTTACCAGGTTTTTGCCGTGGTCCACAGAATTATACATTGTCAGTAAATGTCTCTATCAATAATGCATCAGACTTATTCAGTTTCTATATATCTTCTACTATGACCTCATATGTTAAAATAAATCTCTACCTTTGAAATCAGTGGTTAAAAAATGGAAGCTTAAAATGCAATCAAAAGTCAAAGTTTTATCAGTCCATGATTTTCATTGAACCACGAAATGTAGAGTCAGTCAGTCAGCCGGCCTGCCAACATGCATGGAATTTACAATATCTAAATATTTTTGGAAATGCAGAATAACAAATCTCCGTTTTCTTTTTTTCATCTGATCTCGTTGTCGTGGAGTTAAATTGGGAAGCAACTGAAAGACAAAAGCAGCCATCTTGCAAACAATGATCAAAAACCAAAAGTAAGGCTGAACAAGCTGTAATTGAACACACAAACATTCTGTCTGGTTAAAAAATACAACAAAATTAACTACTGGGTTCAATTCTGGGTTAATGGTTTTTAAATAAACGTTTGTCATTTTTTACTTGGTGTTCAAACATAAAATACACCAAAGATGTATATTTTCAGTAAATATTTGTAACCTTAAAAACAAAGCAATTTTAAAACTTGAAAACATTAAAGCCGAATTTTTAGATCGAGAGACATGTCAAGCTCATTTGTCAAATCCAATAAGAGAAGAACAAATCTGATTAGATTACAAAAAGCAAAGGAGTTTGGTGGTTTGTACTCTGATCACTGAATAGAAAATAACATAACATGTGAAAAAGGTGATTAGTAAATTCATTTCTATTGCATTATGCTACAGTCACAACTCTCCAATCCAATCACCTCCGTTTCCAGGATTATATCTGGAGACATATGGATAGTGAAATCAACCCCTAAAGTCTACAAATATAGAAGGAAGAAATCCGTCCTGAGGCAAACCAGTCTGGATAATGGAGACATCCGTATTGTGGAGTTTCCGGATTAGAGAGACAAGACTGTGTATAAAATTGAAATACAATATCTTACTCTTAGTCTAACCCCAGAGACGTATGGTAAACATCTAGAGAATAAAAAAAGACCAATAAAAAAAAAAAAATATGTTACCGATTGTCTCCAAACAGTATCAGTATGATATGGGGATGTTTAAGATAATGAAAATTGAATTTATAACCAAAAATATCAGACTTGAGTTGAGTTGATATGTTTTATTGAGGAGAATGAATATAGAATTTTAAAATGACAAAACCCGAATGTCATATTTTTTTATTTGTTTGGCTTTAATTTGACTTTTTAGTATCTGGGTCATCCCGACATCATATTGTTTGGAGACGATCGGGCATATGTGACAAAAATAATTATGTCTGTAACTTTCATGAAAATGGGGAAAATGCACTTTGGCATTCTGGCATTGATATTCATTTTGGCTTTTAAAAAATAAAGATGGGAAAATACAATGTTAATAAATAAAATAACTTGGAGCCGGTGATAGGCAGTTTGGTTATTATAAAGCTGGTTAGATGAGTTGATATCATAACATTTTTGTGTTTACTTTTTGTTTTATAGATATGGCACAGTCTGTCATTGCTTTCGTCGTTCTAGGCGATTTCTTTTTAAATTTCATTTTGTAAAATAAAATTGCTTTATTTGTCAACTTTAATCTCTTTTTGTTCTTTTTTTCTTATATTGCGTTGCTCATGGCTGGTGTGAGATTGTTAATAACATAATTTCAAAAATATAATTATAAGCATTCCTTTCACTCTTAAAACATTTGAGTAAAATAGATCTTAAAATTTAAACTGTAGAATGATGATGTAGAACGATGATGGTTGATTATGTAATACTTTGATTTGAGGATTTGCAGGTTTATTCTTATTGCATTGACTTTGGAGAAGAAAAAAAAAAAAATAATAATAATAAAATAATAAATATCCAAAAACAAATCCAAACCTTTTTGTTCAGCTGTAAATATCAGCCATTGAATTATGACTGACAAGATTCATACAAATAACGAGTACGAGACATATATTTTTATCAATTTACATCAAAGATTATTTTTCTTAGAAATGCCTCCTGTTTCACAACCTTTAAAACAATAGAGTTACATAGACAGGCCTTGCTCAACCCTCTGATTTCCATCCTTGCTCTGTCGACCAATTACAAAACGTGTTATGTAGTTATAGTCTTAAATCTTTACCTTCATATAGATTAAAATGACCTTGAACATATCAACAAGAAGTCTCAGGTTTAAGTTTCATATGATGAAGTAAAAGTCATCTGGCCAAGATGGAAAAAAAGGCATTTCAGATCTGCCTACTATTATAAACAATTCGAAAAATTACGAAATTTTGGCTCCAATTTCAGAACTTCATGAGCATCTCTACTCTAACTCTAAGTCACTAAAACTTATTCGAAATAAAAGCTGATGCCATACTACATAATTTTAAAGATTTTAAAGTGTTATTTAGTCCTTGTGAGGGTAAATTGGTGATTTTTAAAGTTAACTTTTATAGCTACTACAATTTTTATGTCCTACAAATGACGAATTAAACAAATTTCGAGTAGGCATGTCTGTTGTTTGATCGTACATCAACTACAACACAGAATTACAGTGAGAGGAAAGATTCATAATGTGAGAGATAAGATTGCAAATGGGAGAACAGAGAGTAATGATAACTTTGTAAGAGGGAGGGGAGAGGGGGAGGGATTAAAGCACAAATAAAATATGTAGATTCAAAGTTAAATTCTACATGAATTGTGTGAAGAAACGTTTTATCATAGTTTTTAAATCAATTATAGAATGCAATGTAGATTATAACAGCACTACACAATATCAAATAACAAGCCTTAATTTACATGAAAAAATAGTAAAATGAGGAAAGGGGTGGGGAGAGGGGATTCTGAGAACTTTGTAAAATGAAAAGTGAATTTGTAAACATTTCATCCGAGAGCAATAGTGATAGAATTGAAATTTTATGAAATATTATGATAAGGAACCAAGGCAGCTACAGGCCGTTTGTCTTCCCTCTGCATTTCCGAGTCGTCTTCGTCCTCACCTTCATCCTGAGGTTTAGCCAGTTCATAGCCTGACTCATACACCTCCATGCCTATCATGACAATAACCACGATGTTTTTCACGATGAACAAAGACACTTCCTCTCCTTGCTTGTGCCACATGAAGATTCTCAAGAACAGAAGTGGTCCATTGATGGCAGCGATCTGAAGGACTCGATACAACGAACGAATTGTCGTTGGCACGGGGTGGACTCCGAAATGACTTCCACTGAGGATCATTAAGGGTGCCGTGGAGAAGATGATGTTGAGACTGGCAATGACGATGATAGCGTATTCAAAGACGTCCTCTAATGAATCCTTGCTTTCTTTATTGAAAAAAATACTGAAAATATCCACTGAGTCCATCAGATCAAAGGGAACCATGATGGTCAGACCGTTGATGAGATTTCGAGCTGGCGTTCCAGGCAGTGCCCTGTGATGGGCCGAAATCATCAGGATGAATTGGATGCTCGATAAGGCAATCGTAAACTTCAACATGTTGGTGCCGAAGAAGACGCCTTTATCAATCCTGTAGGCAAAGTTCTTGTAGATAAGAGCCACTCGAATTGTCAGCATCACGGAATAGACCAGCCAAGCAAAATACGACAATGGGAAACTCCCCGCATCCATGAGCTTTTTGTTATTTTTCCCTTTCAGCTGCGATGACAATTTCATCTGCTCCACGATTTTCAATTCTCTGTATGAGATGAAGAATGCGACCAGAAAGCTGAACATGACCGCAACGTCTGCAGCAATCCAAAAGAACCAGCTGTGACTGTTGTAATGGACGAGGTAGTAATTCAGTATCCCCCCTTGTATCATAGCCAGTAAAATGACCAGCACGCGAGACGGGAGGTATGTGAATTGTTCACACATCTGCCGACCTCGGTTCATTTTCTTTAGGTATTCACAATATATACACAATCCAAACCTCAAATTAATGAAAAATTATCCAGTATTAGTAAATTATCTTCTCTAGGCAGATGTTTTTTGACAACGCAAAAATTATTGTAGAAATATGAAGGAAATTCCAGTGTATCAATCTAGGTCAATTGATGAGAATATTGCTTGGCTGGCCTTACTCCGTTATGACAATGATGAGGTTTCACTAGCACACCATGCCTAGAAAGAGTTAAGAGAAAAATAAAACATATACAGCAGCAGTCAAACTTTTTTAAAAATAAAAAAAAATTTAAAGCATCACAGATCATTTTATAAAACTGCATGCACATAATATAAAAGTTACAAAAGTAGGAAGCAGGCACTGGCGTGAGATTAAAATTTGAAAAGATATGAAGGAAACAGTGCCAGACAAAGCAGAAAGAAAAATATAAGAAAAAGCCTTCCCAAAAGATCGACCCTCAGACCTTTTGATTACTAGTCAAACGCACTACCATTACACCCAAAAGTGACATAGAATTTGTAATTTGTTGATAATCAAAGTAAAGACACAGGGGGTCAGAAATCTGGGTCATCCACTTTTACCAGAAATCTGGGTCATCCACTTTTACCAGAAATATGGGTCATCCACTTTACATTTTTTCCTGCCAACCAAATCAAACGTGCCAAAGTACAACATTCTACCTTTAAAGCTTATACTTTGATATAGGGAATTTAGTGAGAACTAATCAATTTTAAATTGTGCGGCTATGTGGTCTTGTGGTATGACACTCTCATTTGGGTCCAAGCCGCGCTCGGTGCATAGTCGATAGTCGAGTCCTTGGAAAAGGCTCTTTACTCACACTCACCATCCTCAGGTGTAAAATGGGTACCTGGCCGCTAACAGTGTTGTCTCTGTCTGAAAAAAATTATAATATCGTCTAACAGTACAGGTGTCGTGTCCCGCCCTACATTATAAGTGTCGCTGTTGGCCAGGAACCCCTTGTAAAGTGCTTTGAGCACATTTAGTGGATATTGCTCTATATAAAAGCTCAATTATTTTTTTATGCAAATGTTTCCATATGGCCTGCTGGAAGAATAAATGAAACTTTATGAGAAAGCACATTGAGCATGGTAAATCAATGGAAATGTGTTATATAATATAAAAGTTCATATTTATATATTTTATTTTTATCAGAAGTGTTGACAAATCCATGAGAGTTTTGATGTATAGACCAGTTCGGTCTGACATCAAAATTCACAACATTTATGAGAAAAACATAACAAATTTCAACAATTTTAACAATTTTATTGTATATAAATAATTTGTTAACATAGCACATGAATAGCACATGTATCAACATGATGAAATGAAATTGCAATCCGCTCGACAAGATGGACAGAAAATATTGAATAAAATCGATTACGTTATAACTTTTGTTCTCACCAAAATTATTAAAATTATATTTTTTTAAATGTCGTCATCTTCTTTTTAATTTTAAAAAAGAAATAATCTGAAGCAAAGAGTTAAATCTTATTGAATTTATTCCTTCAATATTTGTCGTTATATTTATAGAAATTGATCCCATGAACTTACAGATTTCTTGTTTTCTATCTTCTTCTTCTTTCTAATCAGGCTGCATATAACTATATCAGACAATGGTTATCTTTATAAACGATTCTTTCACAACAACAACAACAACAACAAAAACAAAACAAAACAAAAACAAAAACAAAAAAAACATCTTAGACATGGATAAAAAACATTATCACCATGAACACTGGGAAATCGAAATACTCTTATCTGATAACATCACGTTGAAAGATTGCTTAATCAAAGATTTTTATTTGTTTTTTGTTTTTTTAACAACGAAACAAAAAAAGCCAGTGGAATTCTGATAAGTCCAAACTGCCGGACCAGAAATATTGATTGACTTTATCCATAATCAAGGGAACATACTTAGATAGAGAACAGAAAAGTTGAGACTGATAAGTGGTGTTGACTTTATGCAGATTCCACTGTAATCTGAAATAAAAACTTTCAATAATGAATATATTAAATCAAGTTTTGTTCTATTTACAAAGTTTGATCATCAATGAATTACCTGTTTTCATCCTTTCTTTCTAGTCAGGCTACACATACAAATAGATCAATACTATAGTGTGTGTGTGTGTGTTTGTTTTTTTTAAATTATTATTGACACATTTCAGGTTTGAATAACTCGAGAGCTATGTAAAATTTCATCAAACGGTTTTTTGCCACATGTGCAGTATATCCAAGTTTGGATTGATATAAGTTTTAACACTGTGCGTCCTTTGGTAGCTGACATATGACGTTATCAGTAGCAAATGGAAATATGACATAAATCGTAATATATTTTGGCTTTGTCCGACATGATACTCGAAAGTATTTCATTTAACATGACAATCTAATTAAATCGATTTGGAACATAACCTTGACACTTTAAAATTCTTTTGTATACGACGTCATCATTGATTGTACTAGTGATTACGATAACAATTTGGGGTCTTACGCAATGATGGGAATCCTTGGTGACGTCAGTTTTTATGAACACAAAACAATGAGACGGGAAAATTGTGGTGGTCACTTTGAATTGGAAAATTGCTCAAACACATGATCGCAAGTAAGATATCAGAAAAAAAAAAACTTCAATAAATTTGGATTGATGTGTTGAAAAACAACTGTATGTCTTTGAGGATATTCTTGAGTTATTCAAACCTGAGATGTGTCAATGATTAAAAAGAAATACATTATAAATTACGATTTATGTCAAAATTACCCTATCCTCCTCATGACATCATAACTCAGCTACTAAAGGGCGCACAGTGTCAAAACTTATATCAATCAAAACTATCACTTTTGAAAATCAGAATTATAGAGACAATGGCGGAATAGTACAAAAAGGAAGAGTGAAAATAGGAATGATTCCACCAAAAGCGGAAAGGTTGGCAGGTCTGATATGAATAAAGTCAACCTTGCTTAGAGTCAACCAATCATTGTGGCCCAGCGGTGTTGGCGTTATCAGGATTCCACGGTAGAAATTTACCCAGAGTTTTATATTCTTTTCAAAGTGTGGCTTGGTGCTGCAGCAGTACAGTGGTCTCATCTTTTCACAAAAGTCAAGCAATGTTAAGCATGGTCAGTGGTTGGATGGGAGAGCGGTTTTGGAAAATTCTAATCCAGATGATGTGTCCTTGGATAAGGCACTTTATCATGCATTACCCCACTTGACTCAGATGTGAATGAGTACCTGGCTATAGGCAGCGATGGACATTGTAAGAGCGTTGGTAAAAATAAAAAAAATTAAAAAGGATGCCCAACAGGTAACTGGTACTGTATGAAATGGGAATTAAATGGTATTCCTTAATTTTTTTATCAGTCAATAAGAAAAAGACAAGTGATGTCACGAGTCTGAGACAAATCAATACTGTCTGTTATCTTACCATAGTGTCAAACTGCTTTTATCACGCACAGGTTATCTCAAGCTGATATCTAATGATATCTGTTACTAATTTGTGATCTAATTTTTCTCATACCCTCCCCAACCACACCACCCCCCTCCCTCTCCACCACACTCCCACATATATGCGGTTTGGTTGGGATTATTTTTAGTGGGGGGGGGGGGGGGGGGTGATGGAGGAGGGTATTTTGATGGAAACATATATACATTATGTGATATTTTTGTGGTAGGGCAAAAGGTCCTGGGTTCGAGTCCCACAATAAGCAATGCATAATAAGTTATTGAAAAGGGCTCTTTACTCATATTCTCTCACTGTACTCAGGTGTAAAATGTGTACCTGGGCATAAACAACGTTGTCTCTATTGGAGAAAAACATTGTAATATTCATTTATCACCTAACAGGTGTCATGTCCCATCCTACATATTAAGTGTTGCTACAGGAACTAGGATGAAACTTATCTATGCGGGATAGTGAAGGGTAACAAGATCTTACAAAGGAACCGTTGAAAAGAATTATGTAACACTATTACTAATAGATCTGTGTCCTATCAAAAGGAAGCAAGCAATCACGACAGTCCCAATATCATGCTACAGAAACTGGGATAAAAATTAACAATGCTGGGTATCAAGATTATATGGAGGAACTGTTGAAAAGAGTTATGTTATTCTATTATGTTATGTTATTCTGTGTCCTATCCAAAGGATAGAGCAAGTGATTGCCACAGTCCCTATATCATGCTACAGGAACTGTGATAAAACTTATATCTACGCAGGAAGGACTCACAACTACACCATGTGCAAAGTCGTTAATTTTAACTACTTAACTACCTTTTTAGACGTGTCATCATGCATGGCACTTGGCACATGTTGTTGTCATCAACACAAATGTCACACATGTATTTAGAAAAGTGAATGGAGCAGGCACTTATATTGACAATAACAAGAAATGAAGTGAGTGGAAAAGTGCGAGAGGACAATAGAGAATAAAAACTTTTGAGTGACAAGGCTTTGAACCCACGACCCTTAGCCTACTATTATGGCAATAGGAAAGACAAATGAGATGTCAAAAAACTGGGTCCTATCTCACTGAAAGTGTAAATAACTCTTCTCAAGGAGTGAATATGTATACCTTGTGAAATTGATCTTCTGGTTTCACAGTGATGGCATCTTATTTTCTAGTCTAAATAATATATGCTGGTCGTCAATAAAGATCATCCATCCTCGCTTTTACGTCCCATAATCCTTAGAATGTACCTATTACTAAAATAGTTGTGCCACTTTATGATTCAATATGTAACCTAGTCATTATTTGTCCTCCGTAGGACTGGTTACATAAACAACTCCCAAGAACTTTTAACCAGAAAAGTAGGTGTGATGTAACCATTTTTCTTCCATATAATTCCACTTGGTTGCAAGAGGGATGCTCAAGGGTGGATTTTAAAGTTTTTATCTTTAATTGTCCTCTGACACTTTTCTACTCACTTCATTTCTTGTCACATGTGTAAACGTGCCAAGTATGGCACTTGACATGCGTTGTCATCAGCACCAATGCCACATGTGTGTACATTTAAACAAGGATAGACAAGGTAGTTGATACGCATTGACAACAACACACATGTCACATGTGTATACACACAGGATAAACAAAGGATAGGCATGGCAGTCGGCAAGCGTTGCCATCAACACATGTGTGAAATGTGTACTGTACACACACAGAATGACAAGCTCAATATTCATTAAAAATTAAAGATCTCAAAGTGCTTAATAATGTGGTCCAAGCCAACAACAACACTTACCATGTAGGAAGAGACATGATGCCTGTCAGGCGATATTATTTTGATGAAACTTAAAATGAAACATTATTTTTAAGACCTATATTATAGAACCCTTTCCACACAGGAGCTGTTGATTTTTGTTTGTTTGTTTGTTGCTTTAGGTCTCTTCCAACACAATTGAGGTTATATGAGAGACCGCTGAAACAAAAAAACAAGCAATCTAACAAAAATAGTACAAATGTAAATCAAAATCATAACCTAAAGATATCATAAGCTAAATTATAAATAACCAAGAACAAACAGGCAGAAGATTTACAGAAAAAAATATCTCCTGTCAAAAATACAATCACAAACCAAAGAAGCAGGATAGGCTAGTAAAGAGAAGAAGAAACGACATCACTATCGGATCGTACACCCATGCGAACATCATAGGTATATGATTCAAGGGTGATGCTCCCATCCAACCACCCGCGAGCTGTTGATTTGTGACACTGTGATCAATATCTTGATATGAAGACAACTGGCAAAACAACAATATCTTTATACCTTGTTCTAGTCTCGTCATCTCAATCTCAAACATCCTATTTTCCACCCTCGCTTTTGGAAAATGTTTAGTCAACCGCGGTCAAGACACCAAAATAAGTTAAATTTTTAAGACATATTTTAGATGTGCTCCAGTCTGAATAGTCTTTCGTGGCTATTCGGACTCAAATTCCAATGCGCATGTGCAATCAGTAGATCTTTTGGACTCAGTCTGAATAGTCTCCCATGATAGATTTATTTCAATTATTTATAATTACATAAAAATAATGATACATTGTATCATACAATCATCACCTATCCACGGGTAGTCTAATCCCACTATATTTGACAAGAAAGACTAAATCATTGATCAATTGGAAGTCCAGTCAGAAATTAAAAGAAAAGAGTTAAAACTCTTTAAAAGTACGAAGTGGTTATTCAGAGTCGACTCTGGATAACTGTAGGCAGTTATTCAGAGTCGACTCTGGATAGCTGTAGATGGTTATTCAGAGTCGACCCTGGATAACCATGTGTACAGATATTTAGAGCCGAGTAGCCTATCGAATTATCGAGTTGAGTTCTTGCGAGATGAGTTTCTTTCAATTTGATACCAGTTTACTACGGTTATTTTGTGACTTTGGCAATTTTAGTGCCAAATTCTTAAAACTTGGCGATTTTTCAACTTCAGTTTCAGTCGCTAAAAATAAGAATCTTTAATCAATTGCAAAACATATTCCATCAACAAAGCAAATTTAAATTAGCTTATAAACAACCATTTCTTAAATCGATCAGCCTAACTTATTATCTCTCTATTACCAAATGATATCTATAAACCTAATATGAAGATAGAAGGGTGGCTGAGAGAGAGAGAGAGAGAGAGAGAGAGAGAGAGAGAGAGAGAGAGAGAGAGAGAGAGAGAGAGAGAGAGAGAGAGAGAGAATTAATGAATTGATTTTTATTTTTTTTTAAATTGTTTTTAATTAGACACAAGTTGTAATGAATTCTATTAACAAATTCAGAACAATCAAACACAAAAACAAAACAAAACTTAAAAAGGAAGAAAAAAAATAAGACACGCTTTTAAACCTTATAAAATCGTCAAATGAATGTATTATCTGTTACAGCTAAAAAGTACACAAATATTTACATCCATTTGCTTTGCTCCATCCCCTTCCCTTTCGATCATCTTCTCATTCATGGCCACCATGTGTCTTGTGCTGCCTTTGACATCTAGACTAACGTCATAAATAAAGGAGTGTCACCAAAATTCATGCAACTGAGCAGAGGTGTCAAAAATGATAGAAGGCATATTATTGTTTTTTTCCCCCCTGAACTACCACTGAGCAGAAAATATTTGACATGACAAAAAACAACGGAACATTTATGAACAAATCCTAAAATCCCAGAAATCCGCGGAAGATTATCATCACTGGTCCCCACTATATTTTTTAAAATATTTCTTTGTTTTTGTTTTTTTTGTTTTGTTTTTTTTTGCAAAATCTCGACAATTTGCAAAAAATTGCAAATTTTGCGGCCGCAATGCAAATCACCGATGCAAAAAACTGCCATGACAGAAGAGACAAGAAAATACGAAAAAGTAAAACGATTTTTACCCGTAGGGTTAAACAGAGGTGGGAGAGAAGAAAAAAAACAAACAGAAAAACCGTGTGGTTGGTAACTGGAAGATCATCACTCATAACTGTCTACAGTTATTCAGAGTCGACTCCCCGACTCTGAATAACTGTAGACAGTTATTCAGAGTCAACTGTCTACAGTTATTCAGAGTGGACTCCCCGACTCTGAATAACCGTAGACAGTTATTCAGAGTCGACTCTGAATAACCGGAGAAAGTTATTCAGAGTCGACTCTGAATAACCGCAGCCTTAAAAGTAACAAAAGTCAGTCAAAGTAACTGTGGTCCAAAGGAAAAGCTTGTCTAACAACATAACACAATGCCCCAAACAAAAACAGGACGAAAAAAATAAAAATTTAATATTAAGCCCGAAGTAGGGGTATGAGCATGAGAGCTGAGTCAGTGTGATATATGGACAAAACAGTATTTCTCCTGAACTCCTTTTCTATTTCTTTATCAGTTCCACCTTCTGCCCGCATTGTCACCCCCCCCCCCCCCCCCCCCCTCCCCTTTGTATGCGCACACACATTCACATTGAAGTTTCAGTCCGAATAGCCACGGGAGACTTTTCAGTTTCAGACTTGAGTCCGAATTGCCATTCGTTCAGAAGATGATTAACGATGCCAGTGGCCAGTGGTTCTCTACCACTCAACAACCAATCAATTGATTCTGATTCTGTTTCAGTCACCCTTCAACTTCAACCCTCCCTGTCTCTCTCTCTCTTTCTCTGTCTTCATCTTTCATGGCTGGACTGGCTGGATCATTGACGAATGAATCATTAGAGAGAATACCCACCATCATAATCATAATGATTATTTTATTTTAGTTGTGGAGTGGTAGTGGTAGAAGTAGAACAAGAATAAGTGAATTAAGGATGAGAAACAGAAACATTTGGAAACAAATTAAAGTCAAATTAATGTCACGTCAGACACAACACTACAAAATACATAGCTTTGCGCATACCTCAGTCCATTATTGCCATTATGTCACAGATATGAATATGGGCCTGATCTTGTTTTACCTTTCATCGACCATCGATCTAGCCTAATCACTAACCCTCACCTGTTCCCTGTTGTTTACATTTCATTTTGAGTATTCGCCACAAGACAAGAGGCTGTGCGGACTACGTTGAGTCGATGATTTATTCAATGCTAGATACCGTTTA
This sequence comes from Berghia stephanieae, assembly GCF_034508935.2. Taxonomy (NCBI): domain Eukaryota; kingdom Metazoa; phylum Mollusca; class Gastropoda; order Nudibranchia; family Aeolidiidae; genus Berghia; species Berghia stephanieae. The sequence continues at coordinate 66,733,410 of NC_088365.1, read as the reverse complement.
AAGAATGTTCCGTAAAATGAACACATCGCGATATTCATGTCTACTCACCAATGCGTGTAAATGATCCGCAGGTGTATTCCAATGCCTTCAGGCCAGTGGATAACATGACAAAAGACTGGAAAATGGGCAATCGCTTGTAATGTAGGTCACCTCACTGTTGCTGGTTGACCTTTGCCCTTCGGAAACCAACTCGACAACGTAAACAATCCATCTCAAAGACCCAACTACGTAAATATTGCATTAGACCAGGATGGCAGCACTTGACACAGTCGTCAACGGACAGCTATTTGCGACGTAAATTATGGAATAAAGTTGTTGAAAGTGATGAGAGCAGCAATTCAAATAGAAACAAAAATAATAATAGATTTTAAAAAACACCAGTCATTCGAACAATAATAAAAAATAAACAAATAAATGAGTGTCCGACAAAAGTAAAATTTATTTCTTTTCGTTGTTTTGGAAATAATATTCTAAAACCATTTCAAAATGTCCATGATTTCGGGAACATATTAAAGTAATAATAATAATAATAATAATAATAATAATAATAATAATAATAATAATAATAATGATGATGATGATGATGATGATTACTACGATGATAATTATGATGACAATAATGATGATGATGATGAGGAGGAGGAGGAGGAGGTGGTGGCGGTGGAGGATTAGGAGGAGGTAAAAGATGACAAAGTTGGCACAAAGACGACAGAAGACTCACTAGTGCCACTCATAGTAGTTATGAAGATAAAATAGGTTTACTCTCGAGCCAAATCAAAATATCCACAAAACGTGCTCAAAGCGCTATACAATGGCCGTCTATCGAACAACAACATTTAACATCTAGAAGAATACATTAACCCCTATTAGGCGGTATGACTGTAGGTACATTGTATTTTCCGGCAGCGACAACACTATTTACGGCCAGGTACCTACTCCTTTTTACATTTGAACACGGTAAGAGAATGTGAGTTTAGAGTCTTTGCCTTTTCTAAGGACTCAACTATACACCGCTCAATCCCACGACCCTCCGATCCGAAGTCGAGTGTCATACCACAAGACTAGATAGTCGCATACCATTTATTAGATGGATAGATAGTCAGATCTGCTGATATAACATCATGCCGTGGTGACCAACAGTCGATGTCATACTCTCAACTGCACCAAATAGAACCCCCCCCCCCCCCCCCCCGTTTATTCTTTTTCAGAATTTTTGCACACACACACCCCCCCCCCCCCCCCCCCCGAAGCTTAAACGCACCCCCCCCCCCCAACCCCCCATCCACCCCGTCCACCTTCTATTAAATTTCAGCTCACAAAATGTACCGGTGAAAAAGATCATCTCTATTTTGTCACTATTGTTTTATAATTCTCGCAGTGAATTTGGCTGACAGAAAACAATAATTTGATACATCAATTCTTGCTAAAGTAGAAAATGCCCAAATTGTGCACCCCCTCCCCCCCCCCCCCCCCCCCCCACCCTTCTATAGAAATTTGGCCAATGTGCATCTCCCCCCCCCCCCCCCCCCCCCCCCCCCCCAATAATAATCTTTATTTTGATTTTGTCATTATGATTTTACTATACTCGCAGTGAATTTGGCTGACAGAAAACCATTTTATACATCACTTTTCGCTTGCCTATATTAGAAAATGTCCAAATTGCGCACCAACCCCCCCCCCCCCCCCCCCCCCCAACCCTTCTAAAGTAATTTGGTCAATGTGCAACCCCCCCCCCCCCCCCCCTCTTTTTTTTCAATAACAATTCCTACATCCACCCCCACCACTTTTCTGTTTGATTCACTAGAGTTTTATGTTGGGGTGAACCCGTTGAGTCTATAGATAGTATGCAGATGACGTCACTCAGGCCTTTGTTATTGTTTTTGCCATCCGCGTTTGTGAGTTGTTCTCACTAAACTGTATAACCAGATTATAAAAGTTCATGGTTACACAGAGTTTCGTGTGTTGGTCCGTTATACTTCCGGATGGTAATGTTGTGAACTCCTTGGCCAAGCGAATTCTATCTATATTCGCTCTCTTACAAATGAAATCCATTCTCACCAAGAAAACATTAATTATTGGTGGTCCAGGATACTCAGTTGATAGAGCACTCACTTCGCCTGCAAGGGAATCAAGATCGATCTCGAGTGAAGTCGAGATTTTATTCTGCCCCCCCCCCCCCTCTCTCTCTCTCTCTCTCTCTCTCTCTCTCTCTCTTCTTCTTTCTTTCTTTCTCTCTCCTCTCTCTCATTCTCTCCATCCTACTCTCTCTCTCTCTCTTCTCTCTCTCCTCTCTTCTCTCTCTCTCTCTCTCTCTCTCTCTCTCTCTCTCCAGCAGCGATGTATAGCTGGATTTGTTAGCTCTGGCGTGAACTTCTTTGCGATAGACTAGCGTCCAATCCGAAGAGTAACAAGCAGTTGCTATTATTCGTTCCGCGTTATAGAAACGGATATAAACTTTGCTTTTATAAGCTTTTAATGACTCTTGAGGACTACATTTTCCCCCATAATTTTGGTAATAACATCAATTTTTCTCACCTAAATCAGCCCGACTTGATACAAGGGGTCACCACAACAATGTGTCCAATTTGCAGGTCTGATAACTGAACACAAATTATGGGCTTGATTCAACATTGTAGTAATGGACAATAGTTTGTGTTGGGTTGAGATTATTTACATTACAACAACGAAACCGTAACAAATTGGGCTATCTCAGACCAGCATATATGTATGTACACGGTGGTTTGAGAGTATTTTCATTACAACAATCTATAACCATAACAATTTGGGTTATCGGACCTACAAATATATACACGTTGGTGACCACAATATGTGCACCTAGTTCCTAATCCTGATCGCGTGTTTTATCATTCCAAGATGAGCATGTGTTCGCTGCATCACGCACATTAAAATTTTATCTCAGCCTTACATTATAATATGAAATTTATTAGCTACGACAACGCTTTTAGTTTGTCCCTTGAGACCGGACTTTTTCCATCAAAGGTGCATATTATTATTATTATTATTATTATTATTATTATTATTATTATTATTATTATTATTATTATTATTATTATTATTATTATTATTATTATTATTATTATTCTATTATAAGAACGCTCCTGTGATGAGATAATTCCGTTCATAGTGTTCCAAGATTGTTCACTACGGGTATCGGTCAGCTATGTGTGCCCTGGTACTGGTGCGTTCAAAGACAGTATATTTCGTGTGCTGGTGCAAAACTGTCAATTGAGTGAGGCGTTGATAACAGCATGTGAAATAAATGAACTAATAACAATTTACCTACGCGTGGGGTTAACCAGTTAACTGTCGTACTCTGGATAAAATTGTTTTTAAAAATTTGGCTAGAAAACTCGTCCTTAAAAAAAAAAGTCGATCAATTTAAATGACCTTCATCTTGGCAAAAATTCTCAAACCTGGGAATTAAGGAGGAATTTGCGAATTCCCAGATTTGAGAGTTTTTGCAAAGATTAAGGTCATTTAATCGATCTGTATTTGAAGGACGAGTTTTCTGGCCAAATTCTAAAATGCGTGTTTTTCCAGAGTACGTTAAAGCAGAGAACGTTTCATGGAAATGGATCTGTTCTCTACTAAACGCCTTTCTAGACTCAAGCAATGTGCAAAGTGACTATTCTCGCAGGAGTTGATTTTACCTCAAGTTTAGCTGTGGATTTTAGAGCAACCGCGTTACAGCGGATGGGTGATACTAGGCTGCTAGAAGCTGTGGACCGTAAAACTTAATAAACAAAATTGAATATAACAGCTTAAAAAAAATAATAAAAAAGAACTAAATACCAAACACCGAACGTTTCGGGCTCAGAGCCCTACTTCAGCCAACAACAGTCTGTCATCTATCTGAAATTTAGTAATGTATTTATGTCTTTATTGTTTTATGTTCTTGGCTGAAGAATGGTTTTGAGCCCGAAACGTTCCGTGTTTGGTATTTTGTTCTATTGTTTGTTTTTTTTTAATTTTTTTTTTTTGTTTGTTTTTTTTGTTTTTTTGTTTTTTTTGTTATATTTTTTCTTTTTTTTTGAAGCTGTTATATTCAATTTTTATTTATTACTTTTTACAGTGGATGGGTTTCTCACTCACTGTAAATTTCACTTTAGTCATTCGGTTCATTCCGACGCAATGCCGGATTTTCTTACCGCATTCTGGACTTTATTCCTCGTAGAGTGAGCGATAAAAAAAAAAAAATCCGACGGAGTCGTGAACGGTACAGTTCATCAGTGGTTGGCGTGTCTTGTTAAGTGTGCAAGGATTACAAGCCGGCGTGTTGTTTAATATAACTTATAAGTAATTATAGATAGAATGAAATTGACGACACTCAGCTGTTTGTTGTTTTTTTAGACAGCAATTTTAGTGATTAGTTCTCAATAAATTATATCAGTCAGACTAATATAAATGTTTCTGCTCGAAGCTCGAAGAAAGAAATAAAAATGTGAAATTGAATGTAAGCTTCAATTTAATATACAAAAACGGATAAAATGGACTTTTCGGGTTTCCCCTTTATCAAGAAAACAGGATGAATAACACTACTACAGACGAGTGTAGTGTTATTCATCCTGTTTTCTTGATAAAGGGGAAACCCGGAACGTCCATTTTATCTGTTTTCGTATATTAAATTGAAGCTTACATTCAATTTCACATTTTTATTTTTATCAGCCAGACTATAACTATAAACTTTTAAGGTTACATATAGTTTGTTTGTGTGTGTAGGTGTATGTGTCTGTGTGTTGGTGTTATATCTGGCTGGTAGATGTTGTGAGCATTTACCTAAACGCATAGCATCAATATGTAATTATAGATAGAACGAAATTGGCGTCACTCAGCTGTTTGTCATTGTCTTAAGACAGCCATTATGATGATTAGTTCTCACGAATTTCTATAAATCAGTCTGTAAACATTTACGTTTAATGATACCCATAGTTTTGCGTGATGGTGACATGTATCTGGCTGTGGGGTGGTGTGAGTATCTTATCTAAACTCAGAGCATCAATACTATCCACGTCGTATGGAGATAAAGTGAAAGATAAATATTCCATTTGTATGTTCTGAAATTGTAGGGAGTCTTATGATAAATCGTATGAAAACTATACCAGGACGGTGGGTGGGGGGGGGGGGGGGGGAGGGGGGGGGGGGGACTTGTGATTGAATTCTTCGACTTTTTGGAATAGCATAATATGAAAGATTAAGAGGTTTTTTTTAAATGAAAAAAACTGAATTTTAATTTAGCTATATCTAAACTTGAAAAAATAAACAAACAAACAAACAAACAAAAAACAAAAAAAAAAAAACACAAAGAAAACACACATACAAAAAAAAAAACACACAAAGAAAACACACATACAAAAAAAAACACACAAAGAAAACACACATACAAAAAAAAAAAAAAAAACACACAAAGAAAACACACATACAAAAAAAAAAAAACACAACAAAGAAAAAACACACATACAAAAAAAAAACACAAAGAAAACACACATACAAAAAAAAAAAAAAACACACACAAAGAAAACACACATACAAAAAAAAACACACAAAGAAAACACACATACAAAAAAAAAAAACACAAAGAAAACACACATACAAAAAAAAAAAAAACACACAAAGAAAACACACATACAAAAAAAAAAACACAAAGAAAACACACATACAAAAAAAAACACAAAAAAAACACACATACAAAAAAAAAAAAAAACACACAAAGAAAACACACATACAAAAAAAAAACAAACACAAAGAAACACACATACAAAAAAAAAACACACAAAGAAAACACAATACAAAAAAAAAAAAACACAAAGAAAACACACATACAAAAAAAAACACACAAAGAAAACACACATACAAAAAAAAACACACAAAGAAAAACACACATACAAAAAAAAAAAAACACAAAGAAAACACACATACAAAAAAAAAAAACACAAAGAAAACACACATACAAAAAAAAAAACACAAAGAAAACACACATACAAAAAAAAAAAAAAAAAAAAAAAAACACATAACAAAAAAAAAAAAACACAAAGAAAACACACATACAAAAAAAAAAACACAAAGAAAACACACATACAAAAAAAAAAAACACAAGAAAACACACATACAAAAAAAAAACACACAAAGAAAACACACATACAAAAAAAAAAACACACAAGAAAACACACATACAAAAAAAAAACACACAAAGAAAACACACATACAAAAAAAAAACACAAAGAAAAACACCCCTACAAAAAAAAAAACACACAAAGAAAAAAAACACAACACAAAAAAAACAAACAAAAACCAAAGAAAAACACACATACAAAAAAAAAACACACAAAGAAAACACACATACAAAAAAAAAAACAAAAAAACACAACAAAGAAAAACACACAAAAAACATACAAAAAAAAAAACACAAAGAAAACACACATACAAAAAAAAAACAACACAAAGAAAACACACATACAAAAAAAAACACACAAAGAAAAACACACAAAACAAAACCAAACAAAAAAAACACAAAGAAAACACACATACAAAAAAAACACACAAAGAAAACACACATACAAAAAAAAACACACAAAGAAAACACACATACAAAAAAAAAAAAACACAAAGAAAACACACATACAAAAAAAAAACACACAAAGAAAACACACATACAAAAAAAAAACACACAAAGAAAACACACATACAAAAAAAAAACACACACAAAGAAAACACACATACAAAAAAAAAAAAACACAAAGAAAACACACATACAAAAAAAAAAAACACAAAGAAAACACACATACAAAAAAAAAACACACACAAAGAAAACACACATACAAAAAAAAAAACACACAAAGAAAACACACATACAAAAAAAAAAACACACAAAGAAAACACACATACAAAAAAAAAAACACAAAGAAAACACACATACAAAAAAAAAACACACAAAGAAAACACACATACAAAAAAAAAAAACACACAAGAAAACACAAATACAAAAAAAAAAAACACCAAAGAAAACACACATACAAAAAAAAAAACACAAAGAAAACACACATACAAAAAAAAAAACACACAAAGAAAACACACATACAAAAAAAAAACACACAAAGAAAACACATACAAAAAAAAAAAAAACACAAAGAAAACACACATACAAAAAAAAAAAACACAAAGAAAACACACATACAAAAAAAAAACACAAAGAAAACACACATACAAAAAAAAAACACACAAAGAAAACACACATACAAAAAAAAAACACAAAGAAAACACACATACAAAAAAAAAAAAAAAAACACAAAGAAAACACACATACAAAAAAAAAAAACACACAAAGAAAACACACATACAAAAAAAAAAAACACAAAGAAAACACACATACAAAAAAAAAAACACAAAGAAAACACACATACAAAAAAAAAACACACAAAGAAAACACACATACAAAAAAAAACACACAAAGAAAACACACATACAAAAAAAAAAAAAACAACAAAAAAAAAAACCCCAACAAAAAAAAAAACAAAAAAAAAAAAACCCACACACACAGATACACACACAAAATATCAACAAAAGCTCCCTGACTGTTTATATTTGTGACCACAAAACGGGATTATGTCAGGATGAACAGGATGTCCAAAAAAAAAAAATGTACTGCAATGTCGA
>NC_088365.1:66700739-66720739 GCF_034508935.2 Berghia stephanieae | reverse complement strand
AAGTTTGGTAAAAATGAAGTGCTGTATTGTAGAATAGAAACGTGTGTATGACTTTATTCATCTAGTGATGGTCAACTAGTTGTAAGTATTTATTTCATTCACAGAACAAGCTTGATACATTTCTGCAAAATCCCAATGGTCAAACCCAGGCAATCGTCCAGCCCTAGTCAAGCCATGCTGTAAACTCCGCCCACCTAATAATAACACACTAATCAACAGTAAAGTAGGAATCCCAGTAGACATAAGGGATGTCTGTTACGGTAGAGATGAAGCTACATTTGGAGATGGGTTTGATCTGTGGGCAGACGAAGTAATGGATACAATGAAGGTCATATGATGATCAACATCATAATCATCATCATCACATTCATCATCATCATCATCATCATCATCATCGTCATCTTTAATATCATTGTCGTCATCATGATTAGTGTTCCCTTTAACATAGAAATCATTGACACACTGTTTCATCTCATCAACCACAGATATTCACATTACCATTAATTCTTATTTCAGAAGCTGGTAAGAAATCTGTGGCCCCATGTAAGAATTTGATAAAGCCATATTTTCTTTCGAAAATGAGTCACTGTCAGGAATTCATCCATCATCCATCAGTCGTGTTATGTTTGAATATTTAGTATTAAAAAACAGTATTAAAAAACGTATTCCCTTTGTAATGAACACAACAACTTTTCCAAGATAAAGATCTAAAAGTGTGTATGAAACAGTGCCAGACAAAGCAAGACAGAAAAGTGCAAGAGAAAAAATCATCCCAAAAAAACAACTTTCTTGCTTTGTCTGGCACGTTTCATACACACTTGTTCGGATTTTTTATCATACACCCTTGAATGCCCCCTAATTTTGTTCTTTTGCTGTTACAAAACCTTGTTTTCCTTAAAATAAATATGTTCTACCTTCTCAATTGGACTAAAATGTAGGTTATCAGATCTGACATGCATGGAGCCACAAAAATTATGTCTGCATGTGTTCGTAGATGACTAGGCACCTTAAAGGCTTTCCCGTAAAGGAGTTGTTCTGTACAATTTCCTATGACTGTCCAGCCATGATTAGATGGCTGGATGTTTTAGATCTGTTGATAGGTACTTTCTCAATAAACTAAACTATGCCAAGGTACCCAACGTCCTGTTATAAATAGATTTTACAATATAATCCAATGTTCTGCTATCTATTTTACCAGATTCTGAAAACAAGTTAAAAATTAAAAAAAAAAGAAATTATGTCCTTCCGCTACGACATCATTAGATATCGTCACTTGGCATTCCACGAAGGAATATAGATAATTTATCAAACAAGATGTCTGATTTCAACAGGAATCACCCATCATGTTGTCCAAATGAGAAAATTGGGGATAATAATATTGCCCAAGGAAAAAAACGAAAGTGCATGAAGCGGGGGTCGAACCCAGGACCTTTCTGGTCACAGTGCAATGCCTTAACCACTCAGCCACTTCACCCCCTAAAAGTTAATGGATAATATAAATACCTGTGATTGATGAGATGAAACAGTGCGTTGATGATTTCTATGTTAAAGGGAATGCTAATCATGATGACGACAATGATATTAAAGATGATGATAATTAATTTCTTTGAAAAACTCTTTTAACAGACCAATTATAAAAGCATCCCTGGAGTATTGTGGCAGGAATTTGCCTTGGAAAGAGGTCTCCACGTGCAATACCCAGCGACCAAACGATCATGTTCAGACAAGGAGACTTCTAATAGTAAATTACTAAGGTGATGTGTGTGTTCTTAAAAGATTAAAAAAACAAAGCATAATAAAACAAAACAAAACTAGAACTTTTATATAGCGCAATATCCACTTAATGTACTCAAAGCGCTTTACAAGGAGTCCCTGGTCAACAGCAACTTTTAACATGTAGGACGAGACATGACACCTGTTAGGCGATATTACAATTTTTTGGACAGAGACGTGTTAACAGCCAGCTTCTCATTTTACACCTGAGTACAGTGAGAGAATGAGTAAAGAACCTTTTCCAAGGATTCAACTATGCGCCAAGCGAGGCTCAAACCCAGGACCTTCTGATCCGAAAGCGAGTGTCATACCACTAGAGCAAATAGCCACGCGTATCCACTGATGTGACATGTAGCACACAATAATATGACAACTGTGAGACTCTCTTTTAATTTATTTCTGACAGAGACAATGCTATTGCTGACCAGCTATTCATTTTACGCCTGAGTCAGTGGAGAGAATGTGAATAAAGAGTCATTTCCCAGGGACTCAATTTTTTGCCGCTCAGAGGGTGATTTGATGCAAGTTCTATGGGTCTGAAGGCGTGTATCATACCACAAAACCACAAAGCTGAGCAATTGCCTTGTTGAAGTATGATTTTCAGTCTTAAAGATCTGAATCTGAATGCTACTTGAATTTGACTCAATTCTGAGTATTTGTATTTGAGAGCGGAGAGAGTTGTTGAATGTGACAGCCGATGTTGGTGTTTAGGCTGAAGTAGTTTGATGATCTTTGCTTGAAGGTTTACAAAGGATTCGGGAAGAGCGTTCCAGTCTTTGATTTACCAATAGCAAATTTATTTATTGCACTTATTATTTCTACCTTCTCACAAAAAAAAGATGTAATACAGACTTATTATACTGAGTAAAATACTAGTCTGCTTAAAGCAGAGAAATATTTTCCTTCTTTTAAGTTTGAGCCATTCTTGACCTCAAATTTCACATCAAGCCCTTGCAAGTCTGTTATAATTGTTTCCCTTTATTCAGACTTTCATGAGCTATTTATAAATCTAGATTTTTGGGGGTGTATTCTAGTCTAATTTTATTTCACTTATTGGTGGAATGAAATTCACGTCACTCAACTCTTTACTATTAATTTTTGACAGCCTGTTAGTGAAACGTTCTCACTTAATTCTGTCAATCAGACTATAAATGTTACAGGTTGCACACAGTTTTGTGTGGTGTTATGTTTAATCTGGCTGGTAGATATTGTGAATATTTTATCTAAACACATAGCGTTAATATTTTTTATTGCTGTTGCAGTGTGAAACATTCGACCATGGCGTCTTTCTTCTTTTTACTTTTTTCCTACTTTGTGACGTGATTGATAAAGCGTGACAAGGCCTACAATGATTACAGTAACAATGGAATTATTCGCAGGAGCAAATCTGGTCACCATGTCAATTCGGTGTGATGTCGGGTGGGATGAACTATAGATGAAGAAAATTGAAATGAAAGTCAAAATGTGATCTTTCACCTCCAAAGTCAAAAATATGATAAAAATTTTCAGATTTATTTTTCAAATACATGACTATAGGCTACCTGTATTAACTGGAATTGGCAATTTTATGCGTCTGAATTGACTTATGCAGTCCGCATAATTTCCTATTTTCTGCATATTTCCCTCGCTATCAAACATAATAAGAAATAACAACAAGATCTTTACTCTTCAAGTCTCTCTGGATTTTATGTGAAGTTTTACTGTTTCTCTATTAATTTTTTTATTGGCTTAGAAAGGGTTTTGAACTTAAAATGTTCCCCGTTTGATATCTCTTTGGCTGTATTTGACCCGTCACCTCACAGGCACATTATTTTGGACATTTTGGTGATTTACATTAAATTCAATGTATTGTCAAAGACTTGGCTTAGTCTGAATGTTTTATAGGGGAGAATTAATATAGTGTCATAACTGACATGACTGTAAGGTTACATTCAACTTTCACCCCAACATAATGGCAGTAGGTCAGATATGGATGATGATGTTAATAATGGAGATAATGATGATGATGATAATAATAATAATAATAATAGTAGTGGAGATGATGATAATAAAAATGGAGGTAATGATAATGATAAAGGTGATGATACTGACAATGATCTTCCAATCGTTCTACAGACCTTTGTTTCGAGAGCGTCTCAAGACAGGGCCAGTTAACTTAGTTATTTTACTGGACTCCAGTGACCAAATGACCACCAAAGTCTTCAGACCTGGCTCGGCAAGTCCATTTTCAGATTTCTGTTTCTCCCTTCTCAGATTTCTGTTTCTCCCTTCTCAGGTCTTGTTTCTTGAACAAATATCATGATAATATTTAGGCTAGGGTAGGTCGCTCCAAATCCATACGCTTTTACTGTACCTCAAATTCTAACAGTTCTAACTGCAGATTGATTCAACTAAACTCTCACCCTGTTTGACAATCTCAATTATTTGACGTCTTTTGATTTGGTTGATGTAAGTACATGTGGGGTATTATCGGTAAACCTAACTAAAAAATGAAAATAGATTACCAAATCCCAACGTCTCAAATATGTACGCTCATGCCCCAAACCCATTCATGGCTTGCCCCAAACTTGTACAGCATTTTAAAAAATTTTAAAAATAAATAAAAATTCCCTTTATTCATCCCATAGGGGAAATTTGTCTCTAGGGTCTATTCCAAGGGAAAATTGGAATAACCCAGGCATCAGCCACAGTGCAGCGCCGCAAATTCAGCTACGTTGAGTTGACTTGCTTAAGGCCACACAGCACAGCGGCTTGTGATCAAACTTGGTACCTTTCGGGTACAAAGCAAAGACTGTACCGCTGAGCCATGCTTTATAGTCATACAGTCTAACATAATATTTTCACAATAAAGTTTATATGACAATGATGTGTTAGAATTTCCACTTCAGTTTATGTAAAAAGACAAATGGTGTGGACGCTTCGGTTTTCCCCTTTATCAAACAACAGATAGATTAATATAACACAAAAGGCATAATAGTAATGGTTTTGAACCCCTTGTTGTTTTAAGAATCACATTTAGTGGATTTGCACTGTATTAATGCTGACATTTTGATACTTTTAAGCGATCTTTTGGATAAATGGATTAACAGTAGGAATTTGGGACATGCGGTAAAGTGACATACCCCAAATTCGTACAAGAAAGAAATATACGCATAAAAAGTTTTTAATATTTATTTTACTGACAAAATACTTATGCAAATGAGAAATTTGACATCTCTGCTTATCATTAAAATAAAAATAGTCCATGAGTGATAGAGGAAAATATTTTTACAGAGTCAATTTATTATAGTGGTGCAAATTTTTAAAAATTGTGTGACAAATTGTGGTAGACTATTTGGTTTCAACTTAGAAAAGGCACCAAATTCCTACACGATCGGTTAGCTTCATTTTTGACAATATTTCGAATTACAGTTCATAATTACTGGTATAATAAATGGATTAACAGTAGGAATTTGGGACATGGGGTAAAGTGACATGCCCCAAATTCGTACAAGAGAGAAAAATATGCATAAAAAGCTTTATATATTTATTTTACTGACAAAATACTTATGTAAAATGACAAATTTAACATCTCTGTTTATCATTAAAATCAAATTTGTATACGAGTGAAAGTGGAAAATATTTAAACAAAATCGATTTGTTGTAGTGGTGCAAATTAAAAGATTGTTTGACAAATCGTGATAAGACTACGTTGTTTGGACTTGTAAATGGAACCAAATTCCTATACGATCGATTAGCTTCATTGATGACAATATTTCAAAATAAAGTTCATAATGAATGGTATGAATGTCGGTTTTTATGTGATGTTTAATGTCTTCTGTTTATAAAAAATCCAATTCGCCGTGGAAAAGAGCGTTATGTAAACACACAAAAAGGTTTTGTGTGACCCACTCTGAAGCGTATACGGATTAGGGGCAACATACCCTGGCATATATATTGTCTTAATTTTATATCTTCAATTGTTACGGCGTCACTTAATGCTGTCAAAATTTAACTAAGTGGATAACATATCATACAGATTGGTTCTATAAAATGCAGGACATAAGCAAAAATGTGCGCACAGCGCCATTATAATATAAGTCAGGATGATTGAGACGCTAAAGGTTTGTTACAAAAACTAAAACCTCCCATTTCTGCCCATAAAATAAAAAAAATTCATCTTTGTTACAGAATCTACCGCCAATATCTCACTGGGACATGATAAAACATGCTGCGATAAAACTTCTGGGTTCTCTATTGCCTTGGGATAAGGTAGGTTTTAGCAGGAGATAAGGTAGGTTTTAGCAGGAGATAAGGTAGGTTTTAGCAGGAGATAAGGTAGGTTTTAGCAGGGGATAAGGTAGGTTTTAGCAGGAGATAAGGTAGGTTTTAGCAGGGGATAAGGTAGGTTTTAGCAGGAGATAAGGTAGGTTTTAGCAGGGGATAAGGTAGGTTTTAGCAGGAGATAAGGTAGGTTTTAGCAGGGGATAAGGTAGGTTTTAGCAGGGGATAAGGTAGGTTTTAGCAGGGGATAAGGTAGGTTTTAGCAGGAGATAAGGTAGGTTTTAGCAGGAGATAAGGTAGGTTTTAGCAGGAGATAAGGTAGGTTTTAGCAGGGGATAAGGTAGGTTTTAGCAGGGGATAAGGTAGGTTTTAGCAGGGGATAAGGTAGGTTTTAGCAGGAGATAAGGTAGGTTTTAGCAGGTATGAACAAATCACTGAACAGGCCTTTGATAAGAACCAATGAAATTATGGTGTTTTTCAAGTTTCGAGCTCAAAACCATTCTTCAGCCAACAGTGGTTGAAGCTGTGAACTGTAAAAAGTAATAAAAATGAATATAACAGCTTCAAAAAAGAACAAATTACCAAACACAGAATGTTTCGGGCTCAAAACCATTCTTCAGCCAACAACAAAAGCAATTAAAACTTAAATACATTACTTATAATCCCAGATAGATGGCAGATAACCACTGTTATATTATGTTTTGTTTATTACTGAGTATAGCTGTCAATATATGTGTAATAGAATGACCATTCTATTTAATGTTAATTGATTTTGTACTCTATTACTACTAGTCGCTACCATCACTTTTTAATTGTATGCAAGACTGTGTGCCTCTGTGTTTGATATCAACATTCCTTTACTTGTGTGTGTTACTATGACCAGTAGTATGCTGTGTGTTTGTGTGTTGTGCCCTTACGCAGGTAGCCTCTCGATATAGTGCCTATTTTTTCCTCGGCTGTATGTGCTGACTCCTGGCTTGATAATATATTTTTGTATGTTTTCTTTCACCACTTCACATCGTTATAACTTCATTTTAACAACTATGATCATTTACAAATTTATATCACTAATTCTGGCAAATCATAGCTTTTTGGCCACATAACTTGAGTCATCTAAATCTACTTTGTTCTTATGAATATTTAATAATTGTTACTTAAATATTTCATACAGTCATATCATTAACGCCTTTGATGAATAATTACAAACTAAACATTAACTCTTCATCTCTACAATTTTCTATGATTGATTATGTAGCATAACTCTTTATTTGAGACTAATTCGTCCCTTCATACATGTCCTATGTTATTTGCAATATATGTTTTAAACATGAAAATGTACACAACTCGATCGGTTTACTCATTTCAGTAGGAATGTATCACTTTACCAGGACGTAGGTGCTCTCCCTGAGGTCCGCGCTAAATCTATTTTTAACTGCTAAAGCTAATATTATTATGTGATTCTGTCATTGATTGATTGATTCATTCATTCATTGCTACTTGCCTATAGAATACGATACAAAAGAATGATCTATTCCATTGTTCCTGAATAAAGACTTCATCATTATACATCCTGGCCTTTGTTGTTTGATCGCCTCTACTATTCTGGTGTGGATGGGTTAGGACTCGGGGGTAGACGATGGTATCTCTGGACTTGACTGTGGTGTGTCCTCTTCGCTCATGAAATCAACTCCCTACTTCTACTTCCGACACATGAAGTCATACTACTATCAGTAGTACTAAACTGTCACTTCTTTGTTTCGATCTTCTTCACTTGAGCACCACCGCTGCGGTTACAGTCTGGAACTCCTAAGTCGACCCGGGGACTGAATCCATTCACTCCCACAGCCTTTACACTCTGCCAATACTACTACTCGCCGGCATCAACTACCCTGTTGTCTGACTGTATGACATATATAAAAATTCTTGAATGATGATAAGCCTGTTTCAAGAGCCAAAAGTAGATTTTGTTAGAAGCTATCGTCAAATTTCCATGTTTATATTATACTAAATAGTCATATTTTTTTCTACAATTAAATATTTTGAGATTTTCCTTTTTTTTTTTTAAATAACTAATTTATCAGGTGACTGTTGTGGCGACAGGTGGGAGCCGAGTTTTGCTGCCTTTTGATTGCCACGGATCAATATTCCATGCCAGGGATTCTAATATCGACGACCTCATCCAATTCATACAGTCTATTGTTCCTGAAGGTTTGTGCTATTTACATCTTGTTGGAAACTGATTGTGATAGATATCTTTGCAGTGCAGATGTGATGTGTACAATGAATAAGACTTCTCATCTCATTCTGATATTTTATTTCAATAAGAATAAAACTGAAAACAAATATACAAATACGCTGCGGTAAATGCATTCCAACCAGATGGCCCAAAATGAGAAAAAGATCTCATTCCAGCTTTTTTGCCTAATCAAGGAACAACTAGTTTGATGGCTGAACATAAGGGGTGGGGTTTTGAATATCTTTCAATTAGTTATGAAAGGTAGGAAGGTGTAGAACTTTCAAGACAATGAGACACTAAAATGCAAGCTTTGATTTTAATCCTTTTCAACAGGCAGCCATTGCAGGTCATGATGCAGAAATTGTAAATTGAATTATTTATTTTTTTCTGGAGGTTTCTTCTCAATATCCCTGATACTGACATATCATTGTAAGTATATTGTGTGTGCGTGCGCGTGTGTGTGTGTGTCATCTTGCCATGGGGAGAAACTTTTATAATCGATAGGCATTAGTGATAGTTTTATTGTCTCAATCTCACTCTTGTTATACACGACCCACTGTTCTCAGTTGTAACCCACTATATTCAAATGGTATGAAGTTGGGATAAGTAAGAAGGTAAACATTGAATTTGCAACCAAAAATATCAGACTTGGTTTGAATTGATATGTTTTATTGAGGAGAATGAATATAGAATTTTACAACAAAATTCAACATTTCATTTATTATTTTGATCCGTTTAGCTTAAATTTTACTTTTTAGTATCTGGGTCATCCCCACATAACACTGTTTGGAGACAATGGGGCACAATTCGTTGAAGTCCTTGCTGGTTTCTAGCGTGTCAAATTCCAGCACACTCTGCACTATGACACGTTTGAGATGGATGACCAAATGTATTGGCTACCTCCTCCTATGAGCATCGGATTTCAACACGCTTGGATTCTAGCACTCTTTTTCTTTTTGGCTTCTCCTGAGACTATGCTAGAATCCTGCAAGAACTGAATTATGCCAGGCTGACCATATCGCTGAAAATTGAATTTTAGTCTTAACTCACTCAACCCTAGTCCCCTACCTCTGAGTTGTCCACTCTCCCAGAAGATTTTAGGTACTTTTCAAAATTGAAAAAAAAACCAAAAAAAAAACCATACACTCCTCAATCTAAAAGAAAATTAGCATGTACATAGTTCTATTAAACTACAAATATCATGTGAAAATTAAAAACAACAGTTTTAATAATATGCAAATAATTTGTCTCAGAAAAATCTAAATTATGATGGGGTAAAATTAGCCAAAAACAAATACTGAGATAGTCGGTGTTAGGGTTGGGTGAGTTAATAATCATATTTGAGGTCACTGTTTTTATTGAAGAGACTGAATATAGTTTTTTTTTTAAACTGGAAAACACTACACTTGTGTTAATCTGATCAAACTCAAGTGCTATGTGGTCTGTGTAGCTATGTGGTTTAGTTTTGACTCTTGCCTTTGGATCAGGTGGTCCAGGGTTCCAGTCTTGCTCTGAGCTGGACATAGTTGAGTCCTTCTCTTCACTCACATTCTCTCAATGTACTCAGATATAAAATGGATACCTGGACGTTAACAGAGTTGTCTCTGTCAAATAAATTGTAATATCGCCTCGCAAATGTCATGTAGCAATGACTATGAAAAATGTTTTTTCCTCTTTTTGAGGAAAATTTTTTATCTGAAATCAAAGCCCCATCTCCACTGAGTAAAAATGTTTTTGAATTTTGAAAATCCATTCATAAATAAACAAGTTATGCAGTTTCAAAGGTGTCATTTATTTGGATGACCCGCAAAGAGGAAAAACCCCCAAAATATGGGACACTTTTTCGGCATTTTTTTTCGACCTTTGGTCGTATCTTGCTTAATAAGTGGATTATAAGATTGAAATTTGGCAATTTTATGGCAAATTTAATAGAGAATATGATGAAAACATTAGAAGAATTCTAACTTATATAATCTTAGAGCTGGATGGTATATAACACACACACACACACACACACACACACACACACACACAGAGATAGAGAGAGAGAGAGAGAGAGATTAGTATAACACACACACACACACAGCAATATATTAAGAAATGAGTATATAACACACACACACACAGAGGAGAGAGAAGGGGGGGGGGGGGAGATTCCGTACATAACGAAAGAAATATAGAAGGAAAAGAGAAATTGGACAAGGGGACAAAGGTTACTGATGGAACGTGACTTGGAACACATTAATAAACCCATGCTGAGATTGTAGATCATATTGCAATCGAAAACTTTTAACATTATAATTTCTTAAATTCTTGTAAATTAAACAGTCAAATTGACAGCTGTTTATTGAACCCAAACGCAATGGCAGACGATAAACACCCCTCTGCCAGTGAGACCGCGCAGACATTTTGACTAGTCATGAATTTTAAAATGAGGTCAACTAATCAGAAAGCGCTTTGCCACGACGCGCTCAGCCGTCAGTTTTGTGCCAAATTGTTTTGAACTTGTGATTCGGGCTGTAGGGGGCAAAATGGCTTTGTCTTTTACGATTGAAGAGCAAATTAGGATGGTGTTTTGTAAAAGTAAAATACGGGAAAAGTACTCGTCATATTCATATGAAATTTTACAACCAAAAAGAAAAAATGTTCATGTATTACCTAGTCAGCGACAAAGCCTACACGCCCGGTAGTTTTAGAAATATTTTACTCCAAAGAGTAAATATCTATTTTTAACGGTCTTCTGGTAATTGCACGAGTTTTTTGTCTCTCGACATAATCTAAAATGACCTTTTTTCTAACTGTGTGCCAACTTTCAGTCATATTCATCGATAAACAGCGTCGTAATTAATTTTTTTAAATAGCATATATGAAACGGCTTCATCCCATATTTTGTCGCGAATTTGGGCACTTCGTGAGCGAAAAAGAGGCCCAAAGATTTGTGCGGGATAGTCATTGCTATGTCATGTCTCGTCCTACATGTTAAGTGCTGCTGTTGGCTTGGGACCAGCTTGTTAAGCGCTTTGAGCATATTTAGTGGATATGGCAATCAAGTTTGTTTTGTTTTATAATAGGATCATTTTGATTTCCAACTCAAAGTTTCTGAAACTGGCTCATTCTAATAATATAATACTGGATTGAAGAGTGATTCTGTCAATAATGTTGGAGTGGATGGGATGCTTCACCATGTGTTGGATCAGGATGTGCCACGGTGGCAGAGATTGTAAGTGACAGAGATGGCCGAGTAGATAATGACATTTATAAAAAGTGCAATATCCACTAAACGTGCTCAAAGTGCTTTACAAGGGGTCCCTGGCCAACAGCAACTCTTAACACTTAGGATGTGACATGACGCCTGTTAGGCGATATTACAATTTTTTCGGACAGAGACAACACTGTAAACGGCCAGGTACTCATTTTACACCTAGGTACGGTGAAAGAATATGAGTAAAGAGTCTTTTCCAAGGACTCTACTATTAATTCATACTGCAACCACCATTGAGTATAGACGATACAAGTTATTTTGCATTTTACTTTATTTTATTTGTTTTCCATGTTAATTTGTGTATTGTTGTGCTGGCGAAGGGTTTGTACCCGAAACGTCCATTTTCTGTATCATTCCTATACGAAGCCTCTCCATTTTCATTCTTTCGTTAGTAGATTCCTCTCACTCCGACCCTTCATGCTTATCTGACTGTCAATTTCTCTCATTCCAGGCTACCCCGACTATGATGCAGCTTTTAAACGAGCATTGGCTTTATTACATGAACATTACGTTGATAATGCACAGGTAAATACAGTTGAACAACTTGTAATGATTAGCTTGGACTTTAGATAAACTCCCCATCCAGTTCTCATTTTACTTCTGGAAGAGAAAAGGTCAAAGGTCAACCCCCTGCCCATCTCAAAAGAAATAAAACTTGAGCATTTCTTCAACTCTTTCAACCCTAGCCCTAACCCTAACCCTAGCCCTAGCCCTAACCCTAGCCCTAGCCCTAACCCTAACCCTAGCCCTAACCCTAGCCCTAACCCTAGCCCTAACCCTAGCCCTAACCCTAACCCTAGCCCTAACCCTAGCCCTAACCCTAGCCCTAACCCTAACCCTTAACCCTTAACCCTAACCCTAACCCTAACCCTAACCCTAACCCTAACCCTAACCCTAGCCCTAACCCTAACCCTTAACCCTTAACCCTAACCCTAACCCTAACCCTAACCCTAACCCTAGCCCTAACCCTAACCCTAGCCCTAACCCTAACCCTAGCCCTAACCCTAACCCTAGCCCTCTATATTTTTGCTGTCCATGCTTCAAAGAGATTTTTTGTACTTTTAAGAATTGAAAAAAAAAAAAAAAAGATACACAGTTACTTAATTTAAAATAAACATAGGCATGTACATAGTTTTATTTAACTAACATCATCATGTAAAAAAAAAAAACAACAACAAAAAAACCCAGAAGTTTTAATAATATGCTTAGGATTTGTCTCAGAAAAAATGTAAATAATGATTGGGTAAAAGTAGCCACAGCCAAAGACTGAGATAGTCGGTGTTAGGGTTGGGTGAGTTAACGTGATATCTAAGTTGTTAGAAGCTGTGGACTGTAAAAAATAATTTACAAAAATGAATGTAACAGCTTGGAAAAAGAACAAAATACCAAACGGGTTGATACTTTATATAAATGCCAAAAAAAAACAAAAAACGGGCCTATCAGAAAGTTTTAGAAGGAGTAGGCACACACCAATCATTTGTTTCTCCCTCAAACGGTTTTCAATGAACTTTTAGAATGATAATGAGCATGAAATGTAGAACCAAATTATATGTTCAATTTTTTGCTGGGTACCAATCTCTTCCCGGTTTCCCCAAGTTTTTAGCTTAAATCTACTGGACTATTATTTATGTATATGTATTTGTCTTTATCATTTATTTATGTAATTCTCTATTTACTTATTTATGTATTTATTTATTTATTTGTTTATTTATATACTTTCTTTTTTATTCATTTATTTATTTCTTAGTTGGTTTATTCATTCATTAAAAAAAAAGATGTTAATTATTTAGATGCTTATTTAATTGTTTATTCATTTATTTATTATTGTTTACCTCAATAACTTTTTTTGTTGTTGTGATAAACAGGCATCAAGTGGTAAAAATCACCCACACATATCAAGTGTCGTCATGTTTCTCACAAATGGAAATAACCTTGTTGTCAATGAAAACCAACTCCTCAACAGCATCAGATACTATCAAAATGTGAGGTTGATTGTCTTAATCATTGCATGGATTTAATTTCCATTTAATGTAGATAAACTTAGCTGTCACAAAGTGAAAACGAAAACTGTCGTGTATTTGTAGTCAAGTCGTGGTGGTGGTGATGGTTGTAGTAGTAGTAGTAGTAGTAGTAGTAGTATTCAAGTTATGGTGGTGGTGATGGTTGTAGTAGTATTAGTAGTAGCAGCAGCAGCAGCAGCAGTATTAATAGTAGTAGTAGTAGTATTAATAGTAGTAATTGTAGTTGTAGTAGTAGCAGCAGCAACAGTAGTAGTATTAATAGTAGTAGTTGAAGTAGTTGTAGTAGTGATAGTTGTAGTAGTAGCTGTAATAATAGGAAGAGAAGGAGGAAGAGGAGATATTAAAAGGAAGTGTAGACAAACAAAAATTAATTGCAAGACAGACACGATCTGATGTGCACAAATATCTGACACAGATACGGCCGCAGTTCAAGACAAGCAGAGCACAAATTCAAATCTATGCAGTGGAACAGTTGTTTATTCCATCTCTGGCCACTTGGGTGAACGTTGCAGATCAAAATAACCAGCGACTGTCAGTACTGACTGGATCAGGGAATCTCACAGCCCAGCCCTGGAACAAGGTTGGTCATATTTAATTTAAAAACAAAAGCAGTTAAATCGGGAACAAAAATGGGACTTCAAAAAACTGGTTCCTATTTCGTTGGAAGTGTAAAACCACTCTTCAGGGGGACTGAATGCATACCTTGTGTAATTAATCTTCTTGTTTCAGAGTGATGGCATCTTATTTTCTAGTCTAAATAAATGCTGGTCGTCAATACAGATCATCCACCCTCGCTCTTTTAAGTCCCGTAATCCTTAGAATCTGACTATACATCCTGCTATAAAATAGTTATGCCACTTTATGATTCGATAATATATTTGTCCTCAGAATAACTAGTTACTTACACACTTCCAAATGTCTAGCAATTACTATTAACATACTTTTATCAATTAATGTTTCCATAACATTTATAATATGAGCTGAAATCCAAAAAAAAAAAGAGAACAACTTCAATTTCATTTTTCTCAAAACATTGACTTTAGGACACCGTCACTTTTGGCCATTTGGTGTATGCATGAATTGTCTCCAAATGGTACATGTCCAGTAGAACTAGAACTTTTTGGGGTTTTTATATAGCGCAATATCCACTAAACTTGCTCAAAGCGCTTTACAAAGGGTCCCTGACCAACAGCAACACGTAACTTATAGAACAAGACATGACGCCTGTTAGGCGATATTATAATTTTTTTCGACAGAGACAACGCTGGTAACAGCCAGGTACTCATTATACACCTCAGTACGGTGTGAGTAAAGAGTCTTTTCCAAGGACTCAACTATGCGCCAAGCGAGACTGAACCCAGGACCATCCGATCCGAAAGCGAGTGTCATTCCACAAGACCACATAGCCGCACTAGATATTTAATCTTGAATTTTAAGCTTAGATTGAGGTGACCCTACAACAAGATAGAGAATGAATTTACACACTCTCAAGCAATCTATTGGACTCCAGAGAATCATCAAAACAAATTTCAAGACACACTAGCAAGTTGTGCGTTTTCCATAGGGGACCCAAAGGCAGATTTGTATCTGAAACTACAATAATTAAATTTCCCAATTTTAACTATATTGACATTAGGCTCAACCAGACATATCACCAGGTTGACATATGGGTTACATTTTGGTTATTTTGTTTGCCAGATAAATGTGACAGAGCCTCAAGGTCCCCCCGGTGTTTTAGAAGTGATGAAAGATGTTGAAGGTTTCAATCTGGCTGAACTTGTCATGGGATTTCACCGCAGAATTGGGGCAACCTTTCACAAAGAAGAGCTCTTTTCATTCATAGATGGTGAGATTGTTTGGAATCTTGTATCTCAATTGACTTAAGTCAGAGGTGAGATTGTATAGATCTCTTGTTCTCAATTGACTTAAGACAGAGGTGAGATTGTATAGATCTCTTGTTCTCAATTGACTTAAGTCAGAGGTGAGATTGTATAGATCTCTTGTTCTCAATTGACTTAAGTCAGAGGTGAGATTTTATAGATCTCTTGTTCTCAATTGACTTAAGACAGAGGTGAGATTGTATAGATCTCTTGTTCTCAATTGACTTAAGACTGAGGTGAGATTGTATAGATCTCTTGTTCTCAATTGACTTTGATTTATTTTAGGTAAAAACTTGACTAGATCCGAAAGTTATCAGTTTTCTATAACATTTTGTAGATTGTAATAATTGCTTGTTATCCTTATGGTAGGGTGCTTGACTATTGCAAATTACTGTCCTCCAAGCCTAACAGACCTCGCTACCTGGTCCATATCAACATGGTAGAAGGGTCAACAACAAAAAATAGACTGAACTGGGGACTGAAAGACGTGCAGCTTTTTGGTTTTGTGATATGGCACTAATGTTTGGACCAGAAGATCTAGGGTTTAAGTCTTATGGTAGCAGCAGACCCAGCTTCCCAATCATTGCTGAGTGGACAGGGTTGGGGAGGGGGGGTTGGGAGTCTGGAAAAAAAGTCTTATCCAGCATCGATCTCAGTCCCCTTGCATGTGAAGTGAATGCTCTACGACCTGAGCCATTGGGACCCCCCATCAATTTATAAAGTTTGAGTTAAACATGAAGACATTCATTGAAGGGAATTTATTATGTTTTTACTTAATCGTCAAATATTAACTTTGCTATCTCTCATTATTTTTATTTTATTCTGTTTTCTTTATCAAATTGATTGGGACATAATACTAGATTGTCATTATGGGTAATATAGTCGACTTTGTCAACTCATGGCCTGATACTTACCTCAAAACATTCATCATAAAAGAAGATTGGGACATAATACCAGATTGTCAAAGTGGGTAATACAGTCGCCTTGGTCAACTCATGGCTTGATACTAACCCCAAAAACATTTGTCATAAAAGAAGACGAAGAACACAGGGGAAAAACTTAATTATGAGTTATAATCAATAGCTCAACCAATGAAATCTTTTGTATCCTTGAGCACTTCTGACTCACCATTTTTACTTTCGCTTGGTGATCGTCGTCTTCTTTTGTGACCTATTGTTTTGTTCAATATCAGGCCCTTAGTTTACGAAGGTGACGGTAATGCTTAAATACTAACACATTATGGTAAAATAAGAGTTTCTTATCCATTATCCGTCATTGGTAATGCTTGACTTTCACAATTTAAAGAAACAAAGTAACAATTGTTGGCTACCCTCTAGATAGAATGGTAGTATGACTAAGTACTTCACAAAATAAATGAATTGGAAAAATGACTAGAATTGAGAAAGAAAGAATCTGTCGTTATAAGTTATTTGCAATGCCTCTACTTTATCTAGGTGATAGTCTCCAGCTTTTGTCCCCTTTACAAGGGATGTCACTAGACCAGTCCTATGATGGTGGAGTCGTCTCTATCAACGCCTCAATACGATATATACTTGAAGATGCTATATCATTTCGTTTTGGGAGGCACAGCTATGCTATTATCTTAGATGATGTCACAGGTGATATCATCTATCACCCAAAGTTGTAAGTAATGGCTGGGACATTATAGTAATGTCTTAACAGTTTTTGGTATTGGCTTAGGAAGTGTTAACCCCAAGATGTTCTGTGATTGGCATGTTCATTGTTTTTTTTTAAAGCTCATTACTGTACCATCAACGGGTGTAAATTTGCCTCTTTAATATTGGGCCAATTATAGTATATTTAGTTTTGTGGTAATTATTACCTTTGATAAAAATGACTTATTAAACCGGGAAAATAACCACAACAAAGCTGAGATGACTCAAAATGCTCAAATTTACAAAGGTAAAGTTAATCCTTCAGGCAAAGTTACTCCAACTGACAGTACTCTGAAAATAAACATATCAGGTATTTTAAAGTTGGCCAGAAAACTCGTTCTTCAAATAATGATCCGTCAAATGACCCTCATCTTGCCAAAAACTCTTAAACCTGGGACTTCATGAAAGTGCACATCTAACCAGTAATCAGGAGGTCGGAGGTTTGATCCCCAGTGGAAGAAGACTGATTTATTGGGATGTTTTTTTTAAACATTTTTCTTTCTTGCTTTGTCTGGCACCGTTTCATACAGACTTTTTCAGATCTTTATTACTTTGTGTTGAACCCAGGGCATAGACTTCAAGATAAAGCTTGACAAATGTATGAAATGGGAAATAGAATAGATACCTGTATTGAGGGGAGTCAGTTTTAATTCTTTGGCTTTATGGTTTTTTTTCCTGTTAGCATGCTTTACATTTCAAGATCTTATTATGTGCATCCTGCTGGGAGAATAAATTTAACATTGTGAAGCGCATAGCAAATAGTTAATCCTCAGAAATTCCCTTTATAAATGTTCATATTTGATATTGTAATTTCAAGTTAAAAATGTGAAGACACGTGAAGTTTTAGCTTTTGACACTTTAAGAAACTTTGTCACGTGACTTTAATTGATGATGATGGTGGTGATGGTGGTGGTGGTGATGATATTGATGATGATGATGGTGGTTGTGGTAGTGGTCATGGTGGTGGTGTTAGTGTAACGGTATCACAAGTGTTGTGAAGTACCGTACAAAGAGGTGGATGGTCTCAGTCACAGAGTCGACTTGGGTTCCGAACCGTAACCGTTCTGTGGAGGTGCTCAAATAGAGATAGATTAGGAAATAGTAATGATGATAGCTCATTTCATGTAAAGTAAAAAGCAGCCGAGAGACTATGATTTCATGGGCCGGTTGCGACTATGTCTCTCAGCTGTTGTAGGAGTAGTAGTGTAAAGAAAATGAAGATCAGCGATTTCATGTGATGAGCACACACGGTCCAGTGGTTTAGATCCCTCGTCAACCCCGGTTCCTCGACCACCCACGTAAAGAAAGGGTTATTGAAGGAGTGAACGTCAGAAGGCGAGTTATTCAATGTTTGAGGTTTATTGAATAAAGCAAAACAACAGCAAAATATGAAAAATGCATGATATAATAATATCAACGCGGACCTCAGGGAAAGCACCTACGTCACAACAATATCATAGATGGGCATGTTTAGGAAAATTGGGAATTCCCGTGAGGGTGTTCAACATGCTAAAATAAAATGACAATAAATCACAAAATGCAATATATAAAAATAAATGAACTGTTACAGGTGAAAATGTGGTATCATAATAATATTCTTACAAATTGGTGGGTACAACAGCAATTTTGTTATTGTGTAACACATGAATAATCAGTGTGCGAGTTTCTTGTTTGTAAATAAAAATGAAGATATTGGAATTACATCAATATTGTATAAAGAAATAAAATATGTATTTTGAAGGCATGGATATCCCCGATCTAAGGAAAGTAAATTTGTCTTTTAAAGTTAACTGGAACAGGAGAAATTAATATCTCAATACAAAATGTATCAACCGACACAGACTACAATCTACTAAAGAAAACAATAATAATAATACTCTGCTTCGTTATCAGAGCTAGTACCTGTCGGAATACACACTTACGCTCATCCATTGCATCTTGGCTTGCGGCGTTAGACACACATACACAATGGATGGGCTATACACACACACACACACACACACGAATGCTAGCCTATAGTAGTAAGGCGTAGTAGTAATAGTAATAAAATGACATTCTATTACATTAGTGTTAGTGGCAGTGGTGGTGGTGGTGATGATGTTGATGATGATGATGGTTGTGGTAGTGGTGGTGGTGTTAGTATTACTGACAGTGATAGGGGTGGTAGTGTTAGTGGCAGTGGTGGTGGTGAAGATGTTGAGAATAATGATAAGAATAATAATCATCAGCATCATCATTGTAATCATGATCAAAAGTGTTCACAGATTTCCTCATACCCATTCCAGTGTTTTGCAAACAGTCAAATTATGATCCTATGCCACTCATATTATGTATAGGGTGATTTAGGTCACCTGACCTTTGAATAAGCCTATAGTCATAAATAAATCAGGAATTGATTATTTCTCTCTCAAGCATTATTTGGAATATGTCTACAGAAGAAGCATTTTTCATTTCATACTCTATACTGTTCCAAAGTTTTACAGTTCTGTTAATAAAACAAATTTCCCCTTATGCTAGTTTTGTATCTTTCAATAAAAATTTTAAAACTTGTCTCCTCTGGTAATTTTTATACTAATTTTGTATTTATTGGCATTTCAAGTCAAAGAAAAAATTCCCATTTATATTTTAATTTTTTTTTGTCACCAGCTGTAATTACAATACTATGATCAAGAACTGCGATACTAGACTGCTAGAAGGTTTAATTTCCAAGATTTTTCGACAGAGAAGACCTACAAAATATCTCTGTCGTCTATCTGGAATTTAGTAATGTATTTATGTCTTTAGTGTTTTTTGTTGTTGGCTGAAGAAGGGCTTTGAGCCTGTAACGTTCTGTGTTTGGTATTTTGTTCTTTTTATGAAGCTGTTAAATTCATTTTTGTTTACTCCTCT
>NC_088365.1:66638239-66695739 GCF_034508935.2 Berghia stephanieae | reverse complement strand
CTCATCAATCTGGCTTTTAGGCAAGTATTTCTGTTTTCATTGGGGTTTTTTGTTGTTGTTGTTGTTTTTGGCTGAAGAAGGGTTTTGAGCCTAAAGCACTCTTTGTTTGGTAGTTTGTTCTTTTTTTTTGAAGCTGTTATATTCCTTTTTGTTTTTTATTACTTTTTACAGTCCACAGCTTCTAGCAGCTTTGCATTGATATGAGGGTTAGACTGCATGGACTGTTGATGCATGTAACTTGCCCGCCTTGGGCTGATGGGTGGAAAACAAAAAGAGTGTGCCCAGGTCACAATGATTAGGGCCAAAGTGCATTCATTGTAGCCATTCTGTTGTACATTAAGCTTAAGATATAATTTTAAACATCAGATAACCCCTGTTTTAAAAACCTTTCATAGACAATTGGTTACAAACAACGTGCAGTTATTTACAGGTCTGATAACCCAATTCCTTATGGGCTCATTGTTGTCAAGGAAATCTCAAATGATGCACAATATTATCCATTACAACAATTTTGAATTTGGGCCATAAGTGGATTCAGATGTCAGACCTTCATATATGTACACATCGGTAATAAATGTTCAACAGTTGCAAATAAAGCTTTGACAATATTTTCTATTGGGCAGGAAAATGAAAGTTAAAAAAAACAAACATTTATGGCCTCATTGTTGAAATGGAAATCTCATATAATGACGCAAAATATTGGCCATTACAACAATGTTAAACTAGGCCCATATTTTGTAGATTCGGAACTTAGACTTTCATATACGTACACATCGATCACAAGTGTTCAACAGTAAATAAAGCTTTGATATAATTTTCTATCGGGCAGGAAAATGAAAGTAAAAAACACACATTAATCTTTATATTTATTTTTTTTCCCTCCAGACTTTGTCAGTATCAGGGGAGACAATCTATCACAGATTTGATCTTTTGCCTGCAGGCGTTCCGTCTTGTGATCTCAATGGAATGCAATCAACCACCAATGACGGTACCATTGGAATCAAGGTATTCTTGGTGGAGCATGCAGTGTCCAGGGGGGTCCCAATAGCTCAGTTGGTAGAGCACTCGCTTCACACGCAAAGGGACTAAGATTGATCCCGGGGTGAAGTCAAGATTTTTTATTCTGACCCTCCCTGTCCATCTAGCAGCAAATGGGTGTTAGATCTGGTGGAAAGTACTTTGCAATAGACTAGGGTCCTATCTAAAAGATAGCAAGCAATTACTATTATCCGTTTCACACTATAAAAACCGGGATAAACTCCGGCTCCATGGGCCTCATGGCTCTGATGGACTACTTTATGCAATGGTCATGCATTGTGTAAACTAAACAAACTTGATCTTTTGTATAGAGCAATATCCACTAAAAGGGCTAACAGCGCTATACAAGGGGTCCCAAACAAACAGAAACATTTAACGTATATATACAAGACATGACACGCTTTAGGCGATATTACAATTTTTGGGGGGACAGAGACAAAACTGTTAACGGCCAGGTAGTCATTTTACACCTGAGTACGATGGGAGAATGTGAGTAAAGAGCTTTATCCAAGGACTCAACTATGTGCTGCTAATAGCGGGACTCTTACCCAGGACTATCCAATCTGAAGGCTCTTTGTTATTATTATTATTTTAGACAGCCTAATAGGGATAAGTTCTCAGTAAATTAAGTCTAACGGTTACTCATAGTTTTGCGTGTTGGTACGTTAAATTGGGCTGGCTGATGTTGTGAATATTCCAACTAAATGCATTGCATTATCAATAGACGGTAAGGCTTCTTTCTAACTTTCAATGTGTGCAGTTCAGCCCTGATTTGTATGTGGATGTTGATGGAGCCAGACACAACCTGGATACGTCACAGACGGCCTTGGAATTGGATCAGTTTATTCAAAATGGAGTTTATCCCACCAGATTTAAAACAGGTAATGATAATAATAATAATAATAATAATAATAATAATAATAATAATAATAATAATAATAATGATAATAATCATGATGATGATGATGATGATGATGATGATGATGATGATGATGATGATAATAATAATAATGATGATGATGATGATGATGATGATGATGATGATGATGATGATGATGATAAGAAGAAGAAGAAGAAGAATGATGATAATAATAATAATTTAAAAAATAAATAAATAATAATAATAATAATAATAATAATAATAATAATAATAATAATAATATAATAATAATATAATAATAATAATAATAATAATAATAATAATAATAATAATAATAAGGCTTACTTATACAAACCACCATACAGGTGAGCTCAGTCCTTCGGTCTGTATCACGACGTAAAATATGGATGTCTTTTGTGCCGTGAGTTCCAGGTGGCTGCACATTGTGTCACTTAGATTTGGTTTTGATGATTCTTGGACAGCGCACCGTACACATAATTTTCTGCGTGATTCAAGTGTGACTGAGTACCTGGTTAAGGGAAGTAATTCTTAGGCACAGAACAAATTGGGTGAAGAGAAAAACACAAGGAAAAAAAATGATCAAGCTTTTATACACCCCAATATCCACTAAACATGCTCAAAGTGCTTTACAAGAGTTCCCTGGCCAACAGCAACACTTCCCATGTAGGACGGGACATGACACCTGTTAGGCGATATTACAATATTTTCAGACAGAAACAAAGCTGTTAACGGACAGGTACTCATTTTACACTAGAGTACGATGAGAGAATGTGAGTAAAGAGCCTTTTCCAATGACTCAACTATACACCGAGCGAGGCTCCAACCCAGGACCTTCCGATCCAAAAGCGAGTGTCATACCACTAGACCACAAACCCTGTCGAGACAGCCGATTTTTTGTGATCGTTTTTTTTTTTCTTGTGTTTTTCTCTCTGCTTTGTCTGGCACTGTTTCATACTTGTACAGATGTTTTTTTCTGACACCCGTGCCTGCTTCCTAAGTTCTGATTTTGGTGTTTACTACATCTCTCTCTAAGCACACAGACAGGGTCTTGAATTGGATATGGGGGTTGTCAAGTCGGAGTCCTTCAACAGAATTTGGAGCAATTCATCGCTGGAATCAACTCAAAGGTATATTAATATGTGACCCATTGCCCTGAAATGGTATGGTATCTAGCTGATGATTCGGGTGATACAAAAGCAAAATTGACACCTTAGAAATTTTTTTTTAAAAAGAGCTTTTATATAGCGCAATATCCACTAAATGTGCTCAAAGCGCTTTACAAAGGGTCCCTGACCAACAGCAACACGTAACATGTAGAACGAGACATAACGCCTGTTAGGCGATATTACAATTTTTTTTCTGACAGAAACAACTCTGTTGACGGCCAGGTACTCATTTTACACCCGAGTATGGTGAGAGGATGTGAGTAAAGAGTCTTTTCCAAGGACTGAACTATGTGCTGAGCGAGGTTCAAACCCACGACCTTCTGATCCGAAAGCGAGTGTCATACCACAAGACCACACAAACGTGCACTTCAAACAATCAGGAATATAGCTGCCAACTGTCTTGTTATAATCGGAACTGTCCCTATTTGGCAATTGAAAACAAAATATTGGACTGTTTATCTGTATAGAAATGACCCTTACATGTCCCAGGATTATGCTTGTTTGATGAGCAATTTAAAACTATGTGGCCTTGTGCTATTACATTCATTTTTGGATCGGAAGGTCCTGGGTTCGAGCCTCACTTGGCGCATAGTTGAGTCCTTGGAATAGACTCTTTACTCACATTCTCTCACCATACTTAGGTGTAAAATGAGTATCTAGCCATTAACAGCATTTTCTCAATCGGAAAAAGAAATAAATTGTATTATCACCAAACAGGCGTCATGTTTCATTCTACATGTTATGTGTTGCTGTTGGTCAATGATCCTTTGTAAAGCGCTTTGAGCATGTTTAGTGGATATTGCTCTATATAAAAGCTAAACTTTTTTTTTATATGGGGAACAGACAAAGCTTTAAAACTAGATTATATCATCTAATAATAATAATAATAATAATACTTTATTGCATCCCAAAAAGGAAATTTTTTGTACAGACGTGTTATAATTTACACATAAGATAAAAATACAATGGAAATAGGATGTATATATATAAAAAAGGAGCAGCTCTATAACCAGAGCTGCGCTTTATAATATGAATAATTTCAACACTGTAAAATAGTTAAAACTGTCACTATAAATTGAAAATTGAAAAGATTGCAAAACAAATAAATTAATAAATTAATATTTATATTTTTAAAAAGTAAAAATGAGAAATAATTATATAAAATGATTATTGCTTGTTGTTATAAAGCCTAATACTGGACGGCAGAAAAGATTTTCGGTGTCTCTCTGTTTTCGTTGAAATAGAGAAAGGGCGACCACTTCTTTCTGACATAATAATTGATGGTCTTAGTGGATGATACTGGTCATTTAATATTTTAGTTATTTTATTTATACAAAATTTCTCGTATAAAAGATCTACATCGTCAACATCATTTATATAGCGTTTAATGGATTTTTTAATATTTGAATTTATTTTGTTCCTTTCCACTGCTAAGCAATTGCCTCCCCAAGCTGTTATACAAAATGACAAAACACTTTCAATTACTGCTCTATAAAATAATGTGCAGAGGGTTTTATCTATTCTAAACTGAGAGAGTTTCGATAAAAAATATGTACGTCTGCACATCTTATGCCTAATTATTTTCAAGTGTTCATCCCACTTGAGCCTGTCATCAATCGTTACACCAAGGTATTTGTAGTGAGGAACTCGCTGGACGAATTGGTCCTTTAATTTTAACGGTTCTATCGGTTCCTTCACTCTCCTAAAGTCAATCACTAGCTCCTTTGTCTTGCTTATGTTAAGCTCTAGGTGGTGGGCATCACACCAAGACACAAATCTATCAATTTCTTGCCTATAAGCCACTTCGTTGCCATTTGTTATGAGGCCTTGAAGAGCGGTGTCATCTGCAAACTTTATTAAAGGTACACTCAGGTTTTGACTTCTACAGTCATTCGTGTATATTGTGAATAATACAGGGGACAATACACAACCTTGAGGAGCGCCAGTATTTGTAGTTATACAGGAAGATTTGTTTTGCCCTAATTGAACATATTGTGCTCTCTCCGTAAGAAATTCGAGCACCCAAGCAATTATATACTTGTTTAAATTCAGACTAGTCAATTTTTGAACAACCAACTGAGGTTGCATTGTATTGAACGCTGAAGAAAAATCTGCAAAAAGCAATCTGCAATAGCTCCTAGCGTGATCTAGATGCCTGTAGATGTTGTTTGTAAACAGCAAAATGGCATCCTCTACGCCACGTCCTGGTTTGTGAGCAAATTGATGACTATCACTCAATGGCATAAACTGATTCCTAATTTTAACAAGAACAAGTTTTTCATGACTATTAAAGTCAGTGCAACAGGTCTGAGATCGTTCATAGTTTCAAGTTTTTCTTTTTTTGGAACAGGAATAATTTTCGAAGTTTTCCAAATTTCAGGGATTGAAACGCATTGGAGGGACCAGTTAAAAATATGTGTATAAATAGGGGAAAGCTGGTGGGCACATTCTTTTAATAGTTTTCCTTTCAATCCATCCGGCCCAGCAGCCTTCCTCTCGTTTAGTTTCGAAAATACGAATCTCGTTTCCTCTTCACTGACCTCAACAGCCATTTCATCTTCCACAGCCCTGTCTAATTTATGTTTTTCATTTTCAATATCAAATTTGTTTGCTGTGTCGAAACGTGAATAAAATTTATTTAAAGTTTCAATTTCGATATCTTCTGATATAATCGTGGGCTTTGGATTATAGTTCACAGCAGTTTTAAGCCCCCGCCACGTGTCCCGTATATCCCCAGAAGAAAAGCATTTTTCAATTTTATTTTTGTACTTGTCTCTACAACTAGATATTACCCTCTTTATCTCTTTTTGTTTTGTTTTCAGATCTTTTTTGTTTCCACTAGTATAGAGAGTTTTCTTTTGGTTCAATAAAAGTTTTAGATCTTTTGTTATCCAAGGCTTGTTGTTAGGATAATATTTTATTTCTTTTTTACAAGACACTAGCTGTTCACAGAATTTTAAATACTCACTCACACAGTCATTCAGCTCATCCACACTATCACATGATTCGATAAAAACATTCCAGTCAGTGCATTCAAAACAACCACGCAAATCTTCACACACACTTCCGTTCCAGATCTGTACACTTTTCTTTACTGGTTTTACACATTTAAAAACAGGGCGGTAGGTGGGGAGTAGCAAGAGCATGCAGTGGTCAGATAAACCTAATGGGGCACGGGGTAAACATTTATAACTATTTTTAATATTACACTAGCTAATACAAACATACTCTGCTGTTTTGAGTCATGACGATGTTGCGCGTTAGGGTGTCCCGGTTTAGCTCCTTGAAAAGTTGGCTGCTATGAGGAAGGCACCATAGTGAGACCTTCAAACTGTCAGGAAAATACCATGAATTTCTCTTTTGGAAATGTAACATCAACAGTAATGCTCCGTCTAACGGGGTAAGTGGGTTTATGTGGTAAGGAAAAGAAACACAACTTGTTGTTTTCTTGGGGGGGGGTTTGTGAGGCTATATGGTTTTGTGGTATGAGACTCGCTTTCGGATCGTAAGGTCCTGGGATCGATCCTCACTCAGTGCATAGAAAAGGCTCTTTATTCACATTCTCTCACCGTACTCAAGTGTAAAGTGAGTACCTGGCCGTTAACAGTGTTGTCTCTGACCGAAAAAAAACGTAATATCGCCTAACAGGTGTCATGTCCCGTCCTAAATGTTAAGTGTTGCTGTTGGCCAGGGACCCCTTGTAAAGCGCTTTGAGCATGTTTAGTGGATATTGCGCTATATAAAAGCTCAACTTTTTTTCTGTGTTATCTGATTTCAATAATAAAAATAACACGTGTTAGAAATAGTAAAAGTAAATCTACACTGACAAAAGGCAAATGTGTGACTACTTTGAGAACCAGGATTGAGTACAAACAATGCGCTCCAGATAGCTCAGTTGGAAGAGTGCTCATCTGATATCTGATAGATAAAGGTACCAGTATCGATCCCTGTTGTTGTCAAGATTGTTATGACTCTCTCTCTCTCTCTCTCTCTCTCTCTCTCTCTCTCTCTCTCTCTCTCTCTCTCTCTCTCTCTCTCTCTCTCTCTCTCTCTCTCTCTCTCTCTCTCTCTCTCTCGCTCTCTAGTAGTAATCTGGTTGCTGGTTTTTATTATTGCTATTTTTATTATTATTATTATTATTATTATTATTATTATTATTATTATTATTATTATTATTATTATTATTATTATTATTATCATTATTATAGTCGTCTTCTTCTTCTTCTTCTTCTTCTTCTTCTTCTTCTTCTTCTTCTTCTTCTTCTTCTTCTTCTTCTTCTTCTTCTTCTTCTTCTTCTTAATTTTCATGTCGTTATTGTTGATTTTGTTATTATTACCATTTTATCAAAATTTAGCCCCACATTTTGTTTCATTCAATGACAGATATTTTGGAACAAAAACAGGAATTCTCGCCATCCAACCTGCCACCCCTCAGGTCACTACAGAGGATTATAGAGACTACGCTTGGTAAAGAGTTTGTTTATGCATTGTTTGTTGTGATGATGATGATGTTGATGTTGTTGTTAACGATGGTGGCGATGTTACTAGCGTGCATATGTGTGAGTTTGTTTATGTCAATATATTGTATTGTTATAAATGTGTAACCACATGACAAATTGTTACTATTTTGAGGACAATAAAGATATATTATTATTATTATTATTATTATTATTATTATTATTATTATTATTATTATTATTATTATTATTATTATTATTATTTTATTATTTTTATTTTTATTATTGTTATTATTATTATTATTATTATTATTATTATTATTATTATTATTATTATTATTATTATTACCTCCATGCCTAATGTCACTGCCTATTGGAGTACAGGCCACCTCGGGCTCTCCGCTCCTCACAACACACACCACTTTAGAAAGAAATGTCCAAAACAAAATTCTCAGATGTGCATTTTACTTTGCGCCAGAATCAATCTGGAATTCTCTCTCAGTCTTTACCAGAAATGCTCATACTATTGAGTGGTTCAAGTCTAGACTATGGTTTGATATGTTATGAGTATCATCTTATCAATACACAGGTACTTGGAGGCTGTGGTCAAGCCAAACTCCATGGTGTTAACCACAGACAGATTCCCTGGATCAAGATCTCAGCTGATTCTCAGCTCCGCTGTTTACTCCAAGCAGATAGACAGGTAAGATGGTTATCTTTCTACTTGTGGTTCTATGACTCAAGACGGGTAAAATGGTAGTCTTTCTACTTGTGGTCCTATGACTCAAGACGGGTAAAATGGTAGTCTTTCTAGTTGTGGTCCTATGACCCAAAGACTGGTAAACTGGTAGTCTTCCTATTTGTAATCCTCTAACCCAAAGACAGATACAATGGTTGTCTTTCTACTTGTGGTCCTATGACCCAATCAGTTGTTCTGGTGGGATAGAGTGAATTGAAAAATGTAAACAAAATTGAAATGATTACAAACAAGAAATTTGGCCTTTTTTGTTGTTGTTGTTGTTGTTGTTGTTGTTGTTCTGCATGAAATTATATTCATTTATCTCAATCGATCGTAATCTTAAGTTAAGTTTCAAATTTTGACTATAAATTTAATTTTCGGCACTTAAATTATCCCCAAATAACACTGTTTTGAAGTGGTGGGTCACATTTATTGCTTTGTTTGGATTTTTTAAACATAGTTTTGCAGTCTTTATGACTCTCTTGAAATCGCCTTCGTCTACTTCTTTCAATGAATCGATGGACTCAGCAATGAAATCTGATGAGACGATAGATCAGTTGTTTGTGGACGATGAGGAAGATTTAAAATAGAAACTGATATTGTAAAAAATTGACAAATAGCGATTCATGAGTTTTAACTGTGCACAGAAAATAATTTGTCCCTTTACATCTAGTTTGGTATTGACGGGCCAGATAGCTTTTGTAAAATGAAACACACTGTATAGTCGCCTGGGGTCGATATTTGAAGGACGAGTTTTCTGGTCAAATTTTAAAATGTGGGTTTTTCCAGAGTACGGCATTGTTGTCATTGGACAAATTGTACATTGGGTAAATCACGTGATCGATGACTTGGTTGGACGAAATCCTGAATGTTGAACACTCCTATTAAAACCAAGTGAAAATAGACACCAGGGGTCTGATACATGGAGCGGGACTATGGTAGTCTCAGACTATAGCAAAGTCTGAGACTTTGTAGTCTAAGACTTTGGGAAGTCAGAGACTACGGAAAGTAAGCTATTCGTGGAGTCAGACTTTGTCTCTGACTATCAAGTCTCTGTCTACGCTTGCGAAGTCTCAGACTACAGAGGTCAATCTATTTTTAACTGGGGATTCCTTGGAAACGTATCACAAAACGTCATAGAAATGTGTTACTTTTCCAGCTGCGCATGCGTCATACGAAGTGGCACAGAAATCATATCTATTTCTTCTTCGTGTTTGTTTTGATCATTCTTTTGTTGTTGTTGTTGTTGTTTTTTTTGCCCCACAAATAAAAATGGTGTGAGACAAGTTTAGGGGTGTAAAAATTGTTTGAGAATGTGTGTGTGTGTAATGTTTTTAGTAAATATAAATAACGATGGCATTTAAAAAGTGATCAATTTTGACAAAGAATGTTTCCAGTTGATTTTTATAAAATACAACATTAATATTTTCTTTCCATGTAGGATAGTAGGGGTCGTGGCTGCTAGTGTTACAGTCAATGTGCTAAAGGATTTCATAGCGAGTCAGGTAATTGATTTTTGTATTATCTTGTTTTAATCCAGTTGTTGTTTTCTATACTTTTGTATTATTTGAGTTGGGGAAAATATACAATTAATAATAGAAGCAATCAATGACTAGGTATCCATTATTTTAGTGAGGAAAAATATACAATTTTAAATAGAAGCAATTAATGAATAGATATACATTATTTTTGTGAGGAAAAATATACAATTTGAAATCTATGCAATCTATTATCAACACATATTTTCTGTATTTATATATTGTTTGAGTGGGGGAAAATGTAGAATTAAAAATCAAAGCAATCAATCAATCAGTCAGTTTTGTTTTCTGTATTTTCGTGGGAAATCAGAATTTTAGATTCAAAGCATTCAGAAACCTGCTCATGTTCATCTTGATTTTCTGTCTGTCCCAGGTTCCACATTGTAAAAGGCCAGGCTTCTCTTGTCACCTTGTAGACTACAGAGGGTAAGTTAAGCTGTCAAGTCATGGTACTTTACACTTCTTTATCTCTCACAATAGCTCAGTTGGTAGAGCACTCACTTCACTCAATGGGACCAAGATTGATCCTGGGTGTAGTCGAAATATGTTTCTGATTTAGATGCTGATTTATATGATTTATTGAGAATTAATATAAGGCTATATCACGTTTATTGAGATATACACTAGTTTTGATTTAAGATTTTCACAACCGTTGTTGTTATGCACCTAGACGTTATTTTATGGAGGATTGGGCGCAATATAAATAAATTTCATCATTTTTATTGTTATTATTATTATTATTATTATTATTATTATTATTATTATTATTATTATTATTATTATTATTATTATTATTATTATTATTATTATTATTATTATTATTATTATTAGTGTTTACAACCCAATTAAAGTGGTTCTGCCAAGCCATTGCCCCCACGGAGCCGGAGTTTATCCCAAGTTCTATAGCATGAAACGGACCATGGCAATTGTGTGCCACCCTGTGATTAGAACCCTAGTCTATCGCAAAGTACTTTCTACAGGATCTAACAGATCCAGCTACTCAATCACTGCTGGTTAGACAGGAGGGGGGGGGGGGGGGGGAAGTCAGCAAAAAATCACACTTCACCCGGGATCGATCTCAGTTCCTTGTGTTTGAAACGTATGCTCTGCAAACTGAACTGTCTGTTGTTGGCACCCCGAAGTTTCAAAAAGCGCGAGATAGTAAAAGTAAAATGTCACATTTTTTGTCCCAGCATTTCAAAGGGAAGAACTAGATAAGTTAAAATGGATTTTAAAGTGTACAATAGGTCTGAGTTAGGAAATTCATTTTTTTTCTTTTAAATTTTAAGAACCAGATCGCCCTTTCTTCAATAAATGCATTTATTTTAACCCAAATGTTCTAAGTTCTGGTTCAAATCCAATTGAAAATATCGGGTCATGAGACAGTTTCTCTCTTTTTTATCACAGATATATCATTGGCTTGTCAAATTTGTCAACATCTCATGGAGGTGATTCTCATATCACCCAAAAATATCCTTGGTTAGCAAAAGAGTTAGTGGTTCGACACGCTATGAAAGTAAGTTATTACCTCACATTTATGCTTTATACATTGTTTTCCAACATTTAACTACATCATGTCGTTTACATAGTGTTGGTAATGATGACAATAATAATGTTAAAAATAATAATAATAACAATTTAAAAAAAATATTAATAATAATAATGATAATAATAATAATAAAAATAATAATAATAATAATAATAATAATAATAATAATAATAATAATAATCGTCGTCGTTGTTGTTGTTATTATTATTATTATTTTACAGTCAACTCTGCTTAATTGCACTCCCTCAGGAGTTCGGATTAGTGTGTTGATTAAGCAGAGTGCGATTAAGCGAAGAAGCTAAAAAAAATATCTAAGCACCAGCTTTCATGCGCCATTCATGTAGGACCTGCCTCTTTGAGCTTTCTACAGGCTTGAGACCGTCATATTCAAGATATGGCCTCATTTGAAGGGTTTGTTTTTGTTTTTTGGGGGTTTTTTTTGTGGTTTATTTATTATTTATTATAATTTGTTTTGCTTTTCTTGTTCATATTTAATCGACAACGAAATGTGACTTCATTGATTGTAAGAACAGTAATCTCTCTGATTAATTTATCTAATTTCCGCCATAACTTTTAGGGCCCTGACAGAGGGAGACTTTTCAGCTGGAGATAGTTTACACATGGGAACATGAATCAGTCATTCACTCATTCACTCATTCACTTTGAGATTGGAGTGGTCTAGCAGAGATGCCAACCACACGTCAAAAATTTCATACCGTATTATAACGCTTTAAAAAAATCAAATTACACATTTATGGTTTTTTGTTCCACATTAGGTCTACGCCTTTTGTCGTCACTTGGGTTGTGTGGGTGATTTAAGCAATTTGTTTCTTCTTCCGGAATATGGTGTCTGAAAGCGGAAGAAAGCCGCATTGTCATCATCCACTTCCAGGTTATCTTGTTTTCTGAAGCCGAAACCAGAAGCTTTATATGTTCAAATGTAGCCTTTACCAAATGTATAACGACGATTGAAGGTGATTGTGGTGATATATTATGTTTAGAATAATGCCTTTGTTTTGCACTATTACACCTTTTCCTTCAAAATTACACCTTTTTTCAGTCAAAATTACACCTTTTCCTTCAAAATTACACCTTTTTTCAGTCAAAATTACACCTTTTTTTCAGTCAAAATAACACCTTTTTTCAGTCAAAATTACACCTTTTTCCGTCAAAATTCCAACTTTTCCTTCAAAATTACATCTTTTATTTCAGTCAAAATAACACCTTTTTTCAATCAAAATTCCAACTTTTCCTTCAAAATAACACTTTTTTTTCAGTCAAAATTATACCTTTTTTCAGTCAAAATTACAAATTTTCCTTCAAAATTACACCTTTTTCAGTCAAAATAGAACCCTTTTTCAGTCAAAATTACGCCTTTTCCTTCAAAATTACACCTTTTTTTTCCAGTCCAAATAACACCTTTTTTCAGTCAAAATTACACCTTTTTCTTCAGGTGGGGTTGGCAACTCATGTCTAGAATATGCATACAATGCAAGAATCCATGAAAGATAAGGTGACACTTTAATTGTGTATAATTAATTTTCACTTTCTCTCGATACACAGGGTTTCTGGTCTTAC
Source organism: Berghia stephanieae (assembly GCF_034508935.2). Taxonomy (NCBI): domain Eukaryota; kingdom Metazoa; phylum Mollusca; class Gastropoda; order Nudibranchia; family Aeolidiidae; genus Berghia; species Berghia stephanieae. Next base: position 66,682,773 of record NC_088365.1, on the reverse strand, counting down.
AGCAGTACAGATCATAAAATACACAGAAAGTACACAATAGAACAACATGCTAGCCTGACCGTCTCAAGCTCAACCCAGTGCAGGCAATTTTCTTTGAGCAGTGTGCAAGGCACCAACTTTTTTATCATCTTGCTAACCGATAAGAGAGAAGTCAATTGTCCTCCGGAGGATTTTTATCCAGGAGAGGTAGGTCTGTGGTCCTTACATTGTTCTGTTAGCAGCACTACCACCACCACCACCACACCCACCACTACCACCACAATCACCACCACCACCACTACCACCATATCATCCTTTACCATATCCATCCATCTAGTCTTTGGGCATCCCTTTTTTCTCTTTCCTTCGAATTGTATACAGTAGAACTCGGAAATAGCGAGTTCGACGGGTCCACTCCTGATTACTCGCTATTCCCGAGTTCTCGCTATTCCCGAGTTGCCAGGAATAGACCTGTAAATTCTCAGTCAATTAACTGAAATCAGTCAATTTGTCAAATTCAAATATTTAAAAAAGGAAAGAAAGAAAGAAAGAAATAAAAAAAGAAAGAATTCACAAATCGTAGTCGAATGACCGTAAAATAATTAGGAGTGTTCCACAGCGCTACGCATAGCTCATGGGGACCGTTTATATTAACGATGTATATATTGCCAAGACAAAGCGACGCTTTTTATAAAAGGCGTGTCTGAACACTTCCCTGGGTATTTTCACACATCCTTCGTTAAATTATTTTTTCACTTTCCAATCCGTCGTGATCCCAACTGTAGCCAATTTTAACTGAGCCACCGAGCGATAAATTTCACTGTTTCATCTAAGCCAAAATTGACCACATTTACCCTTCGAGTCTCAAAACTATGATAAAGTAAATTGCGAAAGCCGAAAGTCCGTTATGTAGACATCTTCAAATCGAAAGTTAGGATAGATTGCTACAAGCACATTTCGATTGCCTCACGTTGTAAACAAACTGGTTGACCGTTTCTTCACTGATTGAGTACCTGGTCATAAGGAACAATGGTAAGTAGCCTAATTAATTCCCGTGCAAATCAGGACGTTTTCTGGCATTGTTTTGCTCAAGCCCAAGCGAGCTTGCTGTTTTGTGGCGATTTACCTTCATTTCGATTCTTTGAATTTTTCCGCTACGCCTGCCGAAGTTTCTTCTTGATAATTCACTTCTACTTAATTCAGTGTATTGGCCTGAAGTCATATTTATTTAAGTTTTTTTTCTCTGTCATTTACTGATTGAAAATCAAGTTTGCTCATTGCTACATTATTCTAATGTTCTCACAATGGCTGAGCTGTTCGTGGATTGCAATTCAGACTTGTCGAGCATCGATAAAGATGTGAGTTCCGTGAGGAATAAATTCAATTGGTCATGGCTAGAAGTTAAAGATGATAATGGTGATTATTTTTCTATGTCAAAAAAATTCCAGAGGCAGGAATATGACTTTGATGAAGTCATCTTTACCTATATGAATGACATGCTTATTTAGCATTCCTTCTACATCAAATTATGACAGTCATACTTCCAGACTTCCAGTAAGAAATAACACCCACTATTTTGATATATTGTATTTATCACTCTCCTCTCCAATGATGCCCTTATTTTTTTAAAAAATAATTGAATCTTCAGTTTGTCGAAGAGTTTCAGTCAATTTTTATAGAGCTCATTTACAGGTCTACAGGAAAGGTCACTCGGCCGTACAAAAATATGGAGAGACAATGTGTGTGTGTGTGTGTTTGTGCGTGTGTGCCGCGCGTGCGTGCAAATGACTGTGTGTGGATAAAGTGGGGTGAGGGCGGGGTTGAACACGGCCTTCTTTAACTACGTAATGATGGCCACAGGTTGAAGTTGATCCACCCCTTCCATTTCTATCAAGATTTCGTGTATGTGTGTGTGCGAGTGTTTGTATGCACTAGGCATGTTTGATGAGGTAAGCAAGCGCATCACTCAATCACTGACCCACTGAAATGATGGTTCCACACTCCCCGCTCTCGCTGATCGTGTCGTTCGTTAACGAATGCGACTCGCTGACCGATGATGCGAAGTGAGGCATGTTGACATGCTGGCTGTCAGTGCTTACCTCGCGCGGCACCACATTGGTTGAATAATTGACCCCCACACGCACACAAACACACACACCCAACCCCCACCCAAATTTGTTTCGCCTATTATGTACTCTATATAGACTAGGCTACTATGTAATATTACTCGTAATGAAAAATAAGAAAAGAAAAGAAGCTAGGCTAAAAATATTTAAATCGCCCTTGTCTGGTGTTTTGCTTTACTTCGTTCAAAGTCCTAGGCTGGGGCAGGAAATGCTCGTTATTTCCGAGTTGACCTCTTTTTCATACTCGCTACTTGCATGCTAATTTTATTGACTCAAATAAGAGAAAAAAACGGGGATTTAGATTTTACTCGCTATTTCCGAGTTCTCGCTATTTCCGAGTACGTTACTTTCATGTTCTACTGTATCTGAGACTTTCTTCCCAAGTACTCCCTCTCTCGTCTCTTTACATGTCTGAACCATTTCAATCTATTTTCTCTCATCTTTATTGTTACATTGTTCACTTCATTCAGTCAACCTTCAAATCCACCACCCACCATTGTCTTTTTGTCAATGTTGTCATCATCATTGTCATTTCCATCACCATCGTTATTTCATCACCACCACCACCACCATCACCATCGTCATTTCATCTCCACCACCACCACCACCATCACCATTGTAATTTCATCTCCACCATCACCACCACCACCATCCATCACCATCGTCATTTCATCTCCACCACTACAACCATCACCATCGTCATTTCATCTCCACTACCACCATCACCATTGTAATTTCATCTCCACCACCATCGTCATTTCATCTCCACCACCGCACCATCATCTCATCATCAACATCATCATTTTAAACATAATTTTGTCACTGACATATCAATCACTAATTAATACATTTTTAATCTTTTCATCATCACAAAACAAAATTTTTTACCACAGTTTATAAAGCAAGAACGACTAAAGGGCCAGAACTTTGACACGGCTTAACTCTTTGGCTTTCACTACAATTGTTTTATAAAGTTTTAAGAAACAACAAAAATCTATAATTAGAAAATGTTATTGAATTATGGAAGACTTTTTTTAAAAAAAGAATTTTGTTTTATTCTAAGAATAATGACAAGTCGCCTATTTTTCAGTATCTCACTCAAAGAAAGAAAGAAAGAAAATATATCTACAAAAATGTGGTGTTGATTTTGTTGTGAAGGGATCATACTGATTTGCTCTTGATGACTATTTCAGGGAGGATAATTATCGTGAAATGCTCTCCCTTTATTGATTCGTGCAGAGAATGAAACTGTCAAGTGTAGAATTGAAAATTGACAAATGTTGATACAAGATTTATTCCTCCTCAGAGTTGTGAAGTGGTCACCTCACCGACATCGTCTCTTTCTCAGAACGTTGGATCCTGTACCCCTCCTCCTTTGGATAATCATCTTCACACCCCTCCTCCTTTACAGAACGGTCATCCCACCCCTCCTCCTCCTTTAGTGAAAGATCACCACACCCCCCCTGCACTACAGAACGGTCCCCGGACGCCACCTCCTCTTTCTCCTGGGCCACAATCCCCCTATGATCCTCCTCCTCCTCTTTCTAACACTCCAGATGCTAATCCTCCCCCTGCTCCTTCTCTTCCTCCCAACAGCCCTGACTCTACAACATCTACTCCACCACTTTCTCCTCCTCCTCTCCCTCCAGCTATCCCTGTCTCCGTCATGTACAACTCAGCACTCGATCCGACACTCACAATTGTATTTAACATTTCTTCACATCTGAACAAGTCAACACAGTCCACTGTTCAGTATTCCTCTAAACAACAACTACCCTTTCACAACACCAACATTTCAACATATAAGAAAAACACAACAATACCTCAAACCTCAAAGCTTTTGTCCTACCTAAAGGATAGCAAACAATTATTTCTACCCATTTCACAATACAGAAAACAAGACAAACTTCATAAAGAACCTGTCCTCCGACCTTATCCCTCCTTAAAAATCCCCCATCTTTTACGAAAAGCTCACTATATCCCGACACCACCCCCTCTTGTCCCGAAAGCAACCACCATCTCCTCCTCGTCCCCTCCACCTCCCTCTCTTCCATACTGTTCCCATTGTTCCCTGGTGACCCCATCCCCCTTAATTCCCCCACCTCTTACCTGCCAAGTTCCATGCTACTGTGATGGGATTGTTGACCAGTGTACCAAATCTATGGAGGATGGGAGCTGGGGTTATTCTGACCATATGTACATCCATTCTGGTAAGCAATGAGACATTGATGTAGTATGTAGCCATTCACAGCCATCAGGCCCATGGAGCCGGAGTTTATCCCCGTTTCAATAGCGTGAAACGGACAATAGCAATGCTATCCTTTGGACAGGATGCTAGTCTACTGCAAAGTACTTTCCACCAGATCTAACAGACCCAGCTACCTATTCACTGCTGGGTAGACAGGGGAATCAGAAAAAAATCTCGACTGCACCCGGGATCGATCTCGGTCCCTTTGTGTGTGAAGCGAGTGCTCTACCGACTGAGCTTTCGGGACCCCCAGATAGATGTAGTAATTGATATTAAAACATACCCCCCCCCCCCCCCCCCCCACACACACACACCTAAATAAAAAAAACAAACAAAAAAGAAAAACTTGAGCTTTTACATAAGGGAAATTCCTCCAAGTGCTTTCCAAAGGGTCCTTGACCAACAACAACACGTAACATGTCAAATAAAAAATTATGCTTATTAGGCAATATTTCAATTTTTTCCTACAGAGACAACGCTGTTAACGCCCATGTACTCATTTTACACCTGAGTATGGTGAGAGAATATGAGTAAAGAGCCTTTTCCAAGAACGCAACTATGCGCTGAGCGGGACTAATATTATTATTATTATTATTATTATTATTATTATTATTATTATTATTATTATTATTATTATTATTATTATTATTATTATTTATTATTATTATTATTATTATTATTAGTATTATTAATGTTGATTTTATTATTATCATTGTTGTTATCATTATTATTTATTACTAGCAAGCCCACTACATCTTCGATGTAAAACTAAACCCTGTCATGCATGTTATCTCTGCTCAGCAATATGACCTACTGAATCTGTCCCTGTCCGATAATCGCAACAAATTTTTGCCCTCAAAAAGTGGCAAATTCAAGAAATCAACAAATATAATATTATTAAGTTTTATCATGGATGGAACTGTGAAATGTTGAAGAATCGGGAGAGTGGGATTTAATGCTGCAGTAGTGTGTCACCACTCTATTAATAATAATGATAATAATAATAATAATCATAATAATAATAATAATAATAATCATAATAATAATAATAATAATAATAATCTTTATTGTTCAAATAAAAGGCAATTCATGTGAGGTAAACAATGCTCAGTTTGGTTCATGGTATGAACATCAACACATTTACAAATACAGACACATACATACACCAACATACACGCTAGCACATTGTTTCTACACATGTATACAAAAGAAATGAGCGTACATACATCCATCCATCCATACATACATACATACATACATACATACATACATACATACATACATACATACATACATACATACATACATACATACATACATACATACATACATACATACATACATACATACACACACACACACACTCACATACATACATACATACATACATACATACATACATACATACATACATACATACATACATACATACATACATACATACATACATACATACATACATACACATACGTACGTCTGTCATTATATTATTATTTTCTTTGGTTTTTACACGGGACTGCCAAAAAATGTGAGCAATATAATTTAGTTTACATCTCCATAAATTTTTTTTTTTTTAAACATTGAAAAAACAAATCTTATTTATTCCTATTTTTCTTTGTCGTAGAATGAGTGAACGTTTTATGAAATTATGAGGCATTCAGTTCCTGGTTTACAGTTTAGATGACTTGTCAAACATTGTATAAAGATGTGAGGATTTAATCAAATTTGTCACTTTTGGAAATATAATTGCTGTTAAGTAAGGTTTATAGTATTTATAGTATGGCCAGAAGGGTATAATATGCTTTGAGGAGTGTTTGCACTTTAATAGTGACAATTTCTTGTTTGGAAAGTCTAAGCCTATAGCTGTAATCACCTCATTAATATAAACTGTTTTGAGTAATGTTTGTTTTTTAATGTCATCTGTATTATGAATGACCTGCTTATTTGGGATTCCTTATACTTCTACATCATATGTAAATGTTGCTGCTCGAAACTCAAAGAAATAAATAAAAATGTGAAATTAAATGTAAGCTTCAATTTAATAAACCAAAACAGATCATGTGTTTTGTTGGTAAAGGGGAAACCAGAAACGTCCACATTATCTGTTTTCGTTTATCAAATTGAGGCTTACAGATAGTATGCACTTGGCTAATAAGTTCATAACATTGCCATCCGAAAGTATAACGGACCAACACAAAACTGTGTGTATCCATGAACGTTTATAGTTGGGTTAATACAGTTCAGTGAGCATTACTCATAAACGCGGATGGCAAAAAAACAATAACAAAGACCAGAGTGACGTCAACTTCATTCTATCTATATTCAATTTCACATTATTTACTTCAAGACACTTACAGTAGGTAATAACACTTGCCATTTTAATCTGTTGTCTTATTATCACTGGCACTATCTTTTTTTTTGTCAAACTCATTACTTCAGTCTGTCCAAAAAAATCAGTCACTTTTCGTAGGGCTCATTTACAGGTCAAATTTTTATTTGAAAATATGAAGTTTGAAAAAGGCAATTTGGCATCTTCATAATATTAGATCTTTGTTGCTTTTGCAGATTTTGATCCATCAACATCTTTCCTATTACCAAGACCACCAACACCACTACCACTCTGTCTGAAAAGGTGTAGCCAAATGTAAGTCTCGCATGACAGACATGTTTGTTGGTCTTAGCCCTTGTTCAGGGGGGGGGGGGGGGGGGGGGGGGGTGGTCACAACGACCTATATAAGGCACTTTTAAATTCTGAAAAATACATTTTTTAAATTTTACAGATATGAAAAGGTGGAGTGTAATTCTAACTTGAATTGTGAATGGAATGAGAGCACGACCAATGGTAGCCCCACTCGTCCTACACCAAACTGCATCAAAACGCTTGCACCCAAAACTACACAGACAACCACATCAGAAGCATCTTCCACAACAACAACGAGCATCAAATCAACAACAGATGCAGGAAAAACTGTCATCTCTACATCTGCAGATTTGACCTTATCATCGCAATCAATGAGATCAGAATCTGCACCATTTTCCCCTTCAACCCTTTCCCAGTCAGCACCAAGAGTAACCCCTTCCCAGTCAACACCACTTCCTTTGCCATCTTTAACACTCTCCAGTTCAACGCCATCACAATCTTGTCAATATGGACAACAAAACTGTGCAACATCATTGGCGTGAGTACAAATTTAACCCTTTCAATTTTAGTTTGTGCTGGGGGTTGTGTTCAATCTTGTCAAGCAGGATGAACGTGACGATTAAAAATCAAGTTTAAGCTTAAATGGGGGTCCAGATAGCTCAGTTGGTAGAGCACTCAGAATAATAATAATAATAATCATAATGCTGAAAACGTATATTCTGTTATCACCTGAATTTTCCCCTTTTGGCAGAGCTCTTGTTTATCTTGTAAGATAAGTGGGTCTATGTGGTCTTGTGGCATGACACACATCGGAAGATCCTGTATTCGAACCTCGCTCAGGGCATAGTTGAGTCCTTGGAAAAGGCTCTTTACTCATATTCTCTCACTGTACAAAAGTATTCAAGTGTAAAATGAGTACCTGGCTGTCAACAGAGTTGTTACTGTCAGAAAAAAATAGTAATATCGCCTAACAGGCATCATGTCTCATTCTACATGTTAAGTCAGGCAGCCCTTGTAAAACGATTTCAGCATGTTAAGTAGATATTGCGCTATATAAAAGATCAACTTTTTTTTTTTTGGTCATATAGTGCTGTACCTCTGAAACATCATAATCTAAGCGCTAAAATTACAAATTACTTTGGCTGGAACATACACACACCCACACGCACACACACACATACACAGCATAAACCAGATGCCTGTCTTGCTTCTCATATCATCTACTAAAATCAATATATATATATACTTGAAACAGTCTTGTAGAAGTGAAAAAAAATTACACTTTATACAAAAGGTAAATAAAACACTTAACGTTGATCACTTTTGTTCCATAATGTTTGTTTGTATAATTTTGTTTCTCCATGCATGTTTCAGACCCAAATCAGACGATGCATCTACCTCTGACGTAGCCATTGGTTGCTGAGTAGGTGGAGTGATTTTATTTCTCTTTCTACTCGTACTTGCCTGGAAACTGTCACTGACTAAGAAGCTGTTCAAACGCCGAGTTGCTGGTAAGGGTAACTGGCAAAGGCTTGATTAATATAGCCTGAAATGTAACTATTTTTTCTGGTACAAATAGAATATTATTATTATTATTATTATTATTATTATTATTATTATTATTATTATTATTATTATTATTATTATTATTATTATTATTATTATTATTATTATTATCATTATTATTATTATTATTATCATCATCATTATTATTATTATTATTATTATTATTATTATTATTATTATTATTATTATTATTATATTATTATTATTATTATTATTATTATTATTATTATTATTATTATTATTATCATTATTATTGTTATTGTTACTGTTATGATGATAATAATTTTTAAAACAAAACACTTGAGCTTTTATATAGATAGCGCAATATCCACTAAACGTTCTCAAAGTGCTTTACAAGGGATTCCTGACCAACAGCAACGCATAACATAAAAAACAAGACTTGACGCCTGTTAGACAATAATACAATTTTTACCCGACAGAGCCAACGCTGTTAACCACCAGATACTGATTTTACAAGTGAGTAGGATGAGAGAAAGTGAGTAAGGAGTCTTTTCCAAGGACTCAACTATGCGTGGCTTGAACCCAGGTAATGATATTCTCTCCCATTTTATCTTGACAACAATCAATACACGATTATTATCAATCCCTTTCCTGTAACAGATGACCTCAGTGATACAAGACGAAGCAGCAAAGATGACCTCATTGTACCAAATCAGGAAATTGAGTGATGCAAGACCAAATTGAGAGCAAAACTAAAACTCCCTGGATTAAAACCTTAATTGTTTCGCCAATAGCAGCAGTTTTGTTGTCCTAATGATACAGTTCACACAGTTATTGATTTTTGGTATTTAACCTGACAAAATATGTGGCCTTTTGTCTCTAAACGGTAAAATGTTAGAGTAGTTTACTAGCTGAAAATAGAATTTGTAGTCAAATTAATATACAAGACTGATGGAATTAGTACGTTTTGATGAGAAGATTAAACGTAGTTTCTTGAACTTGAAAAGGACTGGGTTGGGGGGAGGGGGGGGGAGGAGGTGAATGCGCATTTTTGGCGTTTTCTATTTAAGGTGTGATGTGATGCAATATATAAAATATTTTTCTTTCAATCACCTTTATGGCTAGTAAAATAACAACGACAGCATACAGTGTATCTTTTTCTCCGGCACATTTCGTGAGCTAAACTTGAATAGAAGGGGGGGGGGGAGGGATGTATGAAAAATTCTGGAAAAAAATAGACATGGGACGTCTATTGATACAGTAAAGTTGCATATCCCTCTTCATTTTGACATAAAAATCATTTGTTTCTGTGTCATCCTGATTCAATACCAGTTGGACACAATCGGTCACATATTAAACCAGTTTTTGTTGATGTAGTAGGTCTTGTTTTATTGATTGATTTAAGAAATTAATTGGAAACGAATTGGAACTCATTGAAATATGAATAGGTTCAATGTTTGGCATAATCATCAAAAGCATATGCGATTGACTTGACACCAGCTGTCGTTGTTTGAGACAATTGACTTTACACCAATTGTCGTTGTTTGAGACAATTGACTTGACACCAATTGTCATTGATTGTTTGAGACAATTGACTTGACACCAGTGGTCATTGATTGTTTGAAACGATTGACTTGACACCAGTGGTCATTGATTGTTTGAGGCGATTGACTTGACACCAGTGGTCATTGATTGTTTGAGGCGATTGACTTGACACCAGTGGTCATTGATTGTTTGAGGCGATTGACTTGACACCAATTGTCATTGATTGTTTGACACGATTGACTTGACACCAATTGTCGTTGATTGTTTGACACGATTGACTTGACACCAATTGTCGTTGATTGTTTGACACGATTGACTTGACACCAATTGTCGTTGATTGTTTGACACGATTGACTTGACACCAATTGTCGTTGATTGTTTGACACGATTGACTTGACACCAATTGTCGCTGATTGTTTGAGACGATTGACTTGACACCAGTGGTCATTGATTGTTTGAGGCGATTGACTTGACACCAATTGTCATTGATTGTTTGAGACGATTGACTTGACACCAATTGTCATTGATTGTTTGAGACGATTGACTTGACACCAGTGGTCATTGATTGTTTGAGACGATTGACTTGACACCAATTGTTGTTGATTGTTTGAGACAATTGACTTGACACCAGTGGTCATTGATTGTTTGACTTGACTTTAAAAAGTCTCAGTGGAATCTGCATGAAATCAACACTCTTCAACTCAACCTCTGCTCCAAGTCAACATATGGTGTAATCATTAAGGCTATTACACCATGCTAAATTCAGGTCATTCCCCAAAACAAAGGGGTATGATAATTTAGTTTTATGTTCTTTAAAAAAATACACAAAATCATTGTCTTTTTATCCCAAAATTAATCAATAATTATGGTGAATCTAGACCTGTAAATTCTCAGTCAATTAACTGAAATCAGTGAATTCGTCAAATTCAAATATTTTAAAAAAGGAACGAAAGAAATGAGAAAGAAGGAATTCATGAATCGTAGTCGAATGACCGTAATGTAATTAGGAATGTTCCACAACTTGTGGACCGTTTATATTAATGGATATATTGCCATGGCTAAGCGATGGTTTTTAGAATTGCTGTGTCTGAACACATCCCAGTGTATTTTCACACAGCCTTCGTGAAATAATTTTTTCACTTTCCAAACCTGTCGTGATCCCAAGGGTAGCCAATTTTAACACAGCCCCTGAGCAATAAATTTCACTGTTTCGTCTAAGCCTAAATTGACCACATTGACCTGGTGAAGTGTAACACTTTTACTAAAAGTATGAAAAAGTAAAATGCGAACGCAGGAATTGCGTTATGTAGACACCTTCAAATTGAAAGTTATATGATTGCTACAAGCACATCTCGATTGCCTCACTTTGTAAACAAAGTGGTTGACCGTTTCTAGTTTCTTCACTGATTGGGTACCTAATTATAAGAAACAATGGTAAGGAGCCTAATTAATTCCTGCGCAAATTAGTTTTCTGCCATTGTTTCGATCAAGCGAGCTTACTGTTTATTATTCATTTCGATTATTTGGATTTTTCCGCTACGAATTACGAAGAGTTTCAGTCAATTTTTATAGAGCTCATTTACAGGTCGAGCTGAAGGAATATAAGGGGTGCTACTCATATATAATTACAAATGATGTCAATTATAGTTAGTTGCTTCCCCTACACCATAAAGGATAAGAAAACACTTTTTATTTTATTTTATTTATGTCGACACAAGATCACATGGGACACCAGATCACATGACACACAAAATCAACTGTGTGCTGAAAGTACACATTCATTTTTTGTACAATTTTTATTTGGCCGTGAAACTCATCCTCTAAATTTCGATTGATTAAAATGACATTAGTCTCTCCAAAATGCTCTCAAACCTTGGGCTTTTTCAATTCCAAGTTTGAGAGTTTGTTGTTTTGTTTTGTTTTTGTTTCTTGGGTTTTTTTTCTTTTTTTTTTTTTTGTCTTGATTTTGTTTTTGTTGAAAATATTATCAATAAATCGAAGAACGAATTTTCTGACCAATTTTTTTTTAATGTGAGGTTTTTATTTTATTTATTTATTTATTTTTTGGTTGTTGTTTTATGTTTTTGATTTTGTATCTCAGTTTACGAGAGAAATAATCTATCCTATTTTTCCTTATCCGGTCTGAATAACCGTCACTACCTACTCAATGTTCGGAAAACTCTGGTACTGATAGTAGTGTTGACCCTTAGGAAAGGGTAAGGTAGATTCCACATATTGTCCCACTCTACTCAGGTGTGAATGAATAACTGGCTATGGGCAATGATGGATATTGTGCTTTTACGAAAAGACGCATAACAGGCTCTTGAGTATTTATATACCGTAGTGCGATAGCCAGTAAAGGTGCTCAAATTGCCTGACAGGGATGATGATGATGATGTTGTTGATGCCGGTTTGTTTGTTTGTTTGTTTTTTTGGGTTTTTTTCGATGACTACAATGTTACTAGTGTGCATCTGTGTGAGTGTGTCTATGTCAATATTGTATTGTTATATATGTGTAACCAAATGACAAATTGCCACTTTTTTGGGACAATAAAGATATATTATTATTATTATTATTATTATTATTATTATTATTATTATTATTATTATTATTATTATTATTATTACTATCAATCAGTAACAGTAATTTGAGTAACACTTAACATGTCGGACGAGACGTGACACAATATTTTTTTTTTCGACAGAGACAATACTGTCAATGACGAGGTACTCACTTTACACTTGAGTACGGGTTGAGTTAGAGAATATGAATAAAGAGCCGTTTCCATGGACTCGACTATATACTACTCATCGTGGGACTCAAACCCAGGACTATCTTGATCCGAAGGCGAGTGACATACACAAGACCACATAGCCGCATAACATTCATTATGGGAAGTAGAATTTTGGCTCCTAGTACAAGTACTAGTAAGGCCTGATAAGGAAATACAGTAATAAATAAAATTCCCTTTATTCATCCCCATGGAGAAATTTTTCTTTGGGGTCCATTCCCAGGGAAGACTGGAATAACCCAGGCGTCAGCTGCAGTGTAGCGCCGCAAAGTGAGCTAGGGCGAGGTGACTTGCTCAAGGCCACACAGCGCGGCAGGTGATCGAACTTGGTACCTTTCAGGTACGAAGCAAAGACCGTACCACTGAGCCACGCTGGATTCGAGACTGTTCCCGGGAGAAGTGAAATAACGGGCGGAAATCCGATGCTCATGGGAGGTAACCATGACGTAACTATAGATAGTTCGAAGATGACGTCACTCAGGCATTTGTTATTGTTTTTGCCATCCGCGTTTGTGAGTTGTTCTCACTAAACTGTATTAACCAGACTATAAAAGTTCATGGTTACACAGAGAGTGTGTGTTGGTCCGTTATACTTCCTGATGGCAATGTTGTGAACTCCTTGGCCAAGCGCATTCTATCTATAGTACTCTCTTGTCGGCCATGGAGGTAACCCAAACATACCACCTTCTTCAATTATTATTTCCTGCCTTACCTCCCTCAACTGAGATACTGCTCATTGCGGAGTGTGGTTTTCATGTATTATGGTTTCAGTTATATATATATATATATATATATATATATATATATATATATATATACATATATATATATATATATATATATATATATATATATATATATATATATATATATATATATATATATATATATATATATATATATATATATAAATTATTGGTGTGGGTTGCTGCGCCACAACATTCCTTTACCGAAGTGGCCAAATTCATGGCACTGAACTTGGATCAACAGGGAAGTGGTAAGAGTGAGCAGAGATAGGGATGTCGGGTAAATGCCAGACCTGGATGGAGTATGTGAGTGACTGTGTATGTCTGTGTGAATCGTTATACGCACATATCATACGTCGTAACTATGTCACATTTAAATCCCCATTGGTCGAAATCATCTGGCGCAGTAAAACCTTTAATTTTTAATATTTTGAAAATATTTTTTTTACGTTTGCTGTGTGAAATTAATTCGAGTAAACAGCGTTCAAGGTAAAAAAACAAAACAAAAAAACAAGTTCACGGAAGGAATGGAATGATAACAAAGAATTAATAGTTCAGGAAACCGCACTCAGCTGTGGAACGTAGTTACTGTTGGGGCTTTATCCTCCAGTAAACAAGCCTTTTAGCTGATTTTGAGTTATGCTCTAATATATATATATATTTTTTTTTTTGCAAAACCTTTCCCGCTTTTTGTTCACGTTAAGCCTGCCGGAAAAATATAAAAGAGAAAATGTACATAAAGATTCGTGGTGAGGTTCGTCTTAGATTATTGGGGGGTGGGGGGGGGGGGGGGGGGGGGGGGGGGGTCACAAAAACAAAAGAAAAGCACCAGCTCAGATCAACAGATGCTTGAGGTGATTTCAATACCAAGGTAGCCAAATATAGATATTTCGAAGATGACGTCACTCGGGCCTTTGTTATTGTTTTTGCCATTCGCGTTTGTGAGTTGTTCTCATTAAACAGTATTAACCTGACTATAAACGTTCATGGTTACACAGAGTTTGCGTTTTGGTCCGTTATACTTCCGGATGGCAATGTTGTGAACTCCTTGGCCAAGCGCATTCTATCTATAGCTGAAGATGTGAAATTGCTGTAAATGTAGCAGTCATGGTATGTCACTGTTCAGTAAATACAATTTTCCACTTTTGTGAAATTATCACTTTTCATTCTTCATCTGTTATCACTTTGACTCGTGAAATTATACAGTTAATCATGGAAAAGGGAACACTCTAGGGAATATAAAAACTCATCAAACAAAACGTGTAAACCTGATCAAGAAGTTTTAACATCACTTAAAGAAGTTTCAGATTTAAAAACAAAAACTATTGCGTTTTGTTGACACCTGTGTATTCTTGTACATTTTTTTAAACACAGGGTCCAGATTATTTCTAGCCCTTGTTTACATGCCTAAAACAACATCTAGAAATATTTTATTAATTTAAGAAGAAATTTGTAATTGTAAACAAACTGTAGAAAGTTAATGAAGCTATCTAAACTCGATATTATTTTGCTTTTCTTTTTCAACTTTTGGATTTAAAAATTTATTTGGGACCATTTTTGTTGGCTGAGATCTTGGATTATAGATAAAAATTATCTGGCATATAAACAATCTTTTGACCTCTCAACCCCAGCAGGCAGGTATTGAATTGGGATTTGGAGGAATTTCGTGTGTTGTCGTTATCTTCATCTATGTATACATTTATACATTCTCCTGTATAAACGAGTAGGTATCAAATTGTATATGTTGTTGCAGTGATATTGTGACTGAAACTGAATTACACTATGATTTGGATTTTAGAACGTTGGTTGACTCCCCACCATCATTATTGTTGTCGCCTGACAGTGACACAGCAGACTACAACAATCAATATCAATACCAAGAGCTAGGGTCTATAGTAGATATCTATCTAGACGTCTATCTAGAAGAATAGATCTATAACTACAACGAACAACTATCAAGGAGCAAGATATAGACTCAACCTGTTTATGTTCTCATACTCATAAATAAAACGAATTCTTTATGCGCATCAAATGTCCAATCGTGTTTTAAATCACTGTGCAATTACTTTCGGCAACGAACTCCACTGATGACTTAGCAACATTTTCATTTTAAAATTTCAAAATGTGGTACTTTCGTTAAAAAGTCGTCCCTGGTGAGTGGAGTAATTTTACCGATTATGTTGGTCAGATGTTTTATGTTGATCAAGGTAAATAGCCGCCAATTTTTTAAAATTATGTTTTCGAATAAAAAGAAAGAAAAAAGATTCGACGAGTAACAAGGAAAATGATGGGATATGCGATGTGCACATATTTGCATGTCTGATAACCCAAATTGTTATGGGCCCATTGTTGTAATGGAAATACTCTCAAACTAACCCAAAATATTGTCAATTACAACAATGTTATATGAAGCCCAATCGAAAAGAAAGGCATAAGTGCGGCTATGTGGTCTAGTGGTATAACACTCGCGTTCAGATCGGAAGGTCTTGGGTTAAAGCCTCGCTCGGCGCATAGTTGAGTCCTTGGAAAAGGCTCTTTACTCACATTCTCTCACCATACTCAGGTGTAAAATGAGTACCTGACCGTTAACAGCGTTGTCTCTGTCTGAAAAAAAATGTTAATATCGCCTAACAGGCGTCATGTTAAATGTTGATCTTGGTCAGGGTCCCTTGTAAAGTGCTTTGAGCATGTTTAGTTGATATATTGCGCTATATACAGGCTCAATTTTTAAAAATGTTGTGAGGAATTAGCATAGAGGGGTAAAGGCATGGAATTTGAAGTAATTACATCATATAATATAAATGTAAATTATAAATTGAGTTTTTGTATAGGGCAATATCCACTACATGCTCCCCCCCCCCCCCCCCCTCCCCTGTATGCTAAAAAATGTTATCGTTACATGATAAATGATTTTCAGTTAAGACCACAATGCAGGGCTAGGTTGAAATACTACTAACATTACGGTTTTTTGCCTTTAAAAAATCCCAAATTTTGCAAGAAATTTGCAAAAAATTGCAATTCATTTTCCTAAAAACACATAACTAGTTCATGAAAGAGAAAGGTATTTGTTTGTTTATAAGGATTTCGGTGCTTGCAACAAATTTAAGGTCATATCAGGCCAGCAAAAAGGACGAAAATGAGATTGTAGAAAAGAACCTACTCTTGATTAATTATCTTTCACGTTCTACAGGAGCTATCAAATTAAAAGAAAAAAAAATCGCCTTTTTTTTATTATTAATGTTTTTGTTTTAAAAAAAAATATTATTGTTTTTTTTTCTTTGCAAAATCTCGAAAATTTGCAAAAAAAAAAAATGCAGATTTTGCAGCCGCATAGCAAATCGGTGATATTTCTCGATTTTTCTGGCGCAACGTGGTGGCCATCTAACGTGGCCATCTAACAGCATCTAACATGGTTGTCAATTTAATTTATTCTTCTTTGGCAACCTACATGACAATAGTAAAGTGGAAAAGAAGCTTCAGAACAATTTCTTTTGTCAAAACGGATTAAATGGAAGATTTTATTACATTTTATTTTTGTTATTTGTTTCTTCAAGCCTCAAACAGCAGTATTTTGCACTTTGGCAAGTTCCTGACCTCCCATTGTGGGCAACGAGGCACTTATTGCGTCTTCTATCCCCTTAAATCTGTTTTCCAACTAGTTTTCTGTCTTTGTCTTGGAATGAGATTACTTGGTTTTGTCCTGGTCCTGGCCAGATGCCCTAGCTGAGAGGGAAACAGTCAAATTTATAGTTAGTTTTGGAAGATGATATTTTTTTCCTTGTAAATCATCTCTCTGTTATGCACTGTATTATGTTTTCTTTATATTATATATGATTTAAAAAACCTTTGAGTGTATTCCTCTTAGTTGGGACCTGTGCTTGTGTCTGAATGAGACTTTTAGGTGATTTCAAACTGTACTTTGATAGTGTGCTCTTGGAATCTACACCTGTTTCTTATTTGAACCAATTCCCCTTTGTCTTACCTTTCCTTGGGTGCCTTAGTTGTAATTCTAGAACTTTTACTATCCTATTTTCTTCCTTTTTACTGGCGCTGATATGACCTGAATGTGTTGCAAGCGCCGTAAAACCCTTACTAACATACAAACTTTAGCAACATAAAACTTCAGGAAAAGGATTAAAATAACTTCGCTCAGCTGGGACCACTTTTCTAAGTGCTGGATAAACGGTTCCAAAGTTATGATTATTATACAACTACAATTCATATTTTACCATTTATTTTAAAAGTAGAAAACTGAACAGAACTGGGAATTCCCCCACTGGACAGTCCCCAGTTATATTTATATTTGATTTATAGGGACACTGCTTAAAAATGTCTTCCTTTTTTTTCCCTTTTATTTTGAATGACACAGATGGTGGTAGCTGAAGTTGTTTTTCAGTTTTGAGAGAGCTTGGCATTTTCAGCAATGGAGCAGGCAGCATCTGATAGTTCCAGTTTGTCACAACCGATAATCAAACATGGCCGATACCAAAACCCCTGGAAAACTTGGACTGCTCCAAAATACTCTGGCCTCATGAAATTCGTTCTTTTCACCAAAGATAAAAGTAACATTCCATCAACAAATGTAATTTACTTTTTATTTCTGAAGTAAATGTTTAAAGAGCAGTTGAGATAGTACGCTGCTATAGAAATAGTTTTTTTTTATGGCTTGCTGACTTTATCATCTGCATCCAGGGGCTATTTAGTTTTTTATTTGTCTTCTTCCTCTTTTTCTCCTCTTCCTTCTCCTCCTCCTCCTCCGCTTCCTGCTCATCTTTCTCTTTCTTTCTTCTTTTTTTTTCTTCTTCTTCTTCTTCTTCTTCTTCTTCTTCTTCTTCTTCTTCTTCTTCTTCTTCTTCTTCTTCTTCTTCTTCTTCTTCTTCTTCTTCTTCTTCTTCTTCTTCTTCTTCTTCTTCTTCTTCTTCTTCTCCTTCTTCTTCTTCTTCTTCTTCCTCATCTGCTGTTGGGTAATTTACCTTTTGTAGATATAGACATTGAACTTGAACTAAGAAAAAAAAAAACCCCAGACAATTTGGGACAAACAAGAGATGTTGACTTTAAGCAGAAGTTGACTTTGATAGTGTTGATTTTAATTGGATTCCTCTGTGCCATTGACCAGTTGTAACATGAAAAATGGATGGTTTCAGAACACAACAGAATAATAATAATATTGAAATATTGTGATTTTTTTCATGTTTTAAAAAAAAAAAAATTTTAGGAACTGGATAAAACTTTACCCGTGATGAAACCAGATCTGAAAAAGTTTGACACGTCCCCGACCAAAGGAGTCCGGCACATGTGGATCGGGCATGCATCGTCTCTAGTACAGCTCGACGGCATCACCCTTCTAACTGATCCCGTCTTCAGTGAGAGATGTTCTGTCTTTCAGTGGATCGGCCCCAAGAGGTTTCGGCCCCCTCCGTGTTCTGTGGAAGATCTTCCACGGGTGGATTGTGTAGTCATCAGTCATAACCACTACGATCACCTTGACTATAATACGGTGATAGCATTAAATAAACGGTATGTATAAGTCATTAAAAACAACTGGAGCATTTATATAGTGAAATATCCACTAAACGTTCTTAGAGCACTTTACAAGGAGTCCCTGGTCAATGGTAACCCATAACATGTAGGACGAGACATGACGCTTGTTAGGTGACAGTGCACTTTTTTTTTTTTTTTTTGACAGAGGCAATGCTGTTAATGGCCAGTTACTCATTCTGCACCTGAGTATGGTGAGAGAATGTGAGTAAAGAGCCTTTACCAAGGATCCAACTATGCGCCGATCGAGGCTCGGACCCAGGACTTTCCAATCTGAAAGTGAGTGTCATACCACTAGACCATACAGCCACATGGTCTTGAAGTGAAATTATTCAACATTTTGTGATGATGATAATAATGACTTGATATTCACATTTCAAACTTGGCAGCTCAAATTAGGAAGGAGTTCAAAATGTCAAATATAGGAGTTGAAAAATATTTTAAATTCTTCTTCTTCTTCTTTTTGTTGTTGTTGTTGTTGTTGTTTTGTTGTTGTTGTTGTTGTTGTTCTTCTTCTTCTTCTTCTTCTTCTTCTTCTTCTTCTTCTTCTTCTTCTTCTTCTTCTTCTTCTTCTTCTTCTTCTTCTTCTTCTTCTTCTTCTTCTTCTTCTTCTTCTTCTTCTTCTTCTAATCATTATTATTATTATTATTATTATTATTATTATTATTATTATTATTATTAATATTATTATTATTATTATTATTATTATTATTATTATTATTATTATTAACATTATTACTACCACTTTCAGATTTGGTGACAAGTTGAGGTGGTACGTCCCCCAAGGCCTGAAATCATGGATGAATTCCAGTGGTTGTGACAATGTTGTGGAGATGTCTTGGTGGCAGGAACACGTCCATTGCCCCAACACCAATGTACGATTTGTGTGCACGCCTGCCCAGCATTGGTGCAAGAGAGGCCCCGGGGATGACAACAAGGTAATGGTTTGTGGGCCAAGGGGGTTCGGGTGGCTCAGGGGGCTCATATAGCTCAGTTGGTAGAGCCCTTGCTTCGCATGCAAAGGGACTGTGATTGATCAAACTTTTCTGACCCCTCTGTTCACCCAGCAGTGATTGGGTAGCTGGGTCTTTTAGATCTGGTGGAAAGTACTTTGCGATAGACTAGTGTCCTATCCAAAGGACAGTAAGCAATTGCTATTGTCCGGTTCATGCTATAGAAATCTGGATATCTAAACTCTGCTCTATGGACCTAATGGCTTCAAAGGACTGCACTTCTTTTTGTGGGCTTAGAGCTGTCGAGGGGGGTTGGGCATGAGTTACAAATAGTTTACATTGTTATGGTTCTCCCTCACAAATGAATAAATGAATAAATATGAATATCTATAGCTCATTTCCATGGATTCTCCATGTGCTTTACAATGTTTCATTTATTCCCCTGGCATACAGTACCAGTCACCTGTTATCCACCCTTTTTGTTCATTACAAACACTGTTACAAAATACTTCACTTCCCATAGCCAGGTCTTGCTCATTAACTCCTGAGTCGAGCGGGGTTGTGTTTGTAAAGGGCCTTGTCTAAGGACCAGAATTTCTGATGGTCGTTGTCACTTATCCAGTCTCTTGACTGACCATGCTTAACATTGCTTGACTTTTGTGACAAGACACAAGACAAGACCCGTTACTACTGAGGCACTGAGCCACACTGATATTACAGATAAATTATCAATATACAAGTATCTAATGATAGAAGGAGCAGCTTGGCTCAGCGGTACAGTCTTTGCTTCGTATCCAAAAGATACTGAGTTCGATCACCTGCCCCTGCACTGTGTGGCCTTGAGCAAGTCACCTCACCCTAGCTCAGTTTGCGGCGCTTCACTACTGCGGTTATTCTTCCAGTCTTCCCTTGGAATAGACCCTAAAGACAAATTTCCCCTATTGGATGAATAAAGGGAATTTTATATATTTTTATTTTTATTTAAGACAGATTTATAAGACAATAAAGAATTAAACAGTAGCGCTACACTTTCTCCAGCCAGGCGGAGTTGTCATTCCAGTAAGGTTGCGGGTTCGAGCCCCCATCGCTGTTAAATTTTTATTCTCTATTGTCTTCTGGCACTTTCCTATTCACTTCATTTCTTGTTACTATCAACATAAGTGCCAGCTCCACTCACTTTTCTGAATTAATATTCAACCCCAATATCGGAATTTACTCAATGTCTCAATCGTTTCTTGTTATATGTTTGTGTTGAGAAGATGGCTATTAAGCTTAAATGCTGCCTAACAAGTTTCACGTCATTTGTGTGAGTTGCACCCATGACCTCAATAAGTTGGAGATGGCAGTTTAAGGTAGACACAGAGTTTCATAGCTTTTTTTTTTTTTTTTTTTTTGGAGTGGTGGATAGCTCTGACAGTAGCGCTAGGCTCTCCCCAGTCAGGTGGAGTTGTAGTACCAGTAAGGTCTCGGGTTTCAGTCCCTTTTGCCTCAAAATTTTTATTCTCTATTGTTATCCAGCACTTTTCTACTCACTTCATTTTTTGTTATTATCAACATAAGTGCCTGCTTCACTCACTTGGTCAAGCTGGTGTGCTGGGTGGGGTTCCTGACCTCCCATAGTGGGCAGGGAGGTACTTACTGTGTCTTCTATACCCCTATATCTGTTTTCCAACTTGCTTTCTGTCTTTATCTTGGAATGAGATTGCTTGGTTTTGTCCTGGCCCTTGCTGGATACCCTGGCTGAGAAGGAAACAGTCAAATGTATAGTTAGTTTTGGGAAATGATATTGTTTTCCTTGTAAATCATCTCTCTGTTATGCACTGTATTATATTTTGTTCATATGTTATATATGATTTGTAAACATTTGAGTGTGTTCCTTAGTGGGGACCTGTGCTTAACGTTAGGATGAGACATTAAGGTAATCTCAAACTAAGTACTTTTTTTTATAGTGTGCTCTTTGAATCTATATCTGTTCCCTATTTGAACCAATTCCCCTTTGTCTTCCCTTTTCTTGGGTGATTTAATTGTAATTCTAGAACTTTTTACTTTCCTATTTTCTTCCTTTTTACTGGTGCTGATATGGCCTTAATGTGTTGCAAGCGCCGTAAAACCCTTCAAAACAAACAAAACAAACAAGCTGGTGTGTGTTAGGCCCCAGGATTTCATCTCTATCATCCCTAATGCTCTGGCGCGGCTATGTGGTCTAGTGGTTTGACACTCGCTTTTGGGTCGGATGGTCCTGGGTTCGAACGTCGCGCTCAGCGCATAGTTGAGTCTTTGGAAAAGGCTCTTTACCCACATTCTCTCACCGTACTCAGGTATTAAAATGAGAACCTGGCCGTTAACAGCGTTGTCTTTGTCCGAAAAATTGTAATATCGCCTAACAGGCGTCATGTCCCGTACTACATGTTAAATGTTGCTGTTGACCAGTGAACCCCTGTAAAGCGCTTTGAGCACATTTAGTGGATATTGCGCTATATAAAGCTCAATTAAAAAAAAAAAATTTTTTGTTCCCGCACACAGGTCCTTTGGTCAAGCTGGAGTGTGTTAGGCCCCAGGAACAGTTTCTTCTTCGCTGGAGACACAGGATATTGTTCTGCCTTCAAAGAGATTGGCAACAAATACGGGCCTTTCACTCTGTCCACAATTCCTATTGGAGCTTACCATCCAAGGTTGGTACGAATCAAAATGTCTGTGCCTTGTTATGTGTTGCTGTGCGGTCCAGTTGTATGACATTAGCTTTCGTATCTGAAAGTTCTGGGTTGGAGCCTTGCTCGGCGTATAGTTGAGTCCTTGGAAAATGCTCTTTACTCACATTCTCTCACCGTACTCGGGTATAAAATGTGTACCTGGCCCTTAACAATGTCGGAAAAAGTTGTAATATCGCCTAATAGGCTTCATGCCTCGTTCTACATGTTAAGCGTTGCTGTTGGTCAGGGACCTTTTTGTAAAGCGCTTTGAGCACGTTTAGTGGATCATGCGCTCTATAAAAGCTCGAGTTTTAGAAGTCCTTCAGAGTCATAAGGTCCATGGAGCTGGAGTTTATCTTGGTTTCTATGAAGTGGAATGGACAATAGCAATTTCTTGCGACCCCTTGAACAGGATGTTAGTTTATCGCAAAGTTATTTCTGCCATATCTAATAGACCCAGCTACCCAATCACTGCTAGGT
Organism: Berghia stephanieae; assembly: GCF_034508935.2. Taxonomy (NCBI): domain Eukaryota; kingdom Metazoa; phylum Mollusca; class Gastropoda; order Nudibranchia; family Aeolidiidae; genus Berghia; species Berghia stephanieae. The sequence goes on along the minus strand of NC_088365.1, from coordinate 66,659,508 downwards.
AGACGGGGGGGGGGTCAGAAAAAAAAAATCTCAAATTCACTCAGGATCGATCTTGGTTTCTTTGTGTGTGAAGAAAGTGCTCTACCAACTGAGTATTAACATTCAGGAAATATTTAAAGTGACACACCTTTCTGATATTCATTTTACACCGGTGCCTACTCCATAGTCCAGAGCAGTGCTTGTCAACGTTTTTGAAATCAAACATAGTTTCAACTTTTATTTTATAAACAAAACTGAAAATAACAGCTTTTAAAAAATAAATGAATAAATAAATAAATACCAAACACAGAAAGTTTCTGGCTCAAAACCCTTTTTCATCCATCAACAACAACAACAACAAAAAAAACCCACTGAAAACATAAGTAGTACATTACTAAAATACCATATAATATATTTATGTTTTCATTTGTTTTTTTGTTTTTGTTTGTTTTTTTTTTTGTTTTTTTTTTTTTGGTTGGCTGAAGAAGGGTTTTTGGCCCGAAACGTTCTATTTTTTGGTATTTTATTCTTTTTTTTTTTTTAAGCTGTTCTATTCATTTTTGTTTATCTCTTTGATCTAGAGGGCTCTGTTTTCAAAAATGCTAATCTCTCAATCTGTACATAAATTTCAGAGACTTTTTGAAATATCAACATGTAGACCCGAGCCAAGCTGTCGACGTCCACACTGACATCAAATCAGAGCAGTCTGTTGGAATACACTGGGGCACATTCAAGTTGACCTACGAGGTAAAAAAAAATCAAAAACAAGAAGAAAAAAAACCAGAGCATTTATATAGATAGAATGCGCTTGGCCAAGGAGTTCACAACATTGCCATCCGGAAGTATAACGGACCAACACACAAACTCTGTGTAACCATGAACTTTTATAATCTGGTTAATACAGTTTAGTGAGAACAACTCACGAACGCGGATGGCAAAAATAATAACAAAGGCCCGAGTGACGTCATCTGCATACTATCTATAGTGCAACATCCACTAAACATGCTCAAAGTGCTTTACAGGGGGTACCAAGCCAACAGCAACGCTTAATATGTAGGACGAGGCATGATGCCAGTTGGGCGATATTACAATTCCAATCCGATGGCGAGTGTCATACTACAAGGTCATAGAAAATCATTTCTTGTAGTCAGTAGGTTGTGTGGTCATGTGGTATGATCGGAAGGTCCTGGGTTTGAGTTCTGCTCTGGGCGGCGCATAGTTGAGTCCTTGGAAAAGGCTCTTTACTCACATTCTCTCGCTGAACTCAGCTGTAAAATGAGTACTTGACTGTTAACTGCATTGTCTCTGTCGGAAAAAACTGTAATATCTCCTAATAGGTGTCACATCTCTTTCTACATGTTACATGTTGCTGTTGGTCAGGGACCCTTTGTAAAGGGTGTTGAGCACTTTTAGTGGATATTGCGCTATATAAAAGCTGAAGTTTGTTTTTTATGGTATTTTGTTCTTTTTGGAAACTGCAATATTCATTTTTGTTCATTAGTTCTTTTTTACAGTCCACGACTGCTAGCAGCTTTGAATCCCTTTGGCATTGCTAGGCTTGTCAGCCAGAATGATTTCTCCTATTTTAATACGCTTTGAGGTCCATAATATGTTCATCATCCAGAAAACTTGAAGTATTCCAAAACAAATGTTTGCAGCGAATCTTCAAGATATTCTGGCCAAACACAATCTCAAATGAGGACCTGAGGGCGAGAGCTGAAGTGGAGTCTCTGGAGAGTCTCATTAAAAGGAGAAGATGGCAATGGTTGGGGTATGTCTGTCTCAGACCTGATGAAACACTGATAAGGAAAGCTCTGCGATGGACACTCAAATGAAAGAGGAAATGAGGCTACCCCAAGGAGACTTGGAGATGTACCCAGGAGAGGGACCTAAAGTAGAGAGGTCTGTCACCAAGAATAGCTGCTGACAGGACCAGGTGAAGATCCTTTGCATCGCCTCAAGTGCCAGCAGGCCCAGAGAGGATTGAGTGAGTGAATGTTGACCAAAATATGCTAAATGTAAAAAGTGAAGAATTTGTAACCAAGAGGGGAAATAATGATAAAAATGGAATAATTGGAGGTTATTGAATATTTTCTCCACGTAGATGAGAATCTGAGAAGCCAGACAGATGATTGTCCTAGGAATTGCAGGTTTTTTCTACCCTCTAAAGTTTCCATAAATTCAGTGAATGTTTAATTTTGAGTTTTGGATGGTTGCACATGTTGAAAATGTGATTTTTTGGAAAAAACTATGAGAAAATATCAATTTTGGGAAAATATGATACATCTTTTCAAATGGTTGAAGCTGGTCGGCAAGACTGCCTTGCATACTAATACTAATAATGATAATAATATATTGTATTGGTTGAGCTCTCTTCCATATAATGAGAAAGTGCTCAGAGCGCTTTACAAGGGCATCAAAAATTCAATTTGGAAAATAACAAAGTCGTAAGATGCTTTTTAAACACATCTTCTGATGAAGAATGCCTTATTTCTTTTGGAAGTTTGTTCCAGGAGCGTTAGGATGTTTCGTGAAAATGAGCGTCCTCCACATGACATGTAAGAGTTCTTTCCTTGGGTGACAAGCAATTTTCCATCGGATGACGAGCGAAGAGATCGGGTTGGTGTATATAACTCCCAATTTATCATAAATATAAGTTGGTTGATATGTGTTGAGGCATTTAACACTCAATATCAGAACATGTCCTTGTGTTATTTCATTTCTGAAGATAGTGTTGACATTTTGCCTTCCAGATGGCGATATTCACTTGGTGTCTCTTGTCTTTAAATATTTCTTTGTGGACCTCAAGTTTGGATTTCTGCATTGCCTTTCAGCCTGTATCTTTTCTCTCTTTTTTGCTTGAATTTTATCTGAGAGCCACGATGTGCTTGGGCGATCGTTGACAATGCATTTCCGGTGGTGGGCAAAGACTATTTGCAAAGTAGTGCATAATTTATGTGCCGATGTAGTTTAACATGGCTTTACAGATGTTACAATGTCTCTTTTAAATTTATGGAGATCAATTTGACTTTTAGGTCTTGATAAAATTGTTTGTTTTGGTCTTTTATTTGATTGTACATGTCCTTATATAATGAAAGGTAAGCAAAACATGATCACATAATGCAATGTCCATGACATTTATATCTTTAGGTCGACTGTCTTCCTCTATTAATATAAGTAAATCAAAACAACTTCCAGCTTTATGAATTGGTTTGTCAACATACATATACTGTCATACTTGTTCGTTTAAAAAAAATTTCCAATGTCTTTTGATTTATCAACAGTTTTATCTAGAGCCAAGGGATTTAATCAAGACTGAACTTGAAAAAAGAGGATTATCTCCCTTTTCCTTTGTTACTGTCAACCATGGAGAAGTACGAAGTTTTGGAGGGGAAGACGATGAACTCAGTCCTGGCCAGTAATCGTAATCGTTTGAACACTTGTCACAGTGTTTTGTTGACGTAGAAAAGGGGATTGTTTTCTTATTTATCATGAAAATAATGATATTATTCCATTAGCTTAGTAAATATGTAATCGCTGAACAATTCTTTGAACGCGTTGAATTACCATTTTATTCAAAGATTGCAGAATATTTTCACACATTTTATTGGTGTGAAATTAGGTGTAAAAGACAGCTGATTGGCAATTATAAATAATCTTTTTTGTGTGCATGAATAAAGTATAACTTTTTTTTTTTGGATCAAATTGTCATCCAAGCAGGTGGAGAAAAATACAAATAATGGTGAATAGAAGTACTAATACCATACCATTTGGTTACAAAATATATAATAGATCTTACAGTGGGGTTGGAATATATGTATTCTTTCATTTCTTTGTGACACCCAAAAATGTCCCATTACAATGACCCATGCATATTTCAGTATTCTAATCAGATTTTTTGACAAGTGAAATTCAAACAAAGAACAAATGATTAAGAGAGTATTGAACACATTCAATCCTAGAGATTTGTGTTACTTTTCGAAATTGGAAAAAATGTATTAAAAAATGAGCATGTACATAGACAGTTTTATACAGCTATTATTGACAATGCAAAAACTAAAAACATCAGCTTTGTCTCAGAAAAAGGTGATAAATAGGCATGGGGTAAAAATAACCTGGGTAAATGACGGATATAGTCGGTGTTAGGGTTGAGTGAGTTAATGCAAAATGAATGTGTAGCAATCCCAATCCAGGTTGCATTTTATAGTCATCACAACACATGGCCATTTTGGATCTCTGATCGACGTCTACTTCTTTGCAGGTCTGATACTGTAATCTAAAATGTCATAGGCTCATTCTGGTCTGGTAATAGAAATACTCTCAAACCAATGTAAAATACCAAACATCATCCATTTCAACAATGGTAAATCTGGCCCTTAATTGCATTAGGTTGTCAGACCTGCTGTTATGGGCACATTGGTCGTGACTGAAGCACACATTAGGTTGTGCAGTGTTAGATAATTGAAAAGTTATCCACTATGCAACAAATATGTTCAATGTGTAAAAATTATCTTGTAGTCCACCATGTGGATTGAACCAGTCAACTGCTGTACTGTGGAAAACATGTATTTAAACATTTGGCCAGTAAACTCGTCCCTCAAATATCCATTGTTTTAAATGACCCTGATCTTGGCAAAAACTCTCAAACCTGGGACTTATACTTCTAGAAGATTCTGCGAAGTCCCAGGATTGAGTGTTTTTGATAAAATGAGGGTTATTTAAATCGATGGATATTTGAAGGGCGAATTTTTCTGGCCAAATTTTTAGATAAGAGTTTTTCTACAGTAACGCATTTAACTGGTTAAAAACAGCCAAACTTTGGTGAGAAAATTTCTTGCAATGCAATACAAAGACCCTATTTATAGTATATCTGATCACATGACCTATTTGATGTTATAGTAAATCTGATCACATGACCTTCTTACTTGATGTTATATATAGTAAATCTGATCACATGACCTTCTTACTTGATGTTTTGACCAAGATCTCATTATAAATGTATTATACATTATTTTCTTGTTTTTCATCCCTTTGTAAAAAAAACGAATTATTGATCAGATCTCAATATGATGAAATGCCAATTGATATAAGAACCACGTATACAGTCACGTCTCTCCAATCCGAACACCTCCATGATAATAATAATAACAATAATAATAATAATAACAATGATACTACTACTACTACTACTACTACTACTACTACTACTACTACTACTACTACTACTACTACTACTACTACTACTATTACTACCACTACTACTATTACTACTACTACTATTACTAACACTACTACTACTAACACTACTACTACTAATACTACTACTACTAATACTACTACTACTAATACTACTACTACTAATACGACTACTAACACTACTACTACTAATACTACCACTACTACTACTACTACTACTACTACTACTACTACTACTACTACTAATACTACTACTACTACTACTACTACTACTACTACTACTAATACTACTACTACTACTACTACTACTACTACTAATGCTGCTACTAAAAATAATAATAATAATAATTGTTGTGGACTTATAGATCGACTTACGCTAGGAAAGAGTTGCTCCCCTTTGTTATTAGCTAATAGATTAATTAGCTATGATTCGCTAAGTCCATTGTTTAGAATAGTATTTGTGCTTACAAATATTGGAGTGGCATGCCCTAGAGAGGATGCACTCTTTGTTCCTTACTTTCCATATTTGAGTTATTTATACTGTTTTTCATAGCTACCATGTCGTTGTGATATATTTGTATATACTCTAACTTATACTCAGTAATAAAATTGTTCTTTGATATCACTTAGCGCTTCATTTTTTTTGATAAATGAAATTCAAACAAAACAATGAACAAATAATAAAGAGGATTTAATGCAAGCTGAGTTGAGTGATTCCACAATATTAATCTGGAGTCCCGTCAAAAACACAACATTGGCGATGAGGATGGGATAATACGACTCAGATCCCAACATTTGATGCGTCACAAGATATACCCACGGCGAGAGATGGATCAAAATGCACAAGAATTGTCTCGTCACAAAGAAGTCTCTTCGCATGTTGAAAAGCTGTTTGTTCTTTAGCTGTCCATTTCCATTTAACTTCTTTCTTGGTTAACTGATAGAGGGGCTCTAAGACAGTTGAAAGATTTGGTAAACATTTTGAATAAAATTGTACTTGTCCTAAGAACGATTTTAGGCTCGATACATTAGTGGGTGGCGGCATTTTAGTGATTGCATCAACCTTTGTGCCTTTTGCAATGCTGTCTTTTGATAGTAGATGACCCAAGTACTCACACTGTGTTTCTGCAAAAGAACATTTTTGGAGATTGCAGCGAAGTCCCTTATCATGAAGTCGCTGTAATAATCTTCGCAGATTGTGTAAAGGGTCGGTGGCATCCTTGCCACTCACAAGGATATCGTTGATATAGACTGCGACACCTGGAAGATCCTGAGTCAGTTGATCCATTATTTGTTGATAATATCCGGGAGCTGAACTGATTCCAAAAGGTAGTCTCGTTTGATGAAGAACACCTTTACGTGTGCTGAGTGCGAGGCGTTCTTGCGATTTTAGTGACAACAGGATTTGTGTTTAAGCCTCGGCTAGGTAGATTTTGGAAAATCCGTAGCCTCCTCCAAATTTGCACATGAGATCCTCGGGTAATGGTAGCGGATATCTGTAAGTTTCCAATTGCGGATTAACTAACAGATTTGTCTCCGCATACTCGAATTTTTGGTCTCTCACCACTGGTTGTCTTCTTTTTTATTGGCACAATCGGTGTTCCAAATTCGTTGAAAGATGTAGTTGTCCAAATACCCTTTGCAATACCGGCATCCAAGCTCTTGTTGATGTTGTCCTGAATCTCATAGGGGACAGAATGAGGCTTGTGAAACACAGACGTCACATCGGCTTTGAATTTAATGTCAATTTCAAAATCTTTCAATTTACCGAGTTCTGGTTTGAAGACATCAAGAAATTCTTCACACACTTGTTTACATGCCTTTTGAAGATGTAACATGTCTGTTGCGGGCTTACTACGAACAGAATTTACTTTTTTCATTTGGAACAGTTGATCTATCGAAAGATTGAGCATTTGTATTGCATAACGTCCTAATAAGTGTAACGGCATAGTGGTGATAACACAGTTTATTTCTCGACGCATATCGTTCACAGACACAGGCAAGAAAACTGTTCCCATGACGGGAAGTTCCTGGTTGGATGCACATTGATACTTAATGTTGGCGTAAGAGAGTTGTGGCTTGTCAATCCTCTCCCATTTCCTAGTTGAAATGAAATTGTCACATGTCCCTGTATCTATTTTGAAAACAATTTCATGGTTGGATACAGTCGTAGCTAACATAAGCAGTGCCACTGAAACGAAATTGACCCGTGACATGCGACGAATCGTGTTGATGTTAGGCAAACTCGACATTCTCTTTTTACGTCTACAGGCTTTCTCGATTTGTCCAGTTTTCTGGCAGAAGCAACAAACGGCTGTTTTGAATTTGCAGTTTTGTCTGTTGTGGCGCCCATCGCATCGCGAGCAGGTTTGATTTTTATTGTCAAACTCCATTGTCGGCTCTGTCTGTCTTTCATTTGAACGTTTGATACGCTGTTTGTTTTGACTGCCTTGCTGAATTATCGGAATTTGTTTTCTTTGAGGCTTGATTTTATGGACCTCAGGTTGAACAGATAATGCAGTCTCGTTAGCCACTCTTGAGCCATCTTCTATCTCCGTGGCAACCTCGATGGCTTTGTTAAACGAAAGCTCATCCTTCTTGTGCTTGAATAGCGCTTCAAGAACAGCTGTGTTGTTAACTGCGCACATGAAACAGGTACGCACGGCTTCATCCAAGGGGTTTTCAAAGGATGGGAAATCGCATGTGACAGTGCTCTGGTGAATTCTAGCTGCCAATCCCTGAATAGTTTCGCCTGGTTTCCTCTGGAGGCCCGTCCAAAATTTATAACGTTCTCTGACAACAAATAGTCAGGGGTGGTACGCTCCATCATATATTTTTCGATTTCTGCATGACTGAGTGCAGTTATCGCGTCCAACTGCTTGGTTGTATGAAGACGACGTACTGTTTTGTTTACTTTCGTGACGTAACAGTTGACCTCAGTGCCCATGAGCTGTGGTGGGAAGGCTTCTTACCACGTGATGGGCGGCTGTCCACGAAGAGGGCGTCTTACCACGTGCTGACGACACTGCAGGCAGAAAAGGCACTTGCTCCGGTTTTTCTCGGCTAGCAGGTTTCCGTCTGTGGTGTGTTGACTTTTCGACTGACGTAACAAAACGCTCCGATAGGCAGATGCGCAGGATAAAGGTGAAAAATCCTCATCGCCAATGTTGTTGCAGCATTTTTCTTTACGGTCGCAATTTCATACTTGTCACCATTCACAAGCCTTTATTGTCGCTCTTTGGTCCAAGAAAACCAGTACCTGCTTTAGCTGCCAACTGCCTAGCCAGATGGGCCTTAACTTTAACACTCACTAAGTCAGTATGACTATAGAATTGAATATCGTAAGACAGCTCATCATGCCAATGCTGATATGTCTTATGATATTTATACTGTTTTTCGTACTTACAATGTTGTTGCGATATATTTGTATATACTCCAACTTATACTCAGTAATAAAAATGTTCTCTCACATATCACTTAATGAGTTGAGTGATTCCACAATATTAATCTGGGGTCCCGTCAAAAACACAACAACAACAAAAATGTATATAAAATAATAATAATAATAATAATAATAATAATAATAATAATAATAATAATAATAATAATAATAACAATAATAATAATAATAATAACAATAATAATAATAATAATAATAATAATAATAATAATAATAATAATAACAATAATAATAATAATAATAATAATAATAATAATAACAATAACATAATAATAATAATAATAATAATAATAATAATAATAATAATAATAATAATAATAATATATAATAATAATAACAATAATAATAATAATAATAATAATAATAATAATAAATAATAATAATAATAATAATAATAATAATAAAATAATAATAATAATAATAATAATAATAATAATATAATAATAATAATAATAACAATAATAATAATAATAATAATAATAATAATAACAATAATAATAATAATAATAATAATAATAATAATAATAATAATAATAATAATAATAATAATAATAATAACAATAATAATAATAATAATAATAAGAACTCAGGACCGTCTGATCCGAAAACGAGTGTCATACCACATAGTGGAATCAGTCTCTAAAGTGTACAAATAAAGAAGAAAGAAATCTATCCCCAGACAACCTGTCCGGATAATGGAGACTCTGTTTTGAGGAGTTCCGGATTAGAGGGACAAGACTGTATTTTGATTTTTTTATTTTTTCAAATTTGAATTTTCCTCCCCAAAATATACAAAATATGTTATTTGGGCCATAGGCAGGTCTTATATTTAGACTATTCCCTAATTTTCGTCTTTCCTGGTTTTGAACTGACTAACAGTGTCGTCTGCCCAATTACTTTTAATACAACATGGGTAAACCAAGATCAAATTATGTGATTTTATGCATTTCACAGCTTGAAAATGGCATTTTAAAATATATTTCTGTTTTTTTTTATGTAAAAAATCAAAATATCAATGAATTTGTCATCACCATCATTGTCATCGTCGTCATCACCATGATTATCATCATCACCATCATCATCATCATCATCAACATTTTATTAACATTGTCAACATTTATTTCATTGGGTTTTTATTTTCCTGTAGTTTTTGTCATTGTACCAATCATATCTCTGTCGTATTCTGAAAAACATGTACAGTGCAACCTCGATATAACGACATCGTCGGGACCGGGAAAACTTGTCGTTATAGAGGGATGTCGTTACAGAGAGGTTTCCTCTGTGTGTATATCAGGAGGTGTTTTGGGTCTTGTGTAGTGAATGTATACTTTTTCATTTTCCCTCTGTAGTTTATCCGGGCTTGGGACCGGCAATGAATGGAGAGTGGACAAAGGATTTATAAACAGTCCAGTGTTGACCTGTCACAGGCATTCATTGGGTGAAAGGCGAGCCTTCTGATTGGCTGCGGTTTTGTACAAATGTGACTATTGATTGGCTGAAAAAGAAGCGTTTTCATTGGCTACAATAAGAACTAGCTCTGGGCTTATTACGAGTAGACAACATACATAGAATGGAAGATACCACTTGTAATAGTTACGAACAATTTCATGGTAGACAAACACCTTCAAGGTTTGTCGGACCAGAAATGTCGTTATACAGGGGTTTTGCTGAAATGTACGTCGCTATAGAGGGCTTTTTATTACTAATGATGTATAGTAAAATAAAATGGGACCTGAGTACCATGTTGTTATACAGGGAATGTCGCTATAACGGATGTCGTTACATCGGGGTTGCACTGTATTCAAAATTTTGAACAGAAAACTCATCCTTCAAATACCCACTAATTAAAATGACCTTCATCTTGGCAAACACTTTCAAACATTGGACTTCACGAAATTCTTTACCGAAGTCCCAGGTGTGAGAGTTTTTACTAAGACGAGGGTCATTTTAAAACAGGGTTTCCAATTCAGGGGGACAACATTTTAATGACATTTCATGCAAACACATTGGCGAACCCCCTTTATGAGCGCTTAATTACAGTAGAAAAAGACATTTTGTACTCATTTTTTTTCTGTTTAGCCGTCGATTGGAAAATATGCTTAAGAGTTTATAAAATACTGAATTCCGTCAATAAATGGAAAATTGGCAACCTCGTGAAAATGTCAAACTTTGAAGGACGATAATTCTGACCAAAATTCTAAATTACGTGTGTGTGTCTGTTTTTTTTTTTTCCGAGTACAACAGAGCTATCAACAGTTGCCACTGATATTTATTTGATGAATTGTCTCCCCTTTCTTATCAGAATTCATTTTCTGTGGAATGTACTTTGTATTGATTATAGGAACCAAATTTCGTTCATTATTAGACTCTAACATTTCCTCTATATTTCCTGTTTTGGTTTTTAGAAAGATATGTGTGGATAGCTCATGCGGTAGAGTCACGCTCTCACCGGCCAGGCGGAGTTGTCGTACCAATAAGGTCGCGGGTTCAAACCCCCATCACCGCCGCGAAAAATTGTTATTATCTATTGTCTTCTGGCACTTTTCTACTCACTTTATCTCTTGTGTATACATGTCAGTGTGACCCAGAATAGATTTATACTTCAAAGTTCAAGTCGCCCCAAATGTTGTCACTCAATTGGATTCAATAGTCTGATGTCATGTCGCCCAACAACGGCGGCCATCGTGGTTCTAAACAAAGAAAATCGGTACTTTTTATTCTTCATGCTGACTAGAACTTTTCATATGTTATGTGGTCAGAATGTGTAAAAGTCAAAACATGATCAGATTTATAATGTTTTTTTTTTCCTCTGGATAGGCTTTTATGCTCGTCGGAGAAATATTTCATAAAGGCGTCCTCCATTTTTCCGATAGTTTAGAGCCAGAACTAAGTTATCATGCGTCATTAGGAGGGAAGTGACGTTACGACTGTTGAAGCGTATTGGGGTTTATCTAATATTATTCAGGTTTTCATCCAACTGAGTCATCCATCCAGAGAGTAGAGTCTGTCTGTGTATGTCACAAGGTCACGTCCTGTAACTTGGAGATTTGAATCAGTTTTGCTGTCCACAATGATTGGATAGTTTTTCCATAACCATACACACGCAGCTTTGTTCATGAATGATGTCAACATACACATAATATGGGTCAAGGTTATCAAAATGACCTGTCGTGATTTTGAATATTAAAAAAAATGTGAACCCTTTTAACAATTATCTAGGTTATTATTTGAGTACATAATTTTTCAATATGACTCAGTACTCGAGCATGTGGACAAAATTGCTTCTGGAATTTTCTTTTCCTTATTTGAACCAGTTCCCATTTGTCTTACTTTTTATTTATTTGTGCGTGTGTGTGTGTGTGTGTGTGTGTGTGTGTGTGTGCTTTCAACTTCATATTCTACAAATTGTCCCCGTTATTATCTTTCTTTTCACTGACGCTGAAATGACCTAAAAGTGCCACAAGAGCCTTTAAAACCTCTAAAAACTAAACGAAAACTAATTTTGTGGCATTTAGTATGCAATAACTTATATTATTTATTTTTTACTTACATTCCATAGTTTTTTTTTTCATGTGCCTTGTGTTCATGCTATGTAATAAAGTCTGTGATAGCCTTAACAGATGAATTGGATATTGTTTTTTTTTTTCAATGTGTGCTTGAGGCGTGGATTGATGCAGACCTGCCTACTTGAAATTGGAAAAAGAATCGTAGTTTTCATGGGGTGATAATTGAGCTTTTTTTATACAGCGCAATATCCACTAAATGTGCTCAAAGCGCTTTACAGGGGGTCCCTGGTCAACAGCAACATTTAACATGTAGGACGGGACATGACGCCTGTTAGGCGAAAATTACAATTTTTCGGACAAAGACAACAGTATTAAAACGGCCAGGTACTCATTTTACACCTGAGTATGGTGAGAGAATGTGAGTAAAGAGTCTTTTCCCGAGGACTCAACTGTTCGCCGAGCGAGGCTCGAACCCAGGACCTTCCGACCCGAAAGCGAGTGTCATACCAATGGACCACACAGCCGCAATGATAATATAGTAGACATTATAACTGCTTTTTAAAAAAATACAAATTTATGTTTAAATACATTAAATGAATGCTTTAAACTCGTTTATATGTTTATATACAAGCTTTAGCACCGTTTTCAAGAAGTTTATTGAATTAAACATCTTTATATAATTGCCAATTAGGAGCCAAAAAAATTCGTATTTCTATGAGATTTTCTTCGTGGTTAACCACGAAGAAAATCTCATAGAAATACGAATTTTTTTGGCTCCTAATTGGCAATTATATAAAGATGTTTAATTCAATAAAATAAACTTCTTGAAAACGTTGCTAAAGCTTGTATATAAACATATAAACGAGTTTAAATCATTCATTTAATGTATTTAAACATAAATTTGTATTTTTTAAAAAAGCAGTTATAATGTCTCCTATATTCGCTTCTTGATGGGATGTGTTTAAGTAACATACTCACCAGTTCTGCAAACCAGATCAGTCATACTAATACTAATGCATAAGACTATTTGTAACCTTCATTGTTTATAGTCTGATTTATTATGAAATTTAGTGAGAAATCACCAAACTGACGGTCAAAAAACAAGAAAAAAAGTTACCTCAATTTTATTCTTTCCATAAGTGGAATGCGTTTGTCTCAGATTGTGTCCCTAAGATTTGTCCAACATTGTGAATGTATTATGAGGACAACAAACGTGAAACACTATTTTTAGTGTGTTTGTGTATGGGGGGGGGGGGGGGGGTCGATTGTTTTCGCGTGTGAACGAAACTTACAATAGCATATGCTCCATACATTTTTTTTAAAAACCCCAGCAAGCCTCAACACTGTAATGTCAAAATACTGGTTCCAATATCATTGGAAATGTTAAACCACTCTTCCAGAGGATTGAATACATACCTTGTGTAACTCATCTTTTGGTTTCTCGGGTGCTCTTTTTTGGATTCGAACCACGAACCTACAGGTTAAAAACAAGTGAATCAGACGACAAAAGCAACAAGATTTGAATTTGAAGGAAGTTTTCTTTCTGGATCAAGACTGTATTTCTGTCGTACTCCGAAAAACCTTTATTTTTTTTTAAATTTTGGCCAGAAAACTCGTCCTTCAAATATCGATCGATTGAAATGCCCCTCATCTTGTCAAAAACTCTCAACCTGGGAACTCAAGAAATTATTCAAAGAAGTCCCAGGGTTGAGAGTTTTTGACAAGCTTAGAATTATTTAAATCGATCGATATCCGAAGGAGGAGTTTTCTGGCCAAAATTTTAAAGGCTGCCTCTATTCTCACCCCCCCCCCGGCCGATTGGATTACCGAAAAAAACGTCGCCGGCTTTTTGCGATTTGGATTTGATTGATTTTTTTTTTATTGTGCAACTTGTGACAAGAAACTTAACAAATTACTGCATTACAATCTTTGGATTAAACATACAACAATTGTGGACTACTTTTTATACTATTATGAAGACTAGCATCCCGGGGGTGAGAATAGTCACTTCGAATTGTAAAATGTGTATTTTCAGAGTTTGGCAAATTTTAAATAACAATGTGAAATTGAATGTAAGCTTCAATTTGATATACGAAAACAGTAAAATGGACATTCGGCTTTCCCCTTTATTAACAAAACAGAATGAAACACTACAAACATATCACACAAAGCAGCAATGTTACAATCCAGGAAGTGTCCGAGATCACAGACAGAAGCATCAAAGGACTAATGAATTCACGTCACATGCCGGACATCAGTGATAAGTATTTCATTTCCTGTCCATCTGCCATCTCGGAGTCGTGGCTGCTGTGACAAGAATGACGGGGATTGGTGGATAGATAGATCACTGTGTTACATCCGGGTAACACGCTGGCCGTGTCACGTGTCATGGGATTAGTAGCGAGTGTCATACCACTAGAACACAAAGCCACACTCTGTTAGGCAATCTGTTAGTCCTCGTAGAGTCATCAGGGAAAATCTGAAGCTTCAAAACCTTCAGAGCTCAGGGTATTGTTCTATGAGCGGCTATGTCTTGTGGTATGACACTCGCTTTCGGATAGGAAGGTCCTGGGTTCGAGCCTCTCTCGGCGCATTGTTGAGTCCTTGGAGAAGACTCTTTAATCACATTCTCTCACCGTACTCAGGTGTATAATGAGTACTTGACCGTCAACAGCGTTGTCTGTCGGAAAAAAAATTGTAATATCGCCTAATAGGCGTTATGTCTCGTTCTACATGTTACATGTCGCTGTTGGTCAGGGACCCTTTGAGCACATTTAGTTGATATTGCGCTATATTAAAGCTCAATTTTAATTAATTTTTTTTTATGAGGCAAAGAAGACACGTACCTATTTCTTTATTTGATTCACTATAGAAATAACAAAAAGGGAAACGTTGTTTGCCAAGTTAAATATTCACTCTTTACTGGAATACCAGGGTTTTCACTATTTCGATGGTCGGCGGATCAAACCTCTAACGTCTCTATTTTCACGATCGGCCGATCAAAACTCTGATGTCTAGGTACAGATAAAAACTCTGATGTCTAGGTACAGATAAAAACTCTGATGTCTAGGTACAGATAAAAACTCTGATGTCTAGGTACTCTGATGTCTAGGTACAGATAAAAACTCTGATGTCTAGGTACAGATAAAAACTCTGATGTCTAGGTACGAACTTAGGGCATATGTGTTTTATCTAATTTTGGGCAGATAATTTTGTTTAACATAAAAATGACCTTGACAATTACCATTTAGAGACAGTGGGTTCTGTGAAGGGTGGACTACTCACTAAATGTGCTCAATGCGATTTACAAGGAATTCCAAGCCAGCAGCAACATTTAACAGATAGGAAAAGAAGTGCCATGCCAGTACAGTGGAATCCGCATAAACCCAACACTCTTAAATAAACTTCTGCTTAAAGTCAACATCTCCTGTTAGTCCCAAATCTTGTTATTTATCTAAGTGTGTTCCATTGATAATGGATAAAGTCAACCTTGCTTAATTAACCCTCTCCTTACCAACCACAGGAAAATCGTCACATTCGTTACGATACAACCAACATTTTTCTTATTCAAATTTCTCTTGTACTTCATAAAGTTAAAAGAAAATGAACAGTGTGTTGTAGAGTATGTTTTGCTAAAGACATTATGTATCGCAAAAAATTACTGCTATTGTGTTTGAGTGATAAAAAATCTATTTTTGTGTTAGTTGGGTGTGAAGTTTTGGGGAAAATCTTGAAAATGGCTGGTAAGGAGAGAGTTAATGTCACCCAATCTTTCTGTACTGGCGGTGTTGGCATAATCAGGATTCCACTGTAATTTAACCTAGTTATCTGAAGGGTTCAACCGTAAACGTATTGAAGGTCAATCCTTACAAAGACTTTGAATTAATCAATCTGTGACCCAGCGCGTCAAACTGGTATCACATGAAGTGAAGCAGATTAAAAAAAAAAAAAAGGAGGCACACATATTATAAGTTAAAATATAAGGCTCAAGCCCTTTCAAATCGCCAATCATTTTAATTATGTTTACTTTTTTTTTGACATTCGCTTCACCTATATGGGATACCAGTTAGACACGCTGGGTCACAATTTGATTATTTGAAAGCCTTTGTATTGATTGCAGTTCATTATAATCTAAGGTAACAATGCAAAGCTGAAGACACAAGAAACATGTACACAATGTTTAGATCATGTTTTAATGACATTGTGTGAATGACAATTTTTGACATATTTTAGTGGCATAATTTGACATAATAAGATATGTTTTAATGACATTATTTGACTTAATATGAAGACATTATTTGACATAATATATGTATTAATGACATTAATATGTTTTAATTATATTATTTGACATTAAAATATATTTTAATGACATATTGACACAATATGTTGTAATGGCAATATTTGACATAAAATGTTCTAATGACATTATTTGACATAAAATGTTCTAATGACATTATTTGACATAAAATGTTTTGACATCAGCATCTCAGAACGGTATTATGTCAGGATGAATCGGACTCCAAAAAGTGTATTTTGTATTTAAATGATTTTCAAAAAAACACGAAATTGAGATTGTTCTCTATGTGTGAAATTGCATCTATTTTACACAGCGACGGATATAGATTAACCCAAAGCTTCATGTTTACTGTGGCTGTGACGGATAGAAATTAACCCAACGTTCCATGTTTATTGTGGCTCTGACGGATAGAAATTAACCCAAAATATCATGTTTACTGAGGCTGTGACGGATAGAAGTAGACCCAACGTTTCATGTTTACTGCGGCTGTGACTTCAAGTTCCATCACCTAGTCAATCCCGACATTGAACTAGGGAAAAGATCAAATCAAGAACCGTCAGCCTCCTAATCAGAAGGAGGAACTAGAGATGGCATCGG
This sequence comes from Berghia stephanieae, assembly GCF_034508935.2. NCBI lineage: Eukaryota > Metazoa > Mollusca > Gastropoda > Nudibranchia > Aeolidiidae > Berghia > Berghia stephanieae. The sequence continues at coordinate 66,642,470 of NC_088365.1, read as the reverse complement.
TCATAGTACGAGAATAACAGAGTGCAACGAATTGGAAATCCCCAAGGGATACGACAGGTTTGGTGTCCGAAACAGACACGGAGACGCTCACTAAGCAACGAATTAACAGCGGCAATACCTCAATTTGGAGGCTTCAAAGAAGAAAGCAAAGGACAGAAGCAGACGGCGGACGGGACAAGTAAGTCAAGCTCGTGAAGCACCGACGTGTTCTGCAAGGAGCGAAAAGGATAGAGTCAGGGAAGTCAAGCTCATACTGATATAATACCGTTTGGAGACCGTGGGTCACATTTCTATTATTTCATTGTCATTGATGAGATGTTAGCACCTTGGACAAATGTTACATAATGAAATATGATAAGGAGAAGAGAGTAGAAATAACACGAAATAAGATGTCTGATACTATCCAGCATAGCTATATAACTTTACGGCCGCACTCAGGAAAAATGTGTATTTAAAATTTTGGCCAGGAAACTCGTCCTTCAATGCCTTCAAATATCGGTCGATTGAAATGACCATAATTTTGTCAAAAACTCTCAAACCGGGGACCTCGTTGAATACTTCGTTAAAGTCCCAGATTTGAGAGTTTTTGCCAAGATGAAGGTCATTTTAATCGATGGATATTTGAAGGACGAGTTTCCTGTCCAAAATTTTAAATACTTGTTTGGTATTTTTTTTCAGTGTACGTCAGCATTAAGAGACGCAGATCGAGATGGTTCGGACATGTATAACAGCATGGCCAAGAACTGCACTCCGCTAAATCACCTGCTGGCGAAAGACGGAAGAGGCAGGCACAAAGAAACGGAAGACGATAAAGAGCTTAAAAAGGCTGGCCTTATATTGAATAACGTCGGAGTCCATGCAGACGACTGGCAGAACAAGGAGGTTCGTGGTAGATGACTTATGCGCCCCACGGCTTGAAGAGAATTGCAGAAGTAAGTAAGTAAGATAATATACAGATACACGATTCTTAAAAGTCACTCTCTATCAATTTTCTGGTATTTTTTCATCTGTGTGGCTTTCCGTATCAAAACGTTTCACAAGCAAGTCTCGACTTCACCCGGATAAAAAATGACTTGATTTTGGGGATTAAGAATGGATTCGTTTCTTAAAATTCATGAAATTTAAATTTATTCTTAAAACGAAGTTTTATTCATCAAGTCCATTCTGGAATAATAACAGATAAATACGGTGGGTCTCCAACTCCCGCTCTCACACTGGTTTCTGCTGTGTTCTTTTCCAAATGGGAGAGGAAATAGGAAGAAGTCGGTGGAGGTGGATTGGGCACACCCTTAGAAAGAATGACTCCACTATAACAAAGAAAGGGCAGAAGATCAAGGGGAAGGCCACGAGGACCAAGGAGAAGAATTGAAGAAGCTGATATACAGAGAAGTAATAAGACATGATGGAACGAGATAAAAAAAAGTTAGCTCGGGATAGAGAAGGATGGAAACTGTTTGGCTGACACAGGGTGAAAAAGACAACCTTTGGTTCAAGACATGAATATAAAGATAAAATAATGTCCCTTTTTATTGATCCCCAAGGGGAAATTTATTTGTATTTAAGGTCTATGTCAAGGAAAGACTAGGATAATATAGGTATCAGCCGCAGTGCAGCGCCGCAAAATGAGCTAGGGCGAGGTTATTTATTGCTAAAGATCACACTGTGCGTAGGGGAGGGGATCGAACTCGGTCGGTAGCTGTTGTTTATGAAGCAAGGATCATATCACTCTGCCACCCAGCCCCTTATGATGAGAGAGAGAGAGAGAGAGAGAGAGAGAAGGGGGGGGGGATGTGAGAGAGAGTTAGGGAGAGAGAGGGGTAGAGAAAGTGAGAGAGAGAGAGAGAGAGGTAGAGAAAGTGAGAGAGAGAGAGAGAGAGAGAGAGGGAGAGAGAGAGAGAGAGAGAGAGAGAGAGAGAGAGAGAGAGAGAGAGAGAGAGAGAGAGGATAAATGATGATGAATATGCAGACGACCAAGTATTGCACGGGGCAAGGCGGCCTTGTAGCTCACCGTTAGAGTACCTAAAAGCTCGTGGTGTCAAATGGCCCTCGAGAAATGGTAAGAGTCTTCCTGTCATAGCAATCATAACACATTGGACTTTTTCAAACGTGGACAAGTGGAACTGATGGGATGTGACAGAGAAGGATTCATTGTGCGGCCATATATACATGGTAAAGACATTGGACTATAGGAGATAAATTGAGATACAATTGGGAGTTAGTGTTTGTAGGCCCTGCCGACAATCGGACTTTCACGACGTTGAGCTGAACGAGGTTATAGCTTCACTTCGTTCCACGGAAAGGGCTTTATCGTGTACGCACCACGGCGTAGTCTCGTTGTGGAAAGCAGCATCACGTGATTCCCACCGTTCACTAGTTACTGGAAACTGTCAGCTTCATTCATGAACTGTTTTATTCGTAGGAAAGAACGTGGAATTTAAATTGCACACGACACTCGACTGCCATTTTACAGTTGGCTCATGAAAGTTTTTCAGGTCCTGGTAAAACCGAATCGTGAACTCCGTAATAATAATCAAGAGGCCATGGCCATCTTGCATTGAATATCATAATTTTAAGGTTGTCACACATCTATATCATCTCCACCCTTAAATCTTTTGGCACTAGTGTGTGAGAATACTTGAGCATTGTTGATTAAATGTTTATTCTCAGAATGGCTATGGGTGACGTCATTCGACTCCAAACCAGAGAGTGACGTATATTTTACAGGACTGGATATTCTCCGTTGTTTCCCGCCATCACTATGACTAAGATTACGACTCATATTGCTTTGCTCCGACGAATCCAAGAGCCTGTAATCGTAGCTGTGGTCAAGTTCCGACGATCTCGTTCGTCTGACCACAATGTTTTTACCCGTAGAATTATGCGAATGTAAATTTTCACCATTTTCATGTAATCCATTTTGAATTAAATTATCTTTTGGCACTTCAGCAGCATCTTTATTTTCTAATTCTGTTTCGTTTTCATCCACGATTGCTGGGATGGAGTCGACGGACAAAAGATCCGTTTCTCTCATTTCAGGCAAACTGGATGCCAAGGTTAAATCGAATGATCTGGAATCCGCATCATCATCATCGGCGTCCATACTGGAATCGATTCGAAAACTCTCAAAAGCCTTTTCTATTTCGTTGTTCATACTATTAGCTAAACTTAACGAACTTTGTGCATGGAAAAACTCTGTACTGTTCAAACTGCTTTTACTGCTCGATTTGAGTTTTAAGTCTCGATTACGGTCCTCTTTGTTATTGATATAACCTGTGTTCACGTGACCGTCACGAATCCGGAAGGTGTCCATGTTATGAATGTCTGTGCCATCTGGTTTATCCATTCTGTCAGACCTTGGGTCAGGGAATTTACGTTCATTTGCAGGTGAAAAACTGACCTCGTCGCGTTCAATATTTATCACTGAGGTAGGCGGAGATGTTTGAATGGACCGTATACCAACGGATTGAACGTTCTCCGTGTTTCCATCAATAAAAAGGCGGTGTGTACTTCCGGTGTTAAAACTGCCATGAGTTCCGTTTCTGAAAGGCTGAAGTTTGGACGTATACCGGTTCTGAAATTCCACCTCGCTCCATCCCGTCACACTTTGCTCCTCCCGACTCGTTTTCTGGCCACAGCAGAGAATTTCTCCACAAGGAATGCACAAAATTCCACAGGAACACTTCGATTTGTCTGAAGCTCTATACCGGAATGGCTGAGAAGCAACGTAGCTCATGGTGAGGCACATGAGGAACTCGACGAGCCGTAGGACGGTGTGATACAACCACCAAGGCCATGGTTCCGGTGTGCCTAAGGTGAACGTTTTGTACACACCAACAATGGCGTAGATTTCTAGCCCGACAGTGATCAATCCACATATCGCTGTGAAAAACGTGACTTTAACGGCCGTGCTCAGTGTAAACCGACCTTTAGACTTTGATGACGTAGAATACTTTTTCGACGTGGTGTTGGTCATGGAAGGATCACTGGTCGTTTGGTAGACCATGTTTTTCTGACGTTTCACCGCGTGAGTGTAGATCTTCCTGAAGATGTGGGCGTACCCGAAGAAAAGGAAGAGGCCCCAAATGACAAAGTACATCTGGCAGACGAATAAGAGGACCTGCATGCCAGCGTACATTCCAAGCAGAACATCGGTGATGATGGAAATGACGAAATGGAAGATGACTATAAAGGCCATCACCTGAAATTGAATAATAATAATGATAATGATATT
>NC_088365.1:66623239-66633239 GCF_034508935.2 Berghia stephanieae | reverse complement strand
TAGGCGTTGAATTCTCCAGAGACGAAGTAAGCTGAGGAGTGTGTACAGCCCAACTGCTGCGAAAAGACCTCCGTATCCGTAGATATGAATCTCCCAGGCGTACCGCCACTGCTTTTTGGCCTTCTGCCAATCGGGTCCTGGTTCTGAAGATGGTTCTGAAATTCCGCCGCGGCTTTCTGCTTCACTTTCGGGTTCCGCTGAAGAAGAATCGTTGTTTCTTGGTTCACTTTTTGCTTCACCTTCCGGCTCACCTTCTGCTTCACTTTCAGGCTCACCTTCTGGTTCTGCCTTTGAATCATTGGTTGATTTGTCCTTATATTCCGGTTCACCTTTTGGTTCTCTATCTGGCTTAATAGTTGGTTCTGTTTCCGGTTCACCCGATGATTCACTCTTTGGTTCGGATTTTGGTTCTGATGTTGGTTCGGTTTCGGGGTTTGGTTCTTTTTCTGGTTCTCCTTTTGGTTCGTGAGTCGGTTCGAATGTTGGTTCCGTTTCTGGCTCCACTTTCGGTTCCCTGTTTGGTTCTTTTGTTGGCTCGGTCTCCGGTTCAGTTTTTGGTTCTTTTTCGGGTTCTGATGTTGGTTCTGTTGTTGAATCTTCCAGTTTGTTTACTTCAGGCTCCCCTGTTGGCTCTTGCTCCGGTGTGACATCTGTAGTTATAGCATTCTTCGGTTCATCGATTGGCTCCTTCTTGGGTTGGCCAGTCGATTTTTTACTATTTTCTGGTTCCGACGTTGTCTGTGCTCCAGATTCCACATTTGGCTCTGGTGTTGACGTCATTTCCGGCTTTGATCGTGGCTCAGGCTCTGGCTCAGGCTCTGGCTCTGGCTCAGTCGTCGGTTCCGATTTTGTTTCAGGGTTTCTCGTTACAGCTTTTACTTTTTCGGTAGTCTCCGACTCTGGAACGGACAGGGGTGTTGTTGTAGATTTGTGAGTATTGCTGTCTTTATCTTTATCGGTGATGTCATAAGTGGCTTGAGGATTTGACAGTTTGACTAATTCAATATCTGGTTCTGGAACTGAAGGTGACGTCACGATGTTTACGAAATCAGTGGTGACCATGGGTTGACGTGTGGAAGGCAGAGATAACAGGCCATTGTCAATGTCGATCACAGGAAAAAGTGTGTTTTCCATCAGAATACCCGTCGATCCGGAGTTGTTTGTAGATTTGTTATCAGATTGTCTATCGTTATTTTTATCCCCATTACTTTTTCCTGGCACCGTAGAGTCCGTAGAAGGTTTTTCTACAGACAAATCTTCTATGCGTTTAGATTTTGCGATCGTTGTATCTTCTATATTATCAATTGTTATTATTTGAGTCGTATCCTCAATAAACTGAGGCTTGTCCGTTGAAGTTTTTACATTCCTTTTATTCCTGAAATAAATAGAATGAATTGCGTCATGCTTTACAGCTGGATTAAACTGTCCACGAACCGAACGACTGTAGATCGTATTATCGTTATTTGTATCACTTTCTCCAACAGTTAACATCTCATTCGTAATGACACTCCCCTCCATGTTATTGTTATTATTGTCTATGTGTCCTTCAACCCGAGATGAAGACGTTTGCTGCTTGGATGGTTTCGTGGCCGTCCCGTGTTTTTGTAGATCCGAATCCCCAGGGACTCCACTGTTTCCCGTGTAGACATCGTAGACATCTTTATGCAATTTAGAATTCCACGGGAGACCACCCCCTGTGTGGCTGTCTTTCTCCAAACCAACGGCGTGGCTAATTCTAACAAACCCAGACTGGCCTCGTCGTCGGCTTTCAATAGCCCCGTTTCTATTGTGTTGTAGTAAAGTGGGGGAGGATTTCTTTACATAGGACGAGAGAACACCAGGTATTTTTCGTTTCATAGAAATTTCCGTATAATTTAATTTTTTATCGCTTTTTGGTTCGATTTCGTTTCGCGGATTGGACATCCGATTTGCATTATTTATAGTTTTCCCGTTTAAATAATATTTCATAGGTTTACCATTTTGTGCCAATCGACGGACATTTTTCGATAGTGTACGTAAACTACCCTCTTCAAAGTGTCTCTTTTTACCGCTAGACGTAGACGCCTCAACGGCGTCATGAAGTGGTTGGTGGAAGTCTAGGAGAGAATGGAAAGTGATAATGGGCGGCTTCCTATCAGCTGTAATTATTCCTGACATCCTTTGGCCCCTGGCGACAAGATGTCCGTCTGAACTCCACAAGCCCGTGACCATCCCAGACACAAAGATGAGAGAGTACAAACGCACGGCGTCCATGTTTGAATCAATGGGCGCTATTCACGTGACGCTGATTGGTGTCCAGCAATTCTGTGTCGTTGTGAATTGAGGGCAGTCTGTTAACTCTTTGGCACTGGTGAGGATTTCCTCATTTTTGTTTTTGCGTGGTGGTCTGAAATAGACAAGATTGAAAGAATTACACAAATATAATCGCAAATCAGTGGCTAGAGAGCTCACAGTGCAAATATAGAGAATTCAGTTCTGATCCTAATTTGAATTGACATTTCATTCAACTCCATTCAATAGTCGTCGGGTAGATGAGTCGGTTAGTTCTAGCAGAAAGTACTTTAATAGAAATAGACTAAAAGCAAATCAAAGGAGTAAAAAGCAATTTTTACTTTAAAAAAAAACAAACAAACAAAAACCTTGAACGTTTATAGTCTGGATAATACAGTTTAGTGAGAATTGCTCATAAACGTGAATGGCAAAAAACAATAACAGAGACCGGAGTGACGTCAACTTCGTTCTATCTATACTAATAATGTGTCAGCTATGGCGACCTCGCGTGGAATGTTTGGGATATCTTTATATCTCCGTCACTCTATATCGAACAACTACACTATCGTTGTGTGCTACAGTAGGCAATCTACAATCTCCACTCTGCAACGGACTGGACAGTCATTAGTCGTGTCGTGCGTAGAGAGTGACGGGGTCAGAGGGCAACGGGTTAAATTTGATAAGAAAATAGGGTGGAACTTGTGCCGACTTTGAAAAAACAAAAACAAAACAACAACAAAAACACGTTTTTAATCTGTTGGCCAGATAACCCCCCTTCAATCCCAACGACTTAAATGTTGACAGGTACTCATTTTACACCTGAGTACAGTGACAGAATCAGACCTACCTGCTATTAAGAAAACTTCGTAGAAGTAGGAAATTTCGGCTCCAATTTCAGAGATTCATCAGCATCTCAAAGTCGTTAAAACTTATTGAAAATGAAATTTTAGGGCCAGACTACAAAATTTTAAGGATATTTGAAGAGGTATTTAATCCTTGTGCGAGTAAATTGTTGACCTAAATGTTACAGTGAATGACATAATCAGTCGGGTGGTAAAAGGTTTGAACTGAGATATTGAGATATACCATGTGAGTTCAGTGTTAGGTAGGCAGGGGATTAGGAGGTTATATCTACTGGTATTATCGGTGGTAAGTCGGTGAGTGGTGGCGTGTTATCTCTAGTTAGAAGGTCAACTTTTATCAAAAATGAGTTCTTGACATAAATGATTAAATCAACCCTTTTTTGTACAGCTTCGGGAAATATCAAAGCTTAATTTCATTTCTAAATATTTTTTACAGCTAGTCAAGTTGAAAAAGTATGAAATTTGAGAAAAGTTGCTGGATACCTTTACCATACAGCTGGCCATAACTTCATAAAAAAATCACCCGATTTACTTCAATATAAAGCATATTATGAGCATATTCTTTCAAAAAATACGAACAAATGCAAATCCAAAATTTTCACCGTCCGACTGATTATGTCTTGCACTGACACATATAGTTAACTGTAGTGATTACTGTTTTTATGTCTTAAAACTACGAATTTTAAAATGTTCAAGTAAGCAGGTTTGCAGAGTGTGAGAAAGAGCATGTTCTTTCAAGGACTCAATATTGCGCTGCACACAGTGAGACTAGAACCAGGGACCTACAGCATGATGTCAATGGCCGAGTGTCGTACCACGTGACCATAATTCTGGACAAACTTCATAAAAGTACCTGACAATACCTTTTAAAAAACATTTCGGACTTTGTCCATCTGGTACTGATGCTATGTGTTAAGCTTAAAAACTCACAACATCCGTACCAACACACAAAACTATATTCAACTATTAAACTATCAAACCTTTATAGTCTGATTGCTAAAATTAAGTGAGAACTACTCATAAAAATGGCTGGTTAAAAACAAAACCAAAGGACTGACTGGCGTCAATTTCGTCCCTTCTATATTTAATAATACACCCCAACCAATGGCGATATCCGATATTAGAGGACCTGTATTCGTTATTGCCTCTCTATGATCCCCACATAAACCGGAAGTCGACAGTAGCGCCTACCTAAGTAACAAGATAGATAATCGAATCTCTTTACTGCCGGACATTGATAGACATAAACACGTCTTAAAAATTTTGGCCAGAAAACTCGTCCTTCAATTACCGATCGATTAAAATGACAAAAAACTCTCAAACCTGGGACTTCACAACGTCTTCCTAAAAGTCCCGGATTTGAGTTTTTAAACAAGACGAGGGTAATTTTAATCCATCGATATATGAAGGACGAGTTTTCTGGCTAAAATTTTAAAAACATTCTTTTTTCCATAGTATGTGAGTTCAGTGTTAGGTAGGCAGGGGATTAGGAGGTTATATCTACTGGTGTTATCGGTGCTAAGTCGGTGAGTGGTGACGTGTTATCTCTCTGATCCTTCCATTGCTATCGTCACTACGTACAGGGGTTGTCCTAAACTGTCCTACACTGGACAAATGCTTTTTTAGCGGCTACTATACGTGACCCCTCGTCTCAAAACGGTATTATGTCGGAATGATTAAGTTGCTGAAAATTAAATTTGTAGCCAGAATTATCAGACTTAAGTTGAGTTTATATGTTTTATTGAGGAGAATCAATATCATATTTTAGAATGTTAAATACCAATAATTCATATTTTTGGCCAGTTTTAATAGAATTTGACTTTATGGCATCTGGTTCATCCCGACATAATACCGTTTTGAGAGGCTGGTGCATATATGTAGTGTTGTGGTATAACACCAGCCTTTGGGTCGGAAGGTCCAGGGTTCGAGTTCTGCTCTGAGCTGCGCATAGTTCAGTCATTGGAAAAGCCTCTTTACTCAGATTTTCTCACCGTAATCAGGTCTAAAATGAGTACCTGGGTGTTAAAAAACGTTTATCACTGTCGGAATAAAATTGTAAAATGACCAAATAGCCTTCATGTCTCGTCCAACATTTTAAGTGTTGCTGTTTGTTTGGGGCCCTTTGTAAAGCCATATTTCTTGGTTTGGCTGGACATCTCTTTTCATTTATATATGTGACCCATGGCCTCAACATGGTAGGATATATATGGGTGAACGAGATGGCAACATGAATTTCAAAACCAACTGAAAAGAAATATGACATTTATAGTTTAACCCTGGAAGACAGACAAAGACTGGGATATACTGATATATAGAGATAGAAAGATAGATTGATTGATAGGTAGATTAACAGATATATGATAGATAGATAGATAGATAGATAGATAGATAGATAGATAGATAGATAGATAGATAGACAGATATATCGGTAGATAGATAGAATGAGTGAGAGAGAGAGAGAGAGAGAGAGAGAGAGAGAGAGAGAGAGAGAGAGATGACCCCTGGGGTCATAGATCAAAGGTCAGTTAATCCAATCACCACTAGAAATTGCATTTACAAATGGGATCAAAGGAATGCCTTGTTGCATCCATGTTTCAAGTTTAACGATCTGTAACATTTCACATCATTCAAATATCAAAATTATCTCCCATGTATTTCACAGTTTAACTCGTAAAGCGCCTAGGGGCATAGGGTCATATTGATGTTATGTGTTTAGCCAAAAAAAAAACTCATAACATCCACCAGCCTGATCTATAATGTACTAACTTTCTCGTACAACACCGGCTCCATAGGCATAATGGCTCTGGAGGGCTGGGATACGTGAGGCATTTTCATGACACTGGTCTCCATATCTCTGGATACACTTTTGACATTATATAAATTATATGGCAATTAAAGGTGCTTGGGGAATTTCCGATTTTTAAAACAAATTAAGATTATCCAATAATTTGACAATTTGTTCATTTCTACCTAATACTTTTGTAACATTTAAAGGGGAAATTTTACTTTAAAAATTCTAATTGTTATATTTATTTATTTATTTTAAAATTTTAAAATTATTATTTATTTATTTTATTTTTTTTTTTGGGGGGGGGGGGGGGGGTGATTTTTACGTCGAATGTACGTTCTGTTAACTTTGAATCCATTTTTTCCCTTTCAAAACCAATTGTCTCCATATTGCCCACTTTAAATGGAAATAACTCTAGCAATGGGGGACATTTCTAAAATATGAAGATAACCGCAAAATGTAGAAAATGATTTATTATTACTGTACACCACAACAATAACTCGGCTATACAGTCCAGTGGTTTGACACTCGCTTTCGGATCGTCAGAACCAGGGTTCGAGTCTCGCTGTGAGCGGCGCATAGTTGAGTCCTTGGAAAAAGCTTTTTACTCAGATTCTTTCACCGTACTCAGGCGTAAAATGAGTACCTGGCCATTACAACGTTGTCTCTGTTCGGAAAGAAATTGTGATGTCGCCTAACAGGTGTCACTGTCATGTCTCGTTCTACATGTTAAGTGTTGCTGTTGTCTAGTGACCACTTCTAAAGCGCTTTGATCAAGCTAAATAGATATTGCGCTATATAAATTATCTTGTTTTACTTCCCCTAGAGCTCCACACATAATATAGATGCTATAGTGCGGCTATGTGGTCTTGTGGTATGACACTCCTCGCTTTCGGATCGGAAGGTCCTGGGTTCGAGCCTCGCTCGGTGCATAGTTGAATCCTCGGAGAAGGCTCTTTACTCACATTCTTTCACCGTACTCAGGTGTAAAATGAGTAGGGTACCTGGTCATTAACAGCTATGTCTCTGTCCGAAACAAATGTAATATCGCCTAACAGGTGTCATGTCCCGTCCTACATGTTAAATGTTGCTGTTGGCTTGTGACCCCTTCTAAAGCGCTTTGATCACGCTTAGTGGATATTGCGCTATATAAATACTCTAGTGTTTTCTTTCCCCTAGATCTCCACACACATAATATAGATGCTGTTCAAACAAACGTGAGCTACAACTTGTGTTTGTTGTTGCCTTCCAGTCCATGACGAATGGTGAAGGCGATTGACAGGCCGTGAGCTACAACTTGTGTTTCTTGTTGCCTTCCAGTCCATGACGAATGGTGAAGGGGATTGACAGGCCGTGAGCAACAACTTGTGTTTGTTGTTGCCTTCCAGTCCATGACGAATGGTGAAGGGGATTGACAGGCCGTGAGCAACAACTTGTGTTTGTTGTTGCCTTCCAGTCCATGACGAATGGTGAAGGCGATTGACAGGCCGTGAGCAACAACTTGTGTTTGTTGTTGCCTTCCAGTCCATGACGAATGGTGAAGGCGATTGACAGGCCGTGAGCAACAACTTGTGTTTGTTGTTGCCTTCCAGTCCATGACGAATGGTGAAGGGGATTGACAGGGCGTGAGCAACAACTTGTGTTTGTTGTTGCCTTCCAGTCCATGACGAATGGTGAAGGCGATTGACAGGCCGTGAGCAACAACTTGTGTTTGTTGTTGCCTTCCAGTCCATGACGAATGGTGAAGGGGATTGACAGGCCGTGAGCAACAACTTGTGTTTCTTGTTGCCTTCCAGTCCATGACGAATGGTGAAGGGGATTGACAGGCCGTGAGCAACAACTTGTGTTTGTTGTTGCCTTCCAGTCCATGACGAATGGTGAAGGGGATTGACAGGGCGTGAGCAACAACTTGTGTTTGTTGTTGCCTTCCAGTCCATGACGAATGGTGAAGGGGATTGACAGGCCGTGAGCAACAACTTGTGTTTGTTGTTGCCTTCCAGTCCATGACGAATGGTGAAGGGGATTGACAGGCCGTGAGCAACAACTTGTGTTTGTTGTTGCCTTCCAGTCCATGACGAATGGTGAAGGGGATTGACAGGCCGTGAGCAACAACTTGTGTTTGTTGTTGCCTTCCAGTCCATGACGAATGGTGAAGGGGATTGACAGGCCGTGAGCAACAACTTGTGTTTGTTGTTGCCTTCCAGTCCATGACGAATGGTGAAGGGGATTGACAGGCCGTGAGCAACAACTTGTGTTTGTTGTTGCCTTCCAGTCCATGACGAATGGTGAAGGGGATTGACAGGCCGTGAGCAACAACTTGTGTTTGTTGTTGCCTTCCAGTCCATGACGAATGGTGAAGGGGATTGACAGGCCGTGAGCAACAACTTGTGTTTGTTGTTGCCTTCCAGTCCATGACGAATGGTGAAGGGGATTGACAGGGCGTGAGCAACAACTTGTGTTTGTTGTTGCCTTCCAGTCCATGACGAACGGTGAAGGGGATTGACAGGGCGTGATTGATGGCAAACCAGCCTGTGACTGTGTCTTACAACCAGGCGATGCGCGTGGAATGAGGAAGTTCGCATTGGCCACGGTTGAACTGGGTGTCCTAAAATGTGCACAGAGGTCGTCTTTAAATATTCAACTATAAGTCATGAAGAGGACTCCAGAGACACATCCCCCTTCCCTACAACAACAAATGTATATATTGGTTGGTAGAGCGCTCGCTTCACACGCAAAAGCACCATGTTCGATCCCGGGTGAAGTCGAGATTTTTTCTGACCCCCCCCCCCTTCCCAACCCCCGTCCACCTAGCAGTGATTGGATAGTTCGATCTGTTAGATCTGGCGGAAAGTACTTTGCTATAGACTAGCGTCCTATCCAATGGGTAGCAGGCAATTGCTATTTTTCGTTTAACGCTATAGACACCAAGACAAACTCCGGCTCCATGGGTCTAATGGGTCTGAATGGCTACTTCTCATGTACACACACACACACACACACGCACACACACACACACACACATATATATATATATATATATATATATATATATATATATATATATATATATATATATATATATATATATACATACATACATAAACGTATATTATTGTTTACCCTATGTATTATGAAAATCAAATACATACATTTCAATCAATAAGAGAATACCTACTATAGTTTGAATAGGGCCCGTCTATGATATTTCACACACAACACTGGATAATAAATAGAAGTTTGAATTCCTTTTGAATGTGAAAGGGGAGTTAATCCAAAACTCATTCAAATGAATATGGCATTATCGGCATTGTAAAGAAAGTTTCCTTTTGAAACATGACGTGGTAAAAAAAGCCAGTATTATAGAATATATGAGTCACGGTCGATCATAACGACTCCCACGATATTAAACCAAAACAAATTATGGCCTCAAGAGAGGTTAGATACTTTATTTCACTGACTGAACCATAAACCAAACTCAAAACCACAATAAATATTTATTTATTCTCCCCACACAGTTCAGTATAAAACACGAAACTTCTTTCTTATTTATTCCAGTTATTCCTTTAGAAATGACGCAAGACCTACTATAAAATAGAACACATTTTTAAATTATTCTATGACTATCGCCACAATTACATCCAGATTGTAGCTCGAGAATAGTTATCATATCTTTCTACAACTTTGTTATAATAATAAAAATGATATTAATAACATTCACATCTTCTGCACTACTGCACACACGCGTGGCCGGACAGTCAAAGAATATTATACCTAATGGTAAAGCAGTAAAGCCAGGGAAGGGTTGAGAGAGTTTTTGTGAGGACAGCGGGGAGGATTCGGTGACAAACCACCACTTCCACGGACAAACCGCCACTTCCACAAAACCAAACGCATGAAGGAAAACACAAGAGCCCCAAAGCCTATTATTATCGTCAATCCAAAAATTGTCCTGTCCAGTCGAGTCCGGGCTTAGAATACTAAATGTTTACCGCCACTTATGATCATCCTGCAGTGCCGCCTTGACACGAAGAGCGAGACGCAAGGCCTGGCGAAACGTCTGGCAGGGAAAAATGATACA
>NC_088365.1:66610739-66613239 GCF_034508935.2 Berghia stephanieae | reverse complement strand
TCTCATCCACACACTTATTCCCATTGCAGTCAAAGGCATGCGGTGACGTCATAGGCCTCATCCATTCATAGATGTAGTGACGTCATCATACCGTGACATCATCATTCCTTTTAGTAGATATGACACAACTCTAGTCAGGTGGAAACGCTGACACTGATGTCACGCTAATGGTCGCTGTCAGGTGTGTTGCACAGGTCCATTAGTCAGGGGATTAGCACGGACACTGCCGTGTCTCTACACACTACACAATAACAAAACACATTTAATTGTGGCACATCAGATCAAAATTAAATGGTATTATTGAGTGACTCGTCTTGTCACAAAAGTCAAGCTTTGTTAAGCGTAGTAAGTGGCCGGATGGGTGACAATGAGCGTGGAAACCCCGGCTCTTTTACACATAGCTCCCCACTCAACTCAGGTGTGAATGAGTACCTGGCAGAGACGAGTATTGTAAGAGTGTTAGTAAAATACAGAAAAGGCGCCAAACAAACGTCTGATACTGTATAGATTGAAATGGCTTTCTTGGGAAGGGGGGGGGGAATAAAGAAAAGTTTGTGAAAGCACATCGAGTATGGATAATCTGTGGAAATGCGCTATATAAATGATAAAATGATACTAAACTGCTGGAGGCTGTGGACTGTAAAGAGTGATGAACAAAAATGTAACATAACAGTTTCGGAACAAAAACCCTTCTTCGGCCAAAAGCAAAAACAATATTAAAAGAAAAATAAAATTAAAAAAAAAAACAAAAAAACACCAAATAAGTCACTCCAAATCCAAATTAAATGGCAGAGAAAACTCGGCGCCACGCCTGTCTGTCCAAAAAAAAAACCCTCAAACAAACAATACCAAAAGCAAAAAAAATAAATCATCAGAAGATATCGTCGCCTAGGCATTCCGTGAAGGAATATAAGATAATTCATCAAACAAGATGTTGTACTCGTACAAGTGAGCAAATAATCATGCCCAATGAAAGGGGAGAAAAAAAGAAAGTGCCTGAAACGGGCTCGAACCCGGGACCTCCCGGGTCACAGTGCGATGCCTTGACCAGTCGGCCACTTCGCCCCCCCCCCCCCCCCCCCCCCGAAAAAAAAACATGCCATCCAAAATGTTGGTTTATGACTTTGCAAGAGTTGGGTTGGGTTGTGCTATATATCTGAGGTTCTAAACTCAACAAAGTGGACGGTATTAACATCGATGGTGTGCATTTAAGTAACATTCTCATTCGTTCCACACGCCTGATTAGTCATGCAATCTAAAAAAAAAACTCCAAAAAACTATCTTAAAAAAACCTTTAACGTTTATAATCCAGGGCTGCTTACTACTACGAAATATTCGTAGAATTACGACATTTTGGCTCCAATTTTAGAACTTCATGAGCATCTCTAAGTCATTAAAACGTATTGAAAATGAAAGTTGATGCCAGACTACATAATTCTTAGGATTTTGAAATGTTATTTAATCCTTGTAGTGTAAATTGTTGGTTTATATAGTTGACTGTAGCAGCTATCATTTTTATCTTCTCAAATCTACGAATATTTAAATTTTCAAGTCGGAAGGACTGATAATCTGGTTGAGAGAATCCAGTGAGAACTAATCACATAACTAGCGGTCTAGAAACAATCACAAAGAGCAGAGTGATGTCAACTTCCTGTATTCAGTTGTTTGTAAACAACCATTTGTATTAATTGTCCGAGCGGGTTTGAGGGTGTGTTGCAAATCCTGTGTTTTGATTGGTCAAAAATCTTCTGGTTCAATAACCATAAGGTGATATCAACACGTGCTATCCGAATAATCACGTGATACGTGTTTGTTAAATATGTGGTCCACACTATCAAATCGGTGTTGTGCTGGGCGGGCGAGGTGCACCTATTTTGCAGGCCTGATAACCGAACGGAAATTTTAATGTTAAAGGCTTGTTTTGACATTGGCGCAATGGAGAATAATTTGCGTAGGTTTGAGAGTACAACATGGAGACCATAAAACTACCACATCTCTAACATGGAAGCACAGAGTCACGTGGTTTATTTCCTCCGTGCATGACAGAGTCTATCATTAGCTATTTAAATACTAGTCTCATAACGGAATTATGTCGGGGTGAAGCTGCCTGTTGACAAAACAAACAAAAAAAGTATTTTTTAATATTAAAAATGACCAAAATTTAGGAATTGTAGGTGTTGTCACTTTTTTGTGTTCTTTATTCTCAAGAACTCATAACAGCTCAAATTTGCGACAATAAATTCTATTTTTAGTATCTATTTCACCCTGAAATTATGATAATATGGCCGTGTTGAGGTGGGTCTCGTTTTATATTTCATCATTTCACAATAGAGTATTTACTTCTCTCATTACGATATTTACCCGGGAAAGCCTCAAATCTTCAAGTCAGTCGTGAAATAAAGCATGACGTGCGAGAACGCCCTGTTGTAAACCAACAAAGAATGTGTGTTATGTCACCAATTAAGAGAGAAACCTTCTTTGTTGATTTGGTTCCTTATTG
>NC_088365.1:66595739-66603239 GCF_034508935.2 Berghia stephanieae | reverse complement strand
ATTATTATTATTATTATTATTATTATTATTATTACCATCATCATAATTATTATCATTATCATCATCATTATTATTATCATCATCATCATCATCATCATTATTATTCATATCATTATGATAGTAATTTACACATCTACACGACTTCACTTTGATACAAGACGAGACATCCTAGCCTCTCGGCCATCGACGACAAGGTTCAAACCCATAACCCTCACGTCCTCACACTAGTTACTTTACAACCATGCCAAGGGCTTGGCCATCGAAGTGAAACAAAGGCCTCTTATAATGTTTCGACATTGACAGGGATTAGCTCTCCCCCCCCCCCCGCTCTTCCACACACAGGCACACACACACACACACACACACACACACACACATCCTAGACAGACAGACAAATCCATAATGGACACATATGTATACACTGAAAACACACGCACACACACACTCACACACATATACACATACATTACACACAAAAGTGTCCCCCGAAGCACATTCTAGTGTCGGGGACAGCTAATTTGTCTTACTCCCTATATCACTACACATGATCCACCAGCCATTGTGTAAGGTTGCTGTTGTGTCATTATCAATGGATGAGTAATAATAATAATAATAATAATAATAATAATAATAATAATATTATTAATAATAATATAATAATAATAATAATAATAATAATAATAATAATAATAATAATAATAATAATAATAATAATAATAACAATAATAATAATTGTCATGGTCTCAAGTGAGTAAAGAGCTACTCGACTATGCATAAAGATATATGTAGAATGAGGCCCCAGAATTTACTAGTTACTATAAATGAAAAACAATTAACGATTTGTTTACAATGAAATAAAAATAATGATGAAATTTAATTAAAAGAGATAAACAGTGATCGTGGCAGTTACAAATAGAGATATGAATATTTTACGTAACTTATGATAATATGTCAGATTCGTAAGTTTACGTTTCCAGGCAGTTGATGGGCTTGGATGATCTATTCCTCTGATAACAGGATCGGACTCGTAAAATTCCACTTCCAGGCAATTGGTAAGAATTTATTGTGTAGTCCTTTGACAGCGGGCTTGGGTTTGATCCTTGAAGATTATACAATCAAAGTTAAAAGCTCCGGCGTCTTAATGGTGTAGATATAATATCTACAAAGTCCCAAAAGATAAAAATCTTCCAGTATATATATAGGAATAGAGCGACTGGCCGTCCGGCATAGATTGTGGAGAGAAAGTGAGTGTCGAATGTTAGACCTATCAGCTTTTATAATAAGTGGCTACGTGACAGAATGTAGAACGAAAAGTATTCACTAATTAGAAATTAATTCGAGGGAAGGCTATAAAAGGAAAGACGATCTAATATTAGAAGGTAAAGTTTATCTAAGCCTACTGAAATATAACTGGAGTGAGATGAATTCAGTTCTTAATAAAATAAAATTTAATAAGATAATTGTGAACAACCTTTACTGTGACACCCCCCACCCACGTTTAAAATATACTCTTTAACCATTATGGGAAAGATAGATTTTACAAACGGAAGTAAATTTACTATCATGATACTCTAGCATTAATCCATTGTTATGATTTGTGCTACAATTAAATTATTTATTAACTAGACATGGAAATGTTTATATTAACGTAGGTATATGAATGGGTGACAATAACAATGAAAGATTGTGATTACAAATCATTGTGATAAACAACATGATGGCAATGTGATTACAAATCATTGTGATAAACAATAGTGATGGCAATGAAGCATGATTTAAGTCGATGATATGAAGGTAATTTACTGAATGAAATGAATGAAAATGTAAATGGAATATTGACATTTCAATTATTAATCATAAATGAGTGAAAATTCATAACAATAATAGTAAAGAGAAGATTTCCCAAATCATGAATGGGTATGGTATATATATCCAAACAATACTCAATGTTACATTAAGTTGGGTCATCATGTTTACAAATAAAATTATCGAATTTGCGCGTTCTGATTTGGCATAATTTTCGAGGTAACTAACAGTATGCATGAGAGGTTAAGTTATACCCTTCTCACGTCATTACACTAATCGAGAAAGTAGGTCGGCGTGAATATTTTCACAGCCTGGTATGTGAGAGATACTGAAAGTGTAATTTTGCAAAAATAGACTCCACCTTAGTACTCTACTATTATTCATTTTGTTATTTCTTATGTACGTGATTGGTTTATGGTCCGTTTCGACCACAAACTCTTTTAGCAGTAGATATCTGCTGAATGTCTTTAAAGCAAAGACGATGGCCAGTCCTTCACGCTCTATTACAGAGTATCGTGATTCTCTGTCCAATAATTTTCTGCTTGCATATAAGCAAGGCATTAGAGTTCCCTCATGTTCCTGTAATAGTACACCTGCGATGCCCTTATCAGACGCGTCAGTTCTTACAACAAATTCTTTTGATATGTCGGGTAATTTAAGAATTGGTTCTGAACAGAGTAATGCCTTTAATTGGTTAAAGCTATTCTGACACACTTCTGTCCAAACAATTTTGTTCGGTGACCCATTCTTTGTCAGATTTGTTAGCGGTGTCGCGATGTGCGCGAAGTTGTAAATGTATTTCCTGTAAAAATTTAGGAGCCCAAGTACTTTGCGTACTTCTTTTTTTGTCTTAGGTGGTTGCAATTGGGCGATTTTTGTTTGTTTTTCTGTCTCGGGTGTCTGTGTCCCATGACCAACGGTATGATTAATCCTGCATTTGAAGCTTCGATATTAGTAAACATAGGTTGCGACACTGTGTCTCTATCAAAATATTTTTTTAGCATATTTGCATGGAATGTCTTTGTTGTGTTGTTAATTTTAATCTCGTAATTAACATTAGATTTTACTGCTTTTATTTTGAATGGTCCTTTCCATGTAGCTAAAAGTTTACTCGAGTCATCGGGTAAGAGTATTAGTACTTTGTCACCAATCTCAAATTTTCTTGACTTGCTTTTTCGCTCGGAGTATTCCTTGTATTTCTCTGCTTTTTTAGTGACGGATTCCTGTGCTAGCTTACACGTGTCCTCTATTCTGTCTTTCAGGTTTCTTACATATTCGTAAGCAAACATAATTTCGTTATTGTCCTCCTCATTCCCTTTACAAATGTCGGCTACTATATTGATCGGGCCGCGAGGTGATCGTCCATACATCAACTCAACTGGGGAGTAGCCTGTAGATTCTTGGGGTATTTCTCTATATGCAAATAGGATTGCTGGTAAGTATCTGTCCCAATCATCTGGTTTTTCTGCTGACACTTTTCTTAACATATTCTTTAGAGTGCCATTAAATCTTTCACAAAGACCATTTGCTTGGGGGTGGTAGGGAGTTGTGAATGAGTGTTGGATTCCCATGAGTTTCATGGTTTCATGCATCATATGTGATGTAAATTGGGGTCCATTGTCCGACAGTATCTCATTTGGTATGCCTATTCTAGTAAAAATTGTCATCAATGCTTCAGCTATGTGATCCGATGTAGTTGATTTCAATGCTATCGCTTCTGGCCACCTGGTTGCGTAATCGACTAGTGTTAGTATGTGTGTATGGTTTCTATCTGATTTTGTTAAAGGGCCTATAATGTCAATTGCAACTTTTTGAAAAACTTTTTCAATAACTGGGGTTGTCTCTAATGGCAATCTCGGTATTCTGCCTTTTGCGACTCTTCTTTGGCATGTGTCACAAGATTTCACATATTCTCGGACGTCTTTAGTAATTCCAGGCCATGTGAAATTCTCGGATATTCTCTTCAATGTGGAAGAGCTCCCAAGATGTCCAGAAGTTATTGAATCGTGCGCTATTCCAAGGATTTTGTTTCTGTAAATACTCGGCGTGACCAGTTGTTTAGCTATTTTATTTCTTTTCCTATGTAACCTGAACAGAATATCTTTTTCAATGATGTATTCAACTTTTGATTTCGTCCCTTTGTTTGCAATATTGAAATATGAAGTTAAAGTCGGGTCCTTTTTCTGTTCTTCAATGAACGTGTTCCTGTCAAATTGTTGTGGTTCAAGAGAAATAGTCATTGGCTTCTCTGTTGTCTTAGTCATCTTTCTTGTTTCTGCTAGACAAGCTGTTTCTTGGGTTAATGACCATTCTTTTACATCTGTTGGGTTGTCTTTAAGACCTTTTATATTGCCAACAATAACATCAGCGACGGGGTTGGGAAGTATACAGCATTCCACTATTCCTGTATAGTATGGGGTTTCTATGTACACATTAGCTGTTTCAAAGGTTTCGACTGTGCCACTGAATGTGATGCATTGTACCGTTTTTCCAGTTTTGTCTTCGTCATTGATCAAAGATGCTTTTATTCCTACTGTACTGCATCCTGTGTCTCTCAATATTTTGCAATCAGTTCCATTAGCTTTGCCTTCACAAAAAAATAGCGATCCTGATTTGTGAGTTTGTGTTAAAAGTGACATACCTTTCACGCAATACACATTTATATTTTCTCCTGACATTACTCGTGTCTGATTGTTTACACTTGTTTGGAGTGATGCATTTGCAGTTTCTTTTGGATATCCCACGATTTTGTAACATTTGTCTGCTGTGTGGCCTTTCATTCCACAATATTGACATTTAATTATAGGTTTGTTGGTTTTCTTATACTCAGTATTATTGTCAGTGCTATTTCTTGTTTTGTTTTGATAGGGTCGGCTATGGTCTCTATTGAACTGTTTGTTCCATGGTTTGTTACTATGATCATCTTGTTTCACTTGCGTGTTCCGAGTGATTGATCGGCTCGTTCTATTTGAGTACTGAACTTTAGGTGTACATGGACTCTGAGCAGCGGCAGCGTAGTATGGTTCCTTCAATGTTCTGCTAAGGGGTGTCAATGGATGTGCGCTGTTAAAGTTTTCTGCGTAGATTTTTAATTTGTCCAAGTTTTCTGGCTTTCTCTCTTTAAAGAATGCGACTAAATCTGGGTTGCAAGCTTGATAGATTCGATTCTTCAGCGTGAGATAGTAAAGGCCTGCAAAGTCGTCTTGTTTTACGTTTGCCAACTCAAGCCACCGATTTAGAAATTGAGTAATTCGGTTCACGATTGTATTAAAGTCTTCTCCACTTTCCGGTTTTGCAATGTGAAACCTTTCCTGGTAACCATCTTCTGTTAATCTAAATCTTTTTAGTAGAGCGTCTTTAATTTTTCCATAGTCATCTGCATCTTCAGTTGTTAAGGTATAGAAAACTTTTAGCGGTTCTCCAGATAAGCAGTTAATCAAGGCTGTGGCCCATTTGCTTTCTGGCCAACGATAACCTTTAGCCTGAACTTCGAATCGGTGTAAGAAGGATTCTAGACAGTCTGAGCGTTCATCGTATGTTGGCATGCGTGGAAGTTTCACGAAAAATTCATCACTATTATTATGTTTTCTTTCATGACCGGTTTTTGTTTTTTCAATTTCCAGCATCATTTGGGTCCTTTTGGTTTCTTCTTCTGCTAAAGCTATTTGTCTTTTTAGTTCCCTTTCTTGGACTCTTTCTTCTCGTTCTTCTCTACGTATTCTTTCTTCATGTTCTTTTTCTTCTCTACGAATTCTTTCTTCATTTTCTTCTCTACGAATTCTTTCTTCATGTTCTTTTTCTTCTTTTACTTTCTCTTCGCACCATGAAAATATTCTTTCCTGGGGTATTTCTAAGTCCCTTGCGAGACTTAAGTATCTTTTATATGCTTCCATGTTGCAATAAATTAGTTACGATATTTTATATATATTATATTGACAGGATACTGTTACTGACTGTTTTATTTATTTACACTTACTGGAATGAACTGTTCTATTTTTAGAAATCTCTCTCTCTTATTTCAACTTATTATGTATGTTGAATTTGATGCCTTTTATCGTTATATCTTATAAAGCAATGTGTCAATACAATGCGGAGTTATTATGACTTGTGTCAATAACAATGTGTCAATCGCGTGTACTCTAAACTATGTTACTACGAAAAATGTATCACCAATGTGTGTGACTCGTCGTTAGTTTGTGTACAATTATTCGCAATGACGCTAATATACTAGAGTGTGATAACAATAATAGGATGCCAAAATAATCCCAAGTTATCTATCACTAAATATAACACGACGGCTAGTAGACTCCTTTTATTATTATTTAGTTTTTAAAGACTCACTTTTCAGAACATAATATATAAGTGGTTTTCGGTAACAGTAATATGCCAAAAATGCATTTAAAACAAATCACTATGCAAAACAAATCACGATGTCTATAGTTACTATGTGATGCCCAACTCATGTAAAAGAGAATAATGAAGGATATATTTACCAACTCAGTTCGTGGCTGGGACCTCTCTCTTGTTTAATGGTTGTTCAACAATTGTAATTAGGCATTGAAGAGTGTTTAACAGTGATGTCTGAAATACAAAACAATAAAATATCGTAAGATTTACAATAGTTACAAAATGTGTTCACAACACTGAGTGATTGGATGATAGGTGAATGAATCGTTATGGAATGTAAACATATTGAAAACAATTCATGAATGAGGCAAACAACAAAATGAAATGAGTGATATAATAACAAAGTGGACAAGGAATGAATGAATGGATGAAAAACTGAGTGAATAGATGAATGAATGAATGGATAATGTATGAATGAAAGAATGAAGGGAGGAATAAATGTATGAATGATTGGATAAATGAGTGAATAAACGAATGTATGGATGAATGAATGAATGAATAAATAAATGAATGAACAATGAATGAATGAATAATTTATAAATGAATAAATGAATGAAGGAATGAATCAATAAAATGCTATTCAATTTGAATGAAAGAATGAATGGATAAATTGCTATTCCATTTAAATGAAGAAATAAAAAAGAAAAAAAAAATTAATCCTGTAAATAGGGAGTTCAATTAAAATATGATCAAGTGGGGCAATTAAGAGTTTTACAATTTAAACTTTAAAGTTAGATGAAATAGATATAAGTAACTAAATAAATTCAATTCTTTATATGTGTCCCCTCCAAAATGTCATGGTCTCAAGTGAGTAAAGAGCTACTCGACTATGCATAAAGATATATGTAGAATGAGGCCCCAGAATTTACTAGTTACTATAAATGAAAAACAATTAACGATTTGTTTACAATGAAATAAAAATAATGATGAAATTTAATTAAAAGAGATAAACAGTGATCGTGGCAGTTACAAATAGAGATATGAATATTTTACGTAACTTATGATAATATGTCAGATTCGTAAGTTTACGTTTCCAGGCAGTTGATGGGCTTGGATGATCTATTCCTCTGATAACAGGATCGGACTCGTAAAATTCCACTTCCAGGCAATTGGTAAGAAGTTATTGTGTAGTCCTTTGACAGCGGGCTTGGGTTTGATCCTTGAAGATTATACAATCAAAGTTAAAAGCTCCGGCGTCTTAATGGTGTAGATATAATATCTACAAAGTCCCAAAAGATAAAAATCTTCCAGTATATATATAGGAATAGAGCGACTGGCCGTCCGGCA
>NC_088365.1:66580739-66588239 GCF_034508935.2 Berghia stephanieae | reverse complement strand
CCCGTCGCGCCACCCGACCTTAATCAAGTTAAATCGCTCATCTTCGTTTTGCGCCGCTTCGCTGTGCCTGACGCCTTGGTTGTTTCCGTCTTCCCTTGGAATAGACCCTAAGAATTAAATGATTCGTCACGATAAATAAATGGATCTTTTAAAATTATTATATTTGTTATTCCTATATTATGTAATTGGTTTGGTTTCCTGTTCTCTTGAAGGTGTCGGGTCACTAGTCACAACACCAGAGCTGATTTTTGAAAACAATAACAAAACCAAATAAAAATTGATCTTTTATATATAGCGCAATATCCACTACACGTGCTCAAAGCGCTTTAAAAAGGGTCCCTGACCAATAGCAACACATACCATGTAGAACTAGACACGACGCCTGTTTGGCGATATTACAGGGTTTTTTTTCCCGACAGACAACACTGGTAACGGCAATGTACTCATTTTACGCCGGAGTACGGCGAGAGAATGTGAGTAAAGAGCCTTTTCCAAGGACTCAACTACGCGCCGAGCGAGGCTAGAACCCAGGACCGAAAGCGAGTGTCATACCACAAGACCACATAGCCGCACAATAAGAGAGAGAGAGAGAGAGAAAGAGAGAGAGAGAGAGAGAGAGAGAGAGAGAGAGAGAGAGAGAGAGAGAGAGAGAGAGAGAGAGAGAGAGAGAGAACACGGGTGTATTCATAATTGTGAGCGATAGCATCCAAACGGAATTCTGTCGAGACGAGCAGGGCGGGGCCAGAAGCCAGAAAGAGATTTTGTAGTGAATATTGAACAAACTTTGATATCCAAGCTATTGTCACATTCATTATGCTCGCTCATTGTTGGAATGGGAAAAAAAAATTCTACTATAGCAATGTTGTATATCCAGCCATAATTTCGACGGGTTTATCAGACCTTATGGTATCAGACCTGATAATATGTGCGCGTTGGGCGTAAAGTTTTTCGGCTTTTTAACCGGTTTTTTTAAAAAAAATTGTTTGTTTTTGTTTGTTTTTTATTTTCTTGCTTTTTGTTTTCTTAAATTTTTAATTATTTATTTATTTATTTATTTTTTTTTTTTTGATTAATTTTTGAAGAAGGGTTTTTGGCTCGAAATGTTCCAAAGTCATAAATTTTAACCTTGGGCTTCTTTTTTTTTTTTGGATTTATTTTTTTAGGTGCATTCCGTGTTTGGTCATCATTCTAAAAATAACCGTTGTGATAGCCTGGATGGTAGTGCGGGGCGGTCCTTGGCAAGCTTAAGGACCACGGTCCTACGGTCCTTGGGAAAAGAAGACCGCAAGGACCTGTCCTAGGACCGGTCCTTTTCGACATTGAACATTCCTGAGAGACTGTTGGAAATTCGAACCGGTTTGACCTTTGAGAGCGTGGGATCGTTCATTCTTGAACCGTTAAAGACCGCTACACGATGAAAACCGTGGCCTACAGGAGTAAAACACACGGAGTAGTCACACTCATTTCAAATTGTAACCTAATTAGAGAAGAAGGGTGATGCCTTCTTTATTTGCTCACCGTACTTCATTGTTACTTCGATAATTTAATAAAATTTGAAATTTATCCCCATTAACGGAGATAATGGCATCGCCCAAGGCGTTGATCGAGTTGTTCGTGGCGTTGATACACACACGCAACTCCTACCCCCCCCTCCCCCCCCCCCCACACACACACACATTAGAGGGCAGCGAGCATTGAAGAGTAAGAGAGAGACGTGAAGTTATAATAAGAGGGGGTGGATGAGGTGATAAGAGGGGTCGATGGTGACTTTTCACCAGATCTAACAAACTCAGCTACCCATTCATTGCTGAGTAGACAGGGATTCAGAAAAAAAATCGACTGCACCCGGGATCGATCTCTGGCCCTTTGCGTATAAAGAGAGTGCTCTATCAACTGAGCTATCGGGGTCCCCAAATATTCTATTGGACTTTTTTAAAATTCAGACGTTATAACTGGGTTTTTTGGAAGGAAGAAACTAATGAAACTCATATTATTTGATTAGTAAAAACACCAAACGAAATTTTAATATTATTGTATTATTTTAAATGACAACACTGCGATAGAAAGGAGTGGTGACAAGAGATGGACAAAAGAAAACAAAAAATCGGATTTGCTACTTGCTAGGTTCGACACACACACACACACACACACACACACACAAACACACACATCTTTTGTAGTCACATACATTTCAAACAATAACCCATTAGAGAAGAGGGGTCATGCCTTCACCATAGATCATTGTCATTGCGATCATTATGGTGTAGTAAATTTTGAAATTTACCCCGTATAATGGAATCGTCCAAGGCGTGCGCCTCCTGTTCCCCCCATCTCACACACGAAAGGGCGGTTTGCGGAGTGGAGGTTGGTGGTCGTCTGCCTGTATGGTCGTCTGTGTCGTTTAGTGTATGGCAAAGGGGGGTGGGTGGTGATTGGTGGAAGATAGGCAACCGAAGCAACGAATCGCTGGGGAAGTAGTAGGCTATGGCGCGAGACCGTAGGACCGTGGTCCTTGCAAGGACCGCCCCGCACTAGTTGAAAGGTGATAAGAAGTGAGGACCGGCGCCGGTCTTCCCCTCTGGGACCGGTCTTCGGTTCACAGCTAAAAGACCGTCGGACCGCGGTTCAGACCGGTCTTCAGCGCGGCACTACTGGATGGTCAACATTGACTGGACAAATAGACACAAGAGCCTTTTCTAATCGTTACCTGCTTGTCCTAATAATATAAGAGTTAACACGACATCCACCATACTCTGTTAAAAAAAACCCATATTTAAAAATTTGGCCAGAAAACTCGTCCTTCAAATATCGATCGATTTAAATGACTCTAATCTTGGCAAAAACTCTCAAACCCGGGACTTCGGCGAAGTCCCGGGCTTGAGAGTTTTTGCCAAGATGAGAGGCATTTAAATCGATCGATATTTGAAGGACGAATTTTCTCGCCAAATTTTTAAATATGGGTTTTTCCAGAGTACGGTGGACACATGGAACACAGCTGGAATAACTATGATCTCGTATTATGAATTAAAACACATTTCTAACACATTGACGAAAAAACTTTTCCTTCAAATATCCAAAGTTTGAAATGACCTTCACCTTGTGAAAAGCTCTTCAACCTGGGACCCACCACATCCGTTTTTAAGGATTAAAAAAAAATAAGATGTGAGTCATTCTGAACGATGGGTGTGTAGTTGAAGCCAAAGTCAAGGTCGCGTTTTCTGGCTAATGATTTTCAGAAATGTGTTCTTTGGGAAAAGGAATAGGACACAGTGGAGTGGTCTGTGTTGACCCAATCATTATGGCCGTCATCAATGATTTATTTGTCTTCAGTACTTCACTACTTACTACAATATTATAATATTGTTACCAGCAGTGGTATACATGTGTTATAGCGGGATGGTTTCGGTGCTAAAAAATAACTTTTGTGAAAAATGGTAGGAGTCTTGGGTTAGGTTCTAGTTCTCTTTCTCTCTCTCTCTCTCTCTCTCTCTCTCTCTCTCTCTCTCTCTCTCTCTCTCTCTCTCTCTGTCTGTCTCTGTCTCTATATCTCTCTCTCTTTCTCTCTATCTCTCTCTCTTTCTCTCTCTCTTTCTCTCTGTCTGTCTCTGTCTCTCGCTCTCTCCCCCCCCCTCTCTCTCTCTCTCTTTATCTCTCTTTCTTTTTCTCTCTCTCCTTCTCTCTCTTTCTCTCTCTCTCTTTCTCTCTCTCCTCTCTCTCTCTCTCTTTCTTTCTCTCTATCTGTCTGTCTCTCTCTCGCTCTCTATCTCTCTCTCTTTCTCTCTCTCTCTCTCTCTCTCTCTATCTCTCCCTCTTCTTATTTGTCTGCCTCTATCTCTCTCTTTCTCTCTCCCTCTCTCTCTCTCTCTCTCTCTCTCTCTTTCTCAGCCAGGCGGTGGGTGCCGTATCAATTGAATCCCGTGTTGGACTCCCCTAACAGCATGATATATTTCTATTCTATGTTTCCATCTGGCACCTCTCATGACCCTATGCTATAATTTCACGACAAGTATTTCTTATGTAACCTTGTTATTTCGTCCAGGCTATTTTCACTAGGGATTGGGGACTGGACGGAAACCCTCCCATGAACGTGTATCTCCGACTCCACACCTCCCTGGAATGTTAAACCTGAAACCTTAGCAAATTCGACCCACTGTGGAGTTATTTGTTATTTGTGCGGCTATGTGGTCTAGTGGTATGACACTCGCTTTCGGATCGGAAGGTCCTGAGTTCGAGCCTCGCTCGGCGCATAGTTGAGTCCTTGGAGAAGGCTCTTTACTCACATTCTCTCATCACACTCAGGTGTAAAATGAGTACCTGGCCGTAAACATTATAACATCGCCTAACAGGCGTCATGTCCCGTCCCAATTGTTAAATGTTGCTGTTGGCCAGGGACCCCTTGTAAAGCACTTTGAGCACATTCAGTGGATATTGCGCTGTATAAAAGCTCATTTTTTAAAAGCTCATTTGTTCATAGATGGAACGAAATTGACGTCACTCAGGTCTTTGTTATGGTTTTAAGACAGCGATTTTAATGACTAGAGGATTTCAATCGGACTATAAAAAGTTTATTCATATTTTTGTGCGTTTGTACCTTATATCCGGTTGGTGGAGGTTGTGATATTTTACCTAAACGCAGAGCATCACTAAGATTACGAAGGTTATTGTAATAAAATACATAACAATTAAAAGTCCCTTTATTCATCCCATAGGAGAAATTAAATTAATGCTGTCTGACACAGCCAAGCGTTGTAAACAATCGCACTGAAATATTTATTTATTTATTTATTTATTTATTTATTTATTTATTTATTTATTTATTTATTTATTTATTTGTTTATTTATTTATTTATTTATTTATTTGTTTATTTATTTATTTATTTATTTATTTATTTATCCTTGTCTTGTCTTCATGGGGTTCAGGGTAACATTTCGCTGCCAGAGATTATTAATTAAATCAGATGTTTTCTAAAATTATTTTGAGCTGAATGTGTTATCACTCACAGTATGAATCCATGACACATGCGCATGTGCAGTTATAAACATCCATACTAGAAAGGACCTTTGAATTTTGATTTTTAAGGGACAGGAAAAATTCTTGTAAAAATAGAAGCACCATTGGACCAGTTTGATAAAATATTAGATATTTCTTGATAATGTGCATTTATCCAAAATGATCACAACATCCGCCAGCCGGATATAACGATTCAAAACACAAAATTATGTGTAACCTTAAACGTTTATAGATAGAATTTAGTGAGAAGTGCTCATAGAAGTGGCTGGCTAAAATCAGTAATAAAGAGCCGAGTGACATCAGTTTCGTTCCTTCTTTATGATAACTAACGGACGTAATTTTTAAATTCACTGTTTGTTGATTGAAAAAAACACCTAGACTCAAACTATGAGATAATAGTTGAAAAATGCGGTGTGAAGTCCCAGGTTTGAGAGTTTTTGACAAGAAGATGGTGATTGAAATCGGTCCATAAAATTTGAAGGACGAGTTTTCTGGCCAAAATGTTAAACACTTGCCTGTTTCGGAATTCGCCAGTAAACTATTTATAGTACAGGAAAGAAACAGGAGGTCATTTTAACGTCCATTTTGTCACATTATTTCAAACCTTCCCCCCCCCCTTCTCTCCTCCCCCCCCCCCCCCCCCCACGGAAGCCCGAGGCCTTACAAGGTGACAAACAAGATGGCTGGAAACGTCTAACAAAACGACTTTTATAGATTTTGATCATTAAAAAATATTCAAAACTTGGAAAAACAAACTTGACCATTGATACACTATAGATAGTATGCGCTTGGCTTAGAAGCTCATAACATTGCCATCCGGAAGTATAACGGACCAACACACGGCAGTTAACTGGTTATAAGGAAGAAAAATGGAAGGTTAATTTTTTCCTTCTTTCTACATGTATAATACTCTTCAACAGTCGTAACGTCACTTCCCTCGTAATGACGCATCGTAACTTAGTAACTGGTTCTAAACTATAGGAACAATGGCGGACGCCCTTATGAAATATTTCTCCTACGAGCAGAAAAGTGTATCCAGAGGAGAAAAACATTATAAATCGGATCATGTTTTGACTTTTATACAGTCGAGATCAAATTAAATGACATGTGGAAAAGTTCTAGCCAGCATGAATAATAAAAAGTACCAATTTTCTATGTTTAGAACCAAGTTATTCGTTGCTGGGCACGTGACATCAGACTATTGAATCCTATTAAAAGCACACGACAAAAAGTAAAACAGAGGGAAATTGGTTCAAATAGGGAACAGACTATGTAGATGTCAAGAGCACACTATATTAATGTACTTAGCTTACTTACTTAGTAAAGCACTTTGAGCACGTTTAGTGGATATTGCGCTAAATAAAAGTTCAACTTTTTTCAAAAGATCATCTAAAATTCTCACCTAGACACCAGCACAGGATCATATTAAGAAAATACATTCAAATGTTTACAAAATACATTCAAATGTTTACAAAATACATTCAAATGTTTACAAAATACATTCAAATGTTTACAAAATACATTCAAATGTTTACAAAATATACATTCAATTGTTTACAAAATACATTTTAAAAAACACGAAAACAACTCACACCAGATCGATGATTTTCAAGGTAAAAATATCATCTCTCACAATTAATACATTTCATTTGAATGTTTCCCCTTCAGCCAAAGACTCCAGCCAGGGTCAGGACAAAACGAAACAAAACAATTTCATTCCGAGACATAGACAGCATGGGAAATGGAAACGATAACAAAGGGGATAGAAGACGCAGCAAGATTGACCTCTACGTCCACCATGGGAGGTCAAGGTAAGGACCCCGGTTAATTGTATTCAACAGTCGTGACGTCACTTCCCTCGTAATGACTCATGGTAACTTAGTAACTGGCTCTATACTATCAGAAAAATAGCTGACGCCCTTATGAAATATTTCTTCGACGAGCATAAAAGCGTATCCAGAGGGAAAAAAACATTATAAATCTGATCATGTTTTGACTTTTACACATTATGATCACAAGACATGAAAAGTTCTAGCCAGCATGAAGAATAAAAAGTACCGATTTTCTTTGTTTAGAACCACGATGGACGCCGTTGCTGGGCGACGTGACATCAGACTATTGAATCCAAGTGACATGATACCAGAACAATGTGACGAGTAACGATTAATGGAAGACTAAGAAACCACAAACCAATTCGTGTGTGTTGTTAAATCTCCCAAAATAATCACCAATTTATTCAAAGGAAAACAAAAGTATCAAATGTTGACACGGCAAAAAATGTGTAAAGATTACAAAACAAAATTTGAGATTTAAAATCTAAACAGATGAACTTAATCTTATCTTAGAAAGATGCATCAAATCAAATGGAAGGAAATGCAATCCCAACAATATTATGGTTAACAGGAAAACAAATTTGGTATAGAATGCTAAATCACATTTAAACAGATTTTGGCCAGAAAATAATAATTTCATAGACGGATAAATTATAT
>NC_088365.1:66560739-66578239 GCF_034508935.2 Berghia stephanieae | reverse complement strand
AACAAGTACACTGTGTATTTTACACACAGCTTTCTGTATGCAATATTTTGGTTTCAGCAAAACAAATAACGAAAATGTTTCAACATAGACGAATATTTATGTCAAGATAACAGATAAGGAATGAGTGCTTTTTTTTAAATTACAGTTTTTATTTCATGAGTTATGTTCAAACCTGAACCGTATTCATGTCAGTTGGAACGAGCTGAAATTTCCCTGAAGATGAAGAAAAAAGGAATTTTATTCATTTCTGTCTTTCTTTCTTTCTCTCTTTATCTATGAACTATTTATGTATTGATCAATTAATAAATATATTAATTTACCTCTTTATTTTAATTCATTTATTTATTTTTCATTTATGATATTTATGTATACATCAATTAATTAATGAATGTATTTATCTACTTATTTATTTATTTATTTATTTCAAATCAATTCTTGAAACAGAAATCTCCGGGCACAACAGGAAAGGTTTTTATCTAGATATCAGCAGCAACGGGAGGTAACCATAGATATCAGCAGCAACGGGAGGTAACCATAGATATCAGCAGCAACGGGAGGTAACCATAGATATCAGTAGCAACCGGAGGTAACCATTGATATCAGCAGCAACGGGAGGTAACCATAGATATCAGCAACAACGGGAGGTACCCATAGATATCAGCATCAACGGGAGGTAACCCTAGATATCAGCAACAACGGGAGGTAACCCCGTTGTCACAAAGTCATTTGGTTCGTCGTAGATATCGGCCGTACTTCCACAGTCGCTTGGCGGATCTGCCAGGTCGTAGACGTTGCTGCTGACGCTGCTGTTGTTAATGTTGCTGCTGGCGTAGGAGCCGGAGCAGGAGGTGGTGTAGGTGTGGTTGAAGAAGCTGGGCAGTCCGTTGCTGCTGCTGCCGTTGGTGGACGACATCGAAGATGAGGAAACCGGGGAAAGCTTCTTCTGTTTTGGTTTGGAGTTGGCTCGGTGGCGACAGAATAACATTCTCCACTGGTCTCGGACCTGTTGGGGATCGGGAGGTTTGGAGGAGGAGGTGGATGGACCAATGGTAGACATGAGGGATGAGCTTTGGGATATAGATGGTATGAAGTTGACGTCACTCATGTCCCTGTTATTGTTTTTTGCCATCCGATTTTATGGGAAAGTAAAATGTATTAACCAGATTATAAACGTTCAAGGCTACACAGAGTATTGTATGTTGGTCCGTTATACTTCCGGATGGCAATGTTGTGAGTTTAATAACCAAGGGCATACTATCCATAATATTCAGCTTTAATATAGCACAATATTCACTAATGTGTTGTGGGGGGGGGGGGGAGGGGCGCAGTGTAGCTCAGCGATACGGTATTTGCTTCGTACTCGAAAGGTACCGAGTTCGATCACTGGCCACTGCGCTGTGTAGCCTTCAGCAAGTCATCTCACCCTAGCTCAACTTGCGGCGCTGCATGTCTGTCTATGTGCTCAAAGCGCTTTACGAGGGGCCCCAAGCCAAACATAACATTTTACTTCTTAGATAAAATGTCCGAAAAAGTGTGTATGACACCGCCAGACAAAGCAAGAAAGAAAAATACAAGAAGAACAATTTTTAATAATATCAGTTGCACATCATGGCAGGTCTGATAACATTGTTATAATGGACAATGTGTTGTGTTGGTTTGAGGCTATTCCCATGACAACAATGGGCCCATAACAATGTGGGTTATCAGACCTGTAAAGCCATGTACGTCGGGTAGAACTAACAAGATCAATCTAGAAAAACCGTGTGTCGTGTGTAAAAAAAAAAAAAAAAAAGGGGGGGGGGGGTAAAGTTAGATAACCCATTTAAACGCGATATCATTGTTTAACATAATTGAGTTGTTTCCCTTGCTGCAATCCATGGGTATTGTTGTTTTAAGTAGAAATAAATAGAAGCATTTCTCAAGTGTATTTCCAGGGATTTACCATGCTCAATGCCTTCCCCAATGTTTCATTTATATTTTCAGCAGGTATTATGGAACTATATTTTTTTCCATTTCATACAGCATCAGTCGCCTGTTGGATACCCTTTTAGTACAAGCACTCTAACAATATATGCCGCTGTCTATAGCCAGGTACCCATTCACATCTGAGTATCATTGCCTTTCAACGCTCTTATTATTTTTTTATTTTTTTTTTGCTTTGTTTTTTAAGGGGTGGGGGGGGGGCAGGTGCGGTTTTGCAAGTCTTGACGTACCTGTTTCCTCCTGAGTACCATGAGGACGAATATGAGAAATCCCTGTAGAGAGCTGAGCACAGTGAATGTGTATTGAAATGGGAGGCGTGCATCTTCCACGGCCATGTAGCCAAACACCCAGGTCAGGCCTGAAACACAGTGAGAGAAAAGAGAAGTAGTCCTTCACAGCCATTCATTAGCTCCACGGAGCTGGAGTTTATCCCCATTTCTATAGCGTGAAACATACAATAGCAATTGCTTGTTTCCTTTGGATAGGATGTCTCATCTTATATAATTTATCTAGATATCTATGAAATTAATATTTTCTGGCCAAAATTTGTTTAAATGTGATTTAACATGCTATGCCAAATTTGTTTTCCTGTAAACCATAATATTGTTGGGATTGTCATTTCCTTCCAATTGCTTTGATGCATCTTTCTATATATATTATATATATATATATATATATATATATATATATATATATATATATATATATATAGATAGATAGATAGATAGATAGATAGATAGATAGATAGATAGATAGATAGATAGATAGATAGATAGATATAGATAGATAGATAGATAGATAGATAGATAGATAGATAGATAGATAGATAGATAGATAGATAGATAGATAGATAGATAGATAGATAGATAAGATTCAGTTCATCTGTTCAGATTTTAAATCTCAAATTTTGTCTTGGAATTTTTACATATTTTTTTTTTTTTGCCGTGTCAACATTTGATACCTTTGAATAAATTGGTGATTATTTTGTGAGATTTGACAACACACTCGAATTGCTTTGTGGGTTTTATTTCCCTTCCATTATCCACTAAACTGCCATACTCTGTTTTGTTTTTGTTTTTAAGGGTTTTACGGCGCTTGCAACACATTTAATTTAGGTCATATCAGTGCCAGTAAAAAGGAAGAAAATGGGATAGTAACAAGCTATAGAATTACAATTAAAGCACCCAAGAAAAAGTAAGACATAGGGGAACTGGGAACAAATAGGGATCAGATGTAGATTCCAAGAGCATACCACCAATGTACTTAGTTTGAGATCATCTAAAAGTCTCATCCAGACACAAGCACAGGTCCCGATTAAGAGGAATACACTCAAATGTTTACCAATCATATAATATAATATGTAAACTAAACATAATGCAATGCATAACAGAGAGATGATTTACAAGGAAAAAAATATCATCTCCCAAACCTATAACTATACATTCGACTGTTTCCCTCCCAGCCAAGGATCAGGACAAAACTAAGTAATCTCATTCCAAGACAATGACAGGAAACAATTGGGAAATGGGTATGGGGGGATAGAAGACACAGCATGTACCTCCCTGCCCACTATGGGAGGTCAGGATCCACACCCAGCTGCCATATCTAGAAAGACGCGTATTTACAAATTTGGCCAGTATAATGCAAAGTACCGTCGGTTAGATCTACCAGCTAGTTGTTGTGAAATGTCAAAATGAAACAGAAATGTAAAATTAACACCAAACAAAACATTAGATTATTGCGTTTCATTTGATGTTGTAATAAAATAGGTCTCAATAGTCTGATTTCACGTCCGCCCAGCAACTTTTTATTCTTCATGCTGGCTAGAATTTTTTCACATGTCATGTAATCAGAATGTATGAAAGTCAAAACATGATCAGATTTATAATGATTTTCTCCTCTGGATAAACATTTCTGCTCGTCGGAGAAGAATGTCATAAGGGCGTCCGCCATTGTTCCGATAGTTTAGAACCAGTTACTAAGTTACTCTGCGTCATTATGAAGGAAGTGACGTCACGACTGTTGACTTCTATTTTGATGAGTTCTAATGGCTTGCAATCATTCATTTTTTTCTTATCAAACATACTACAGTCTATACGATTGGTACACAGTCTGGGTACACAGTAGAAGCTCTACCTACACCAGGAGGGCCTCTGGAAAACTATTTAAATGAATAATAGTTCACAACAAATTATGACCTCCTCTTTAGTGAATAAAATGACCGCTCAGCCAAATCATTCTCAATCTATGGCTTGAGTGGATTGGGGGGGGGGGGGGGTCGGGTCTCGATGGCTCAGTTGGTAGATCGCTGGCTTCACACGCAAAGGGACTAAGATAGACCCCGGGTGTGGTGGACAATTTGTTCTGACCCCCCCCCACCCCCACTGTCCAACCAGCAGTGAATGGGTAGCTGCTACGTCTGTTAGATTTGGCGGAAAGTACGTTGCGATAGATAGTCTAGCGTCCTATCCAAAGGATAGCAAGCAATTGCTATTGTCCATTTCACGCTTCAGAAACCGGGATAAACTCCGGTTCCATGGAACCAATGGCTCTGACGGACTACTAGTTAGTTTCATGGCTTGGATGAATAGATAAAATATATATGGGGAAATAATACATAAACCCGGAATGTTCTCTACAGCCTGTATAAAGTCAAACCAAAAATAATGCTAGAATCACATCGAAGAAGCAGCATACGTTTGAACACATTTGAATCAACTTCGACCATGTAGTCTTTGGTACAACACTCCATTTTCGATCGGAAGGTCCTGGGTTCGAGCCTCGCTCGGCGCATAGTTGAGTCTTGGAAAATACTCATTACTCACATTCTCTCACCGTACTCAGGGTGTAAAAAGAGTACCTAGCCGTTAACAGCTTTGTCTCTGTCGGAAAAAAAACTGTAGGATCGCCTAACAGGCGTCATGTCTCGCTCTTTATGTTACGTGTTGCTGTTGGTCAGGGATCCTTTGTAAAGCGATTTTAGCACGTTTAGTGGATATTGCGCTATATAAAAGCTCAATTTTTAATTTAATCACCTACCGAGAAGTATAAAGATAGTCAGGGCTGCCTTTAGATTAGTCTCCCTTGCTTTGTTGTTACTCTGGTTGCTACGCAACCCCTGTGGCCTAGTAACGAGGGACGCCAGAATGATGAAGAACATGATAATATTGAAGACGATGGTGATTCCCACTGGCATGGCGAAGGAATAGTAGAAAGCATTGATGTCCATCCAACAACTGGAGAAAGGATAAATTAATGATAATATTGTGAGCAATTGTCTAAAAAAAAAAAAAAACGCTATCATGTTGGGCTGAACTCTAGGTGCAAATATTTGCAGGCCTGAAAGCCGAACGCAGTTATGAGTTTGAAGTGACATTGTTGTCATGTGAATTTTTTTTCTGGGAGGCCTTCCGAAAGCTCCTACATCCCCAGTATTCTTGTTTTTATAATATTCTAGAGCAGGGGGTTTGGGAGGGGGGAAACTTTTTTTTTAAAAGTCTCCCCCTCCCAGACCCCCTACTAGAACAATATAAAAAAGTTGTCCTCCCCCCTCCCAAATCCCTTACTAGAACAAGAATACTGGGCGATGTAGGAGCTTTCGGAAGGCCTCCCTTTTTTTTCGTTGGTTTGAGAGTATTTCCATGACAACAATGGGCCTATAACAATTTGGGTTATCAGACCTACATACAACTCTACACTGAACCCTGAATACGTGTAAAGTTAATTTCTTTTAATGTGTAACACACACACACACATACACACACACATACACATACACACACACACACGCGCGCGCAGACACACACATACACACGCATCGTAAAGACTTACTAATCGTTCCTGC
The DNA here is from genome assembly GCF_034508935.2 of Berghia stephanieae. Classification (NCBI taxonomy): domain Eukaryota; kingdom Metazoa; phylum Mollusca; class Gastropoda; order Nudibranchia; family Aeolidiidae; genus Berghia; species Berghia stephanieae. The sequence goes on along the minus strand of NC_088365.1, from coordinate 66,572,412 downwards.
CAAGGTAGAGATTGTAGTCTGTGATAAGGACGGCGGCAACTGGGACAAGGGGGAGAACTGGAGATTTAAAATAACATTATTATAAGATCATAACCTGGCAATCGTTACAAAAACAATCCAATCTCTTTGAAATGCATCCTGATCTAGAATTAAGGTGAGAGTTGGGGGCGGGACGGTTTGTGAAGTGGCCGAGTTGTTAAGGCATTGCATTATGACCCGGAAGGTCTTGGGTTCGAGCCCAGCTTCAGGCACTTGCGTATTTTTTTCCTTGGGCAATAGTATTAACCGCTTAGGCCAACATGGGTGATCCCTGTTGACATCAGAAGTTTGGCTGATGTATTGTCTGCATTGCTCCATGGAATGCCTGGGGGAGGATCATGATAGGGATCGAATACTATGTATTTTGAATTCAAGTGATAGAAAAAAATGGTTTTACAACAGAACAAATTTGTGATAATTTAGACGATTTAAGATGGATGAAGACAATCAATTATAATTTAAATCATTTATACGCGCCTATTCCATACACAAACACCTATAGTCGCCTTTTCAATACAAACATCAAAGCTACAATAACAGGTCATACACAAAACATGCTTTAGACGTTCATATCATGAAAAAAGTCCCTAAAAATAAACTGGTTTTAACTCACTCAACCCTAACACCGACTATATCCGTAGTATACCCGGGGTTACTTTTACCCCATGCCGATTTATTACATTTTTATGAGACAAATTATAGGCGTATTATCAAAGCTAATGTTTTTCATTTTTACATGTTAATGATAGATGAATAAACATATCTATACACATGCTCATTTTTAATACATTTTCTTTTCCAATTTTGAAAAGTAACAAATGTCTAGGACTGAGTGAGTTAATCTATGAAATATTTCCTAACATTTGTCTTAAAAAGTATCTTCTGTTTAAAATTTTCTTAAGGAAATTGGGAGAGAGTTCCAAATAGAAGGGGCAACATGAGAAAAAGCCCTATCAGAAAAGTGACATGTGGCTATGTGGTCTTGTGGTACAAGTCTCGTCTACGGACCGGAAGGTTCCGGGTTCGAAACCCGCTATGAGCGGCGCAAAGTTGAGGCCTTAGAAAATGCTCTTTACTCACAGTCTTTCACCGTACTCATGTGTAAAATGAGTAACTTGCCGTTACCAGCGTTGTATCTGTCGGAAAAAAAAATTGTAACATCGCCTATTAGGCGTCATGTCATGTATCGTCCTGGTACATGTTCAGTGTTGATGTTGGCTATGGACCCCTTGTAAAGGGCATTGAGCACATAATATTTAGTAGATAATACGCTATATAAATGCTCTAGCTTGTTTTGTTTTGTTTGTTTTGATTGGGGGGGGGGGGGCTGGTGTGACTGTTCAAGATTTGCTCTATTAGAAAAAAGAAGTCGTTTTTTACTCACTCCAGGCCGGAAGTGCAGTCTTCAGTGTGTACCGTGGAATGTACGTGCCCAGAACTTTGACAAACGTCAGGTACTGTGGGGAGATGAAGGATGAAAACAACGTTATTATCATTGGTGGGAGGGGGAGAGGGAGAGAGAGAGAGAGAGAGAGAGAGAGAGAGAGAGAGAGAGAGAGGGGGGAGAGAGAGAGAGAGAGAGAGAGAGAGAGAGAAGAAGAAGAAGAAGAAGAAGAAGAAGAAGAAGAAGAATTTGGAAAGAAAACAAGTAGAGCGAAGAGCAGCAACAGATAAAATAGAGACAACAGGATTCAACAGTCTGATGTCGCGTCGCCCCGCAATCAGCAACTCGGTTCTAAACAAAGAAAGTCTGTACTCTTTATTGTTCATGCTGACTCAAACTTTTTCAGAAGTCATGTGATTAGATTGTATAAAAATTAAAACATGATCAGATTTTTAAAGTTTTTCTCCTGTGGATACACTTTTATGCTCTTTGGGAAGTATTTCATAAGGGCGTCCGCCATAGTTCCGAGAGTTTAGAGCCAGATACTAAGTTTCTATGCATCATTACGAGAGAAGTGACGTACGACTGTTGAATCCTATTAGATGGGAAGTGACCTTTGACCTACTTAAAAATTAAATGAATGTTGAAAATGAGACATTTTTGTTGTTCTTATTGTTTTTTCCACGTTTCTTTGGGTCATAACTGTGGTAAAATCATAGAATTAAACGAATGAGAATACGTACGAAGCCTAAAAAGTGTCCACCAATGAAAGCATTCAGCGCCATTTTGTTGTTGGCTGAGAATGTAGTAATTACCATTCATTCGGTATCTATGTCAACATAACGACACAAGAAAAACAACAAAAACAATATCAAAATCCACAATAAAATGTTTCAGAACTGTTGCGTATATTTATGGCACAACGAAGCTGTCAAAAAATGAAGTTAGAGAATGTGTGTAATCATGTATTATAATAACCTGTAATGTGTTTTCCAACCACCACATCATCTACTACTACAACCACCACCACAATATCATCACTAACACTACTACTACAACCACCAGCCTCACATCATTATCACTACCACTACTACTACACCACCACCAGCACATCATCATCACTACCACTACTACAATCACCACAACCACATCGTCATCACTACCACTACTACTGCAACCACCACCACCATATCATCATCATTACCACTACTACCACAACCACCACCACCACTACTACTACAACCACCACCACATCACTACCTCAACTACTACAACCACCACCACAATAGCATCACTACCACTACTACTACAACCACCACAACCACATCGTCATCACGACCACTACTACTACAACCACCACCATATCATTACCATTACCACTACTACTACAACCACCACTACCACCATATCATTACCATTACCACTACTACTACAACCACCACAACCACATCGTCATCACTACCACTACTACTGCAACCACCACTACCACCATATCATCACCATTACAACTACTACTAAAACCACCACAACCACATCATCATCACTACCACTACTACTACAACCACCACCACATCATCATCACTATCACTACTACTACAACTACAACCACCACCACCACATTATCATCACTACCACTACTACTACTGCAACCACCACCACCATATCATCATCATTGAAATATATATTTTTTTTTAATTGAGCTTTATATAGTGCAATATCTACTAAATGTGCTCAAAGCGCTTTACAAGGGGTCCCTGGTCAACATTTAACATGTAGGACGGGACATGACGCCTGTTAGGCGATATTACAATTTTTCGGACAAAGACAACTCTGTTAACGGCCAGGTACTCATTTTACACCTGAGTACGGTGAGAGAATGTGAGTAAAGAGCCTTTTCCAAGGACTCAACTATGCGCCAAGCGCGAGGCTCGAACCCAGGACCTTCCGATCCGGAAGCGAGTGTCATACTACTAGACCACATAGCCGCATCATTACCACTACTACTACAAACACCACCACCACATCATCATCACGACCACTACTACTACAACCACCACCACCACCATATCATTACCATTACCACTACTACTACAACCACCACCACATCCTCATCACTACCACTACTACTACAACTACAATCATCACCACCACCACATCATCATCACTATTACTACTACAACTACAACCACCACCAACACCACATCACCTCACTAACACTCAGTACTACAATCACTACCATTAGGTTTTGGAGCTTTACTTCATTTGAAATAAGGAAACTTCGGAATTGTATTTGGCATTGTGTTTATATATCATAATGTAATTCTAATCAGTTATCTATTTAGAACTAGATACTATACAATATGTATGCCAAATACCACCCCAATTCCCCTTTCTTGTGTGCGGGAATTCCTCTTTCGGCATTGAAATTGAGTGTGAGAGTCATCACTACACACATAAACAACAGAAACAATTTAAAAACAAGACTATGACACGCAACCACTCACACACGAGGCTATACTATTTATCCTTTTCTCTATATAGAATAGGACAAGACAAACAATAGCTTGACTCTCGCTACACTTCGCATTGATGTTTGTCGTCTCACGAGTTCAACTCTCGGTCGACCTGTCAATATTCCTTTTTGCCTCGGACGTAATCATTAATAGAATGTTGTGTGGTTTTGACCGTGAAGAAAACCTTAAGAAGTCACATTTATATCATTTTAGAGAGATCGTTTTGAATAATTTTGAGTTAAACGAGCGAGCAGCAACTTGTTTTCATGAACGGCCGATCAGCGCTTGTTTACTATAGTAACGCGATTCCCAGCCAACATCAAAATGGCGGATATTTTTCTCATCGAGGCCGCTGGTTGGTTAGCCAATAAGAGCACCGTACGGTTTCCATTGGGTAAATTCCTTGGGTAAAATATAACTCTCTCTGTAGATAGCTCAATTGGTAGAGTACCCGCTTCACACACAATGGAACTGAGATCAATCCCCGGATAAAGTCCCGGGGAAAGAAGAAGAAGAAGAAGAAGAAGAAGAAGAAGAAGAAGAAGAAGAAGAAGAAGAAGAAGAAGAAGAAGAAGAAGAAGAAGAAGAAGAAGAAAAAGAAGAAGAAGAAGAAAGAAGAAGAAGAAGAAGAAGAAGAAGAAGAAGAAGAAGAAGAAGAAGAAGAAGAAGAAGAAGAAGAAGAGGAGGAGGAGGAGGAAGAAGAAGAAGAAGAAGAAGAAGAAGAAGAAGAAGAAGAAGAAGAAGAAGAAGAAGAAGAAGAAGAAGAAGAGGGGAGAGAAGAAGAAGAAAGAAGAAGAAGAAGAAGAAGAAGAAGAAGAAGAAGAAGAAGAAGAAGAAGAAAGAAGAAAGAAGAAGAGAAGAAGAAGAGAGAAGAAAGAAGAAGAAGAAGAAGAAGAAGAAGAAGAAGAAGAAGAAGAAGAAGAAGAAGAAGAAGAAGAAGAAGAAGAAGAGAGGAGAGGAGGAAGAAGAAGAAGAAGAAGAAGAAGAAGAAGAGGGGGAGGAGGAGGAGGAAGAAGAAGAAGAAGAAGAAGAAGAAGAAGAAGAAGAAGAAGAAGAAGAAGAAGAAGAAGAAGAAGATGATGATGATGATGATGATGATGATGAAGATGATGGTGGTGATCACCTGCAATACGGCCTCTATGAGCATCCATGCGAAGGAGACGAGGATGAAATAATGTAGAGAGACAGCCACCGCCAGACATATGGGCTTGATGGCTGTCTGTTTGAATCCCACCAGGAAGGTGGCCTGGAAACACAACAGGGACACCGCCATGTTGAATAAGGTCTGCTGGGCACGACCTTGACGGAGTTTCCTGTAGGGTAGAAGTGGAGGGGTGGGGAGTCGGGGGGGGGGGGGGGGATTGGGAAGACATAATACAGAGTGTAATTGGGGCTAGGGCTCTACACAAGTCATCATCGTCATCATCATCATCACCACCATCATCATCATCATCATCATCATCATCATCATCATCATCACCATCATTTTCATTATTATTATTATTATTATTAAATTATTTTATTATTATTATTATTATTATTATTATTATTATTATATATTATTATTAATATTGTTATTATTATTATTATTATTATTATTATTATTATTATTATTATTATTATTATTATTATTATTATTATTATTATTATTATTATATTATATTATTATTATTATTATTATATTATTATTATTATTATTATTATTATTATTATTATTATATATTATTATTATTATTATTAATTATTATTTATTATTATTATTATATTTATTATTATATTATTATTATTATTATTATTATTATATATTATTATTATTATTTTATATATTATTATATTATTATTATTATTATTATTATTATATTATATTATTATTATTATTATTATTATTATTATTATTATTATTATTATTATTATTATTATATTATTATTATTATTATTATTATTATTATTATTATTATTATTATTATTATTATTTATTATATTATTATTATTATTATTATTATTATTATTATTATTATTATATTTATTATTATATTATAAATTATTATTATTAGTAGTAGTAGTATTACTGATGGCCGGAGGAGAAGGATGGTGGGGGTGGGGGGGGGGGGGGAAACCAGTGGAGCGAAGAGCGGCAACAGACAAAATAGTGACAATGGGATGGAAAGTGACCTTTGACCTACTTGAAAACCATAAAGGTGATGATGGTGACGAGAAGTCCAAACATAGACAGAGAGATCCCAATCAGTGTCAGGATGCTCAGGGATGTCCGATGCTCCAAGGGGACGGGACGAGAATCCCCGTAGAAGTCCTGAAAGGCAAAGTTGAAATATGTGACCCATCGTCTCAAAACAATTTTATGCCAGGATGAATCGGAAGTTAAGAGGTCAAATGTAATTTAAATCCGGAAGAGAAGTGTACTGTCAAAAAAAAAAAAAAGGGTTCCTATTTCACCGGAAGTGTAAAACAATTCTTCCGGGCAACTGAAATCATACCTTGTGTAATTTATCTTCTGGTGCCATATTGTTTGTACCATATTTTCTAGTCAAGTAAGATCATTCATCATCTCTCTTTGACGTCCCGTAATCCTAGGAATCTGCTTTAACTCACTCAATCCTGGAGATTTTTGCTCCTTTTCAAAATTGTAAAAAATGTATTAAAAATGAGCATGTGCATGGATAGTTTTATTCAACTGTCATTAACATGTAAAAACTAAAAACATTAGCTTTGATACTAGCTACGCCTATAATTTGTCTCAGAAAAATGTAATAAATAGGCATAGGGTAAAAGTAACCCGGGTAAACTACGGATGTAGTCGGTGTTAGGGTTGAGTGAGTTAAACCTCCTGTACTAAAATTATGGTTATGTCACCTTTATGTAACCTATTCATTTCTAGTACTCCAAGAACTGGTTACATATACACTCCCAAGGATTTAGGAACCAAAAGAGTAGAGGGTGTGACGTCACGACTTTTCTTCTGTTTTGATCAAAAACATGAAAAGTTGATTTTTATCACTCTAAATTACCATATCCATTCTCTTCTATAAACCGTATAAAACTCAACCCAAGTCTGAGATTCTTGGTTGTATATTCAATTTTCACCATCTTAGTCATCCCGACTAAATGCGGTTTGGAGGTGATGGGACACATCATGTTTTTCGTGACTCATCGAATCTAAACGTTATTATATCAGAGTGATATTGATTTTGACCACTGAAATTATGGTCCATAATATACAACTTGTGTCCCGTTGATGAGGTTTTTATTGAGTAAAAACAGACAAATGGAATGGAAGCTTTAATCTGATTAAGACAGACAGATAATATGGATGTTTCGGGTTTCCCCTTTGTCAACGAAACACGACGAATTAAACACAACAGACTAATGAAAGATGACAGAATTGCGCTGTTAAGGCGAATAAACAAAACAATGTATTGTATTTTATTGATTTTTTAAATTTTCTGATTAATCTGTCCAACAGGCAATGAATGGGTAGCTGTGTCTACTAGATCTGGCGGAAAGTACTTTGCGTTAGACTAGCATCCTATCAAAAAGGTAACAAGTAAATTATGGTATTGTACGATTGACATTATAGACACCGGGATAAACTACGGCTCCATGAACCCAATGGCCTGAAGGACTGTCCATACTATTGACGATGACTTCACATTTCAAGCTTATGAAATTCTCCTGGGATAATACCGTTTCGGGACGTTGTGTCACCAATGGGGAAGTTTGGTTCAGCGGTATAGATAGTATGCCTGAAAGTTCCCGTCTCTCTCTCTCTCTCTCACGCTGATTTGCCCGCCATCATCATTCCAATCCCACCCCAGGGACTCCCTTCCCTACCCACTAACCCACGCCACGCCAACGTTGGCGTGGCGTGGGTTAGTGGGTAGGGAGTGGCGTGGGTTAGTGGGTAGGGAGTGGCGTGGGTTAGTGGGTAGGGAGTGGCGTGGGGTGGGATTGGAATGATAAGGGCGGGCAAGTCAGCGTGTGAGAGAGAGAGACGGGAACTTTCTTCTGGCAGCCCACCCCCCCTCCCCCCCCCCCCACCCAACCACCATTGAGAACTAACAGACGATACGAATTATATTCCATTTTACTTTATTCATTTTTCTAGTCCATGTGTTTATTGTTGTGCTGACGAAGGGTTTGTACCCGAAACGTCCATTGTCTGTATTTTTCCCATGCAAAGCTCTCCATTAACCCTCTCCTTACCAGCCATTTTCACAGATTTTCCTCAAAACTTCACACCCAACTAACACAAAAATAATTTTTTTATCACTCAAACACAATAGCAGTAAATTCTTGTGATACATAATGTCTTTAGCAAAACATGCTCTACAACACACTGTTCATTGCCTTTAAACTTTATGATGTACAAGAGAAATTTGAATAAGAAAAATGTTGGTTGTATCGTAACGAATGTGACGATTTTCCTGTGGTTGGTAAGGAGAGGGTTAATACTATTTCGTTAACAATGAGGCCATAACATTTTGGGTTATCAATCAAATCTGCAATCTGCACACGTCGAGATAGACCATAAATATAACATGTTCTCTTGTGGACGAATCGAAGGTATTTTAATAATAATAATGCTGAAAACTTATATAGCGCTATAACTCCGAGACACCGGACTCTAAGCGCTTTTATTTATTTAATATTTATTTTGAAATATCACACAGTTCAACAAAGCAAAAGCAACCTACCAGCAAAATGGCGAAATTTGTCAGATGGTCACACAGACAAACCTCCAGGCCGTTCCTGGTTCCGTTGTAAACACACCCGTCCTCAGACCACGTAGGGCGATCTTTGACATTGGAGGTATCCCAGAATACACAGCGTGTACGGGATTCTGTAGACTTGGGGGACTGGTTGGGGAAAAAAAACACAAATTATTTAAAAGATTGGAGCATTTTATAAGGCGCAGTGTCCACTAACCGTGTCCAGGGCGATTTGCACGGGACACAAGCCAACAGCAACACTTAACAAGTAGGACGAGACATGAAACATCTACACATCAAAATGATTTCTAAACTGTTACAATCTGTGCACTGTAAAAAGTCATGAACAAAAATGAATATTTACAGCTAGTAGCTTCAGAAAATAACCAAATACCAAACATGGAACGTTTCGGGATTTAAACTCTTCATCAGTCAATAACAAACAAAAAACAATAATAACATTATTAAATCACTTAAAACCCGGATATACGACAATCTTCTGCCACCATCTGTCGGAAATTTATGTGATGTCATCATGGTTTTACTGCCTCGTTACTTTCCGAAGAAGGGTTTTGAGCTCAAAACGCTCCGTTTTCGTGGCATTTCTCTCTCTCTCTCTCTCTCTCTCTCTCTCTCTCTCTCTCTCTCTCTCTCTCTCTCTCTCTCTCTCTCTCTCTCTCTCTCTCTCTCTCCCCTTTTTTTTTGAGGTGTTATATTTTTTTGTCCACTACATCTACCTGAAATGGTTTAAAGACTAGCCGGATCTTTTCATCCAATCCCTGGACGGTTCTGCCTCCAAGACTTGCTGAGATGACGCCACTGTTGATGACCGAGTCCTGGAGATGGCTGGACTCCTCTGGGTGACCTGACAGGAACAGGCCAACTTTGCGATACACGAACATGGACAGACGGAGGCTGTCTTCGGAATCTGATTGGATGGACGAAAATGACGCATGCATTACCAAAGGGTTTTAATCAACGTGGAATTATTTGCAGGTCTGATAAAGGAAATTGTTATGGGTTAAATGGTGTTACGGACATTCAAACCAACGTGTACATTTATATATGTGACCCAACGTCTCAAAACGGTATTATGTCGGGATGAACCAGATGCCATAAAGTCAAATTCTAGATAAACTGGCCAAAAATATGAATTATTGGTATTTAGCATTCTAAAATATGATATTCCTTCTCCTCAATAAAACATATAAACTCAACTCAAGTCTGATAATTTTGGCTACAAATTCAATTTTCAGCAACTTAATCATTCCGACTTAATACCGGTTTGAGACGAGGGGTCACCTATTATGTCCGATAATATAAATTCATTAGTGTAATTGAAATACTCTCATAACAACGTGCACAATTATACAGGCCTGATAACTGATATCATGATTTTATTGGTGTTATTGAAATTGAAACCAACGCGTAGGTCCTTTTATTATATTATAGGCTGACACTATAAATTCATTGGTTTCCTGGAAATACTCTCATAACGACGTCTACTGACATGCAGGTCTGATAACCTGAGTTGCTATGGTTTAATGGTTGTAATGGAAATAATCTCAAACAAAAGCATACTTTTTTACAGGTCTGATAATCTAAATTGCAATGGCCTCATTTTTGTAATGGGCATACCCTCAGACCAATTCTAGGTTCACTTTTCATTATCTAACACAGAGAAATTGATGAAACAATTTGTTTTCCTTACTTAAAATTGCGAATTGTTTGTGGCGAATGTTACGAAAATGATATTTGGACAAAGCCTGCCCCATTTATTTACAAATTGAGCTTTTATATAGCGCATTATCCACTAAACGTGCTCAAAGAAGCTTTACAAGGGGTCCCTGACCAACAGCAATACTTAAACATTTAGGACAAGTCTTGACGCCTGAAAGGCGATATTATATTTTTTCGGACAGAGACAACGCTGTTAATGCCCAGCCTACTCATTTTATACCTGAGTACGGTGAGAGAATGTAAGTAAAGAGCCTTTTCCAATGACTCAACTATGTGCCGAGGGAGGCTCGAACCCAGGACTTTCCGATCCGAAAGCGAGTGTCATAACACTAGACCACTTAGCCGCACAGAACAGATATATCACGACAAGGACAAGTCTCGTCCAGACACAAGCACAAGATCCTACTATAAAAAATACACTTAACTCACTCAATCCTAGACATTTTTGCTACTTTTCAAAATGAGAAAATATGTATTAAAAATGAGCATGTAAATAGATAGTTTTATTCAACTACCATCCACATTTTAAAATGAAAACATCATTAGCTTTGATACTACTCCTATAATTTGTCTCAGATAAATGGATTAAATAAGTATGGGGTAAAAGAAACCCGAGTGAACTACGGATATAGTCGGTGTTAGGGTTGAATGAGTTAAAGGCTTACAAAATAGATCCAAACCAAAAACTGTAATAGTACGACATAACAGACAGATAATTTCTCATGAACAAAAAACATATCATCTTGAAAAAATAATTTGAGTATTTCCCCTCCGGCTAAGGACTCCGGCTAGGGCCAGGACAAAACCAAGTAATCTCATTTCAATACAGACAGACAGCAATTTGGAAAATTACATTTTATGGGGGGATAGAGGACACAACAGCAAACAGCAGTAACCCCCCCCCCCCCACCCACCCGCGCGCCCACCGCGGGAGGTCGAGAGACCCCACCTTTTACACTTTTACTATATATTAAAGCGAACTGGATAAAAAAAAAAGCTCATGCAGTCTTTTGAGGGACGCAACCAGTACATCTACTTTGACGTAAAAATATAACATTGTTATCTACCTTGATGACAATTCGAAAGGGGAACAAAATAACAGTTCATCAGTGTACTGAGGCCATAATAGGAGCCGGAGTTTATCCCTGTTTCTGTAGCTTGAAACGGACAATAGCAATTGCTTGATATCCTGTGGATAGGACGTTTGTCTGTCGAAAACTTTTTTCCGCCAGATCTAAACGACCTAGATAAAAAAAAATCTCGACGCACC
>NC_088365.1:66548239-66550739 GCF_034508935.2 Berghia stephanieae | reverse complement strand
CCAGCATAATAATATGTTTAGACTAAAAAATAAGACGTCATCACTCTATGATTTACACAAGGTATGTATTCAATTCTCCGGGAGTGTGGTTTTACACTTCCAATGAAATAGGAACCAGATTCTTGACATCACGCGTTTGTTCCCTATAGATAGAATTAAGATGACGTCACTCGGGTCATTGTTATTGTTTTTTGCCATCCACAATTTATGAGTAGCTATCACTAAACTGTATTAACCAGACTATAAACGTTTAAGGTTACACACAGTTTTGTGTGTTGGTCGTTATACTTCCGGATGGCAATGTTGTGAGCTTCTTAGCCAAGCGCAAATTATCTATTCTTCATCGCCTTCTTCTCTTCTTCCCTTTGGCTCAAAAGTCCAGGAAATACTGTTCAACAGTCGTAACGTCATTTCCCTCGTAACTTAGTAACAGGCTCTCAGCTATCGGAACAATGGCGGACGCCCTTATGAAATATTTCTCCGACGAGCATAAAAGCTTATCGAGAGGGGAAAAAAACCATTATAAATCTGATCATGTTTTGCCTTTTACACATTCTGATCACAAGACATATGAAAAGTTCTAACCAGCACGAAGAATAAAAAGTACAGATTTTCTTTGTTTAAAACCACGATGGCGGCCGTTGCTGGGCGACGTGACATCAGACTATTGAATCCAATTGAAGATTGTCATGGCCGTTGAGGGTCTGATTGGCTATGGTCAGACCGCAAAGCTACACAACCGTACCAATATAGAATAATAATATAATATAATATAATATAATATGATACATATAACATATTGCATCTTTATAACGAATATGATTGTCAACGCCGCCATAGAGCTATTTTGACATTTGATGTTTACACAATGTAAACAAGGGATACGGACCACACATTTCACGATTCATACAAACACACCGTGTTGTGTAACTGGTTGACCCGAATGATAATATTATAATGATTGTTGTTGTTGTTGTTGTTGTAGTATTTGTTGTTGTGTCGTTGTTGTTGTTGTCGTTGTTGTTGATGTTATTTTTGTTTTGTTATTGTTATTGTTGTTGTTGTTGTTGTTGTCGTTATTGTTGTTGTTGTTGTAATTATTATTGTTGTTGTCATTGGTGTTGCTATTAATGTTGTTGTTGCCGTAGTTGTGGTAGTTGTAGTCATTGTTGGTGATGTTGATGTTATTCTTGTTGTTGTTGTTGTTGTTATTGTCGTAGTTGTTGTTGTGTCGTAGTTGTTGTTGGTGTAATTGTTATTGTTGTTGTTGCTGTTGTTGTTGTTCTTGTTGTTGTTAATGTTGTTGTTGTCGTTATTGTTGTTGTTGATGTTGTAGTCATTGTTGGTGTTGTTGATGTTATTCTTGTTGTTGTTGTCGTTGTTGTTGTTATTGTTGTCATTACTGTTGTTGTTGTTGTTGTCGTCGTCGTCGTCGTTGTTGTTGTCGTCGTCGTTGTTGTTGTCGTCGTTGTTGTCGTTGTCGTTGTTGCTGCTGCTAAGGCCATCCACCTTAATTGTGAAGTACAAAATGAACGCATCCTCATACACACTAACATAAATACACAGACATACACGCACGCATATACCCACAAACAGACACATATACACACAGATCACATATATACACTAACATGCACACTATTATAAATACACGCACGCATATACCAACAAACAGAAACATTTACACACAGACACACATATACACACTAACATACACACAAACATAAATACACAGACATACACGCACACATATTCCCACAAACAGACACATATACACAAAGGCACACATATACACACAAACATGCACACATACACACACACAGACACACATACACACACACACACAAACGCATACATACACATTACAACAACCCTGAGAGAAAAAACCCAGAGGCTTTAAAGTTATTCATTGATGCTTTGGGTTTAAGTAAAATCATTAGAATATCTGACCGCCAAAAGAAACGTGCTAACACACAAAACTATGCGTAACCTACATTATTTATAGTCTGATTATTACAATACGATTCAATAGTCTGATGTCACGCCTCACGAAAATCATTACTTTTTATTCTTCATGCTGGCTAGAACTTATCATATGCCTTGTGATCAGAATGTGTAAAAGTCAAAACATGATCAAATTTATGTGGGTTTTTTTTTCCCTCGGGATACCCTTTATGCTCGCCGGAGAAATATTCATACGGGCGTCCGCCATTGTTCCGATAGTTTAGAGCCAGTGTTGCTAAGTTACCATGCGTCATTAGGAAGGAAGTGACGTCACGACTGTTGAATCCTATTTAGTGGGTTCACTCATAAAAATGGCTGGCAATAATAAACAAAACAATAAACACAGCCGATGCCGTCAGTTCCGTTCTATGTATTTATTGAATTAAAAACACCAAATCTGCCGCCTGGTGTAATACCGTTTTGATGCGATCGTTCACATAATATAATGAGTTCAGGTTCGTGTGAAAAGTAAGATTAATCCCCTTTCCGTCTTTTT
>NC_088365.1:66510739-66543239 GCF_034508935.2 Berghia stephanieae | reverse complement strand
GAGCAGGCACTTATGTTGGTAACAACAAGATATGAAGTGAATAGAAAAGTGCCAGAAGACAATAGAGAATAAAAAATTTTTCGCGGCGGTGGTGGGGTTCGAACCTGCGACCTTATTGGTACGACAACTCCGCCTGGCAGGTGAGAGCGTGGCTCTACCGTGTGAGCTATCCACGAACACAAAAATATTCGTTTCAAACCCAAAGTCATTACTAGATCCCTCTCTCACCCACTTCTTGAGACCGCCGATTCGTTCGTACACCACCATCGCGAATAATTTTGACCAGCAGTTAAGCTTAATAGCCAATATTCTCAACACAAAACATATAACATAGAAACGATTGAGACATTGAGTATGCTCCGGTGTATGGGGTGAATTTTTAATTCAGAAAAGTGAGTGGAGCAGGCACTTATGTTGGTAACAACAAGATATGAAGTGAATAGAAAAGTGCCAGAAGACAATAGAGAATAAAAAATTTTCGCGGCGGTGGTGGGGTTCGAACCTGCGACCTTATTGGTACGACAACTCCGCCTGGCAGGTGAGAGCGTGGCTCTACCGTGTGAGCTATCCACGAACACAAAAATATTCGTTTCAAACCCAAAGTCATTACTAGATCCCTCTCTCACCCACTTCTTGAGACCGCCGATTCGTTCGTACACCACCATCGCGAATAATTTTGACCAGCAGTTAAGCTTAATAGCCAATATTCTCAACACAAACATATAACATAGAAACGATTGAGACATTGAGTATGCTCCGGTGTATGGGGTGAATTTTTAATTCAGAAAAGTGAGTGGAGCAGGCACTTATGTTGGTAACAACAAGATATGAAGTGAATAGAAAAGTGCCAGAAGACGATAGAGAATAAAAAATTTTCGCGGCGGTGGTGGGGTTCGAACCTGCGACCTTATTGGTACGACAACTCCGCCTGGCAGGTGAGAGCGTGGCTCTACCGTGTGAGCTATCCACGAACACAAAAATATTCGTTTCAAACCCAAAGTCATTACTAGATCCCTCTCTCACCCACTTCTTGAGACCGCCGATTCGTTCGTACACCACCATCGCGAATAATTTTGACCAGCAGTTAAGCTTAATAGCCAATATTCTCAACACAAACATATAACATAGAAACGATTGAGACATTGAGTATGCTCCGGTGTATGGGGTGAATTTTTAATTCAGAAAAGTGAGTGGAGCAGGCACTTATGTTGGTAACAACAAGATATGAAGTGAATAGAAAAGTGCCAGAAGACAATAGAGAATAAAAAATTTTCGCGGCGGTGGTGGGGTTCGAACCTGCGACCTTATTGGTACGACAACTCCGCCTGGCAGGTGAGAGCGTGGCTCTACCGTGTGAGCTATCCACGAACACAAAAATATTCGTTTCAAACCCAAAGTCATTACTAGATCCCTCTCTCACCACTTCTTGAGACCGCCGATTCGTTCGTACACCACCGCGCGAATAATTTTATCTCATTGCTTATAGGCCACTTTCTCACACAAACTATTACATAGATAAGATGGCCTGATCACTCCGTTTTGAATTATTAAATTCACCCAATAACGGAGTACCAGGTCTCTATGTTTACAAATGTTATATGATGTGATGAGAATATGTGCCATAAGCTAATTGAGTCAAAAATTTTCGCGGTGGTGGGTTCGAACCTGCACCTTATTGGTACACAACTCCGCCTGGCAGGTGAGAGCGTGGCTCTACCGTGTGAGCTATCCACGAACACAAAAATATTCGTTTCAAACCCAAAGTCATTACTAGATCCCTCTCTCACCCACTTCTTGAGACCGCCGATTCGTTCGTACACCACCGCCGCGAAAATTTTTTATTCTCTATTGTCTTCTGGCACTTTTCTATTCACTTCATATCTTGTTGTTACCAACATAAGTGCCTGCTCCACTCACTTTTCTGAATTAAAAATTCACCCCATACACCGGAGCATACTCAATGTCTCAATCGTTTCTATGTTATATGTTTGTGTTGAGAATATTGGCTATTAAGCTTAACTGCTGGTCAAAATTATTCGCGATGGTGGTGTACGAACGAATCGGCGGTCTCAAGAAGTGGGTGAGAGAGGGATCTAGTAATGACTTTGGGTTTGAAACGAATATTTTTGTGTTCGTGGATAGCTCACACGGTAGAGCCACGCTCTCACCTGCCAGGCGGAGTTGTCGTACCAATAAGGTCGCAGGTTCGAACCCCACCACCGCCGCGAAAATTTTTTATTCTCTATTGTCTTCTGGCACTTTTCTATTCACTTCATATCTTGTTGTTACCAACATAAGTGCCTGCTCCACTCACTTTTCTGAATTAAAAATTCACCCCATACACCGGAGCATACTCAATGTCTCAATCGTTTCTATGTTATATGTTTGTGTTGAGAATATTGGCTATTAAGCTTAACTGCTGGTCAAAATTATTCGCGATGGTGGTGTACGAACGAATCGGCGGTCTCAAGAAGTGGGTGAGAGAGGGATCTAGTAATGACTTTGGGTTTGAAACGAATATTTTTGTGTTCGTGGATAGCTCACACGGTAGAGCCACGCTCTCACCTGCCAGGCGGAGTTGTCGTACCAATAAGGTCGCAGGTTCGAACCCCACCACCGCCGCGAAAATTTTTTATTCTCTATTGTCTTCTGGCACTTTTCTATTCACTTCATATCTTGTTGTTACCAACATAAGTGCCTGCTCCACTCACTTTTCTGAATTAAAAATTCACCCCATACACCGGAGCATACTCAATGTCTCAATCGTTTCTATGTTATATGTTTGTGTTGAGAATATTGGCTATTAAGCTTAACTGCTGGTCAAAATTATTCGCGATGGTGGTGTACGAACGAATCGGCGGTCTCAAGAAGTGGGTGAGAGAGGGATCTAGTAATGACTTTGGGTTTGAAACGAATATTTTTGTGTTCGTGGATAGCTCACACGGTAGAGCCACGCTCTCACCTGCCAGGCGGAGTTGTCGTACCAATAAGGTCGCAGGTTCGAACCCCACCACCGCCGCGAAAATTTTTTATTCTCTATTGTCTTCTGGCACTTTTCTATTCACTTCATATCTTGTTGTTACCAACATAAGTGCCTGCTCCACTCACTTTTCTGAATTAAAAATTCACCCCATACACCGGAGCATACTCAATGTCTCAATCGTTTCTATGTTATATGTTTGTGTTGAGAATATTGGCTATTAAGCTTAACTGCTGGTCAAAATTATTCGCGATGGTGGTGTACGAACGAATCGGCGGTCTCAAGAAGTGGGTGAGAGAGGATCTAGTAATGACTTTGGGTTTGAAACGAATATTTTTGTGTTCGTGGATAGCTCACACGGTAGAGCCACGCTCTCACCTGCCAGGCGGAGTTGTCGTACCAATAAGGTCGCAGGTTCGAACCCCACCACCGCCGCGAAAATTTTTTATTCTCTATTGTCTTCTGGCACTTTTCTATTCACTTCATATCTTGTTGTTACCAACATAAGTGCCTGCTCCACTCACTTTTCTGAATTAAAAATTCACCCCATACACCGGAGCATACTCAATGTCTCAATCGTTTCTATGTTATATGTTTGTGTTGAGAATATTGGCTATTAAGCTTAACTGCTGGTCAAAATTATTCGCGATGGTGGTGTACGAACGAATCGGCGGTCTCAAGAAGTGGGTGAGAGAGGGATCTAGTAATGACTTTGGGTTTGAAACGAATATTTTTGTGTTCGTGGATAGCTCACACGGTAGAGCCACGCTCTCACCTGCCAGGCGGAGTTGTCGTACCAATAAGGTCGCGGGTTCGAACCCCACCACCGCCGCGAAAATTTTTTATTCTCTATTGTCTTCTGGCACTTTTCTATTCACTTCATATCTTGTTGTTACCAACATAAGTGCCTGCTCCACTCACTTTTCTGAATTAAAAATTCACCCCATACACCGGAGCATACTCAATGTCTCAATCGTTTCTATGTTATATGTTTGTGTTGAGAATATTGGCTATTAAGCTTAACTGCTGGTCAAAATTATTCGCGATGGTGGTGTACGAACGAATCGGCGGTCTCAAGAAGTGGGTGAGAGAGGGATCTAGTAATGACTTTGGGCTTGAAACGAATATTTTTGTGTTCGTGGATAGCTCACACGGTAGAGCCACGCTCTCACCTGCCAGGCGGAGTTGTCGTACCAATAAGGTCGCAGGTTCGAACCCCACCACCGCCGCGAAAATTTTTTATTCTCTATTGTCTTCTGGCACTTTTCTATTCACTTCATATCTTGTTGTTACCAACATAAGTGCCTGCTCCACTCACTTTTCTGAATTAAAAATTCACCCCATACACCGGAGCATACTCAATGTCTCAATCGTTTCTATGTTATATGTTTGTGTTGAGAATATTGGCTATTAAGCTTAACTGCTGGTCAAAATTATTCGCGATGGTGGTGTACGAACGAATCGGCGGTCTCAAGAAGTGGGTGAGAGAGGGATCTAGTAATGACTTTGGGTTTGAAACGAATATTTTTGTGTTCGTGGATAGCTCACACGGTAGAGCCACGCTCTCACCTGCCAGGCGGAGTTGTCGTACCAATAAGGTCGCAGGTTCGAACCCCACCACCGCCGCGAAAATTTTTTATTCTCTATTGTCTTCTGGCACTTTTCTATTCACTTCATATCTTGTTGTTACCAACATAAGTGCCTGCTCCACTCACTTTTCTGCATTACGAGGGAAGTGACGTCACGGCTGTTCAAGACTATTTTCTTCCATGGAAATAACCTATAATCTGTGTCATAAGGGCCGAGCGTAAAACCCATAAAACTGATTTCTCAATACAATTTAGATTACCATTTTAATGCGATGACACACAACTGTGCCAATCTGTGTCAATTGAGAACATTCAAGAACGCGTCCATAATATTCAATCCTGTATAGACAATGTCAACAAATGGATGCACGCTAACAAATTAAAAATAAACAACGAAAGGACAGAGTTAATGACATGTGCTACACCTCATAACATTAAAAATATCAATTCACCCCCCCCCCCCCCAAAAAAAAAAGAAAGAAAAAATGACAATAGATTCACCTATAGTTAAGTACAACAAAAACATTACAAATATCGTGGAATGTATTTTGATGAAAATCTCAGTAAGGATTTTCAAATAAGTAAAGAAAACTCGGGCTCATAAGACCTTATATATGTTTGTCCGCAGCAAAGAAAATCACGTCCGCATAATTTATACTTTCTCGTCTAAATTATTGTAATTCTCTTTTGGTATGGCAGGCCTTCCAGCGAAACAAATTTCTACATTACAACGCATTGAAAACATTGCAGCTTGCAGTGTCACGAGAACTAGACAAATAGGCAGACATGACAACAGAAAGTCCTTTCTAAGGAATGAATTTTTCTCCCTCCATATGGGATTCGAACCACGGACATTGCGTTCAGAATTTGAAAATCATTCTACGAGACCAAAAGTCGCACAGATAATGTATCATATTTTATAATTTTATCATTTTTAAACGTTTTATTTTATTTATAGACTAATTTTAGTGTGTGGAATGTGGTATAACATCATTTTTCTGACTGACTGAGAACTGAGATAACTTGGAGACATTTGCTAAGAATAGGCTTCAACAGTCGTGACGTCACTTCCCTCGTAATGACGCATGGTAACTTAGTAACTGGTTCTAAGCTATAGAAACAATGGCGGACGCCCGTATGAAATACTTCTCCGACGAGCATAACAGTGTATCTAGAGGAGAAAAACAGTATAAATCTGGTCATGTTTTGACTTTTATACATTCTGATCACATGACATGTGAAAAAGTTCTAGCCAGCATGAAGAATAAAAAGTACCGATTTTCTTTGTTTAGAACCAAGCTGCTCGTTGCTGGGCGGACGTGATATCAGACTATAGATAGTATGCGCTTGGCTAAGAAGCTCATAACATTGCCATCCGGAAGTATGATGGACCAACACACAAAACTCTGTGTAACCATGAACTTTTATAGTCGGGGTAATACAGTTTAGTGAGTATCCCTCACAAACGCGGATGGCAAAATACAATAACAAAGGCTTGATTGACGTCATCTTCGAACTATCTATTGAATCCTACTGACTGGCAGACAAAGCGATATTCAAACTGCCATGAACTACGTTCATCTTGCGACAACTTTCTTCCGTTTTCAAGAAAAGAAAAACCAAGTGAAACGCATCCAGAATTCTAGTTTGTTATACTATTTTTATGATCACCCCCCCCCCCTCTTTTTTCACCTTTGTTAAAAGGGGTTGGAATGGGAGGGGGGAGGGGGAAGCAGAAGGTTGTTTTGAACCTGACGAAAGTGAAAACCATTTCACGGTTAGTCGGTCCCACCTGTCCACCGTTCCTTGGTGCCACGGGCGTCATGAAAACGATGGAAAACAGGAATTGATGAGTTCGGTACGTGAGTCGTAAGGCAAGTTATTTCACGTGTTAGACCGGTAATCCCTTCTCACTACCCGTGTACTGTGAGCGGAGCCATCGTTTCGTTATAGCCTGATACTGGAATCCAATAGGCCTGGCAGTTTGACGCCATTATTTGTTTTTTTCGCACCGCCTAGTGAGTTCTCGTTAGTAGAGGTCATGCAAAAAAGTTATTTCATTGGTTGAACTATTGAATACAACTCACAATTTGTTTTCTTTTGTGGCAAAAGACCGGCATTTTGACGTCATTTTTTGGTCAGGGTCAGGCTATAACTTTACGATGGCTTCGCGATTTACTCCCTTTACCTTTCTCTCCATTTTATTGGCTCATTTAGGCACCACTGGTTCTTGGATGTACAGGCCTAAATAGTTGTATTTTCATTGTGTTTGTTTTTAATATCAATAATAATAAATTGCGCTTATACAGCTTATATGATCTATCATATTCCGGTTGGAAGGCTCTCTGCGCTTTACAACAAAATCTCGAGGATAAAAGGAAACATGAAAACATAACATACAAGTATTAGCGACAGGTCTTTACATATATGTAAGTAAATATATATCATAAAAATATAATGAAAAATGTGTCACAGGTAATAGGGACATAAATAGATACATCAAAATTGTATATTAAGTTGAAATATTAGTTGTCATTGTTTAAAAACAATAAACATAAAGGGGCTATAAAATAAAATTATGTCACAACATTTATTGATTTCTATTGATCAAATCTTATAATACTTATTTAAAAAGTACGTTTTTAAACAGTTTTTAAGGGGATATTTTGAATCTAAAAATCAAATGTCTTCAAGCAGGCTGTTCCAAATTTGAGGCCCTGCAAATGTAAAAGATCGTTCACCATGTTATCTTTTTAGCCTCAAGCCTCACTTTGGGTTGGTTTTTTTTAAAGACACGGACGTAGACGATCCTAAATTTGGCCCAGGGGAATACGAGTAGATAGATCGAAGTTGACGTCACTCCGGCCATTGTTATTGTTTTTTGCCATCCGCGTTTATGAGTAATTCTCACCAAACTGTATTAACCAGACTATAAACGTTTAAGGTTACACAGAGTTTTGTGTGTTGGACAGTTATACTTCCGGTGGCAATGTGAACTTCTTAGCCAAGCGCATTCTATCTATAAAAGTAAGATCTTAAAGGTAGGATGCGCTTCGTTATATTCTTTAGACACACTTGGGTGGCATACACATGCTATTTTATAGTGAGGCTATAATGTGGTCTAGTAGTATGCCACTCGCTTTCGGATCGGAAGGTCCTGGGTTCGAGCCTCACTCAGCGCATAGTTGAGTCCTTGGAAAAGGCTCTTTGCTCACAATCTCTCATCGTATTAAGGTGTAAAATGAGTACCTGGCCGTTAACAGCGTTGTCTCTGTCGGAAAAAAAATATTATAATGTCGCCTAACAGGCGTCATGTCCCGTCCTACATGTTAAGTGTTGCTGTTGGCCAAGGAACCCCTTGTAATGCGCTTTGAGCACATTTAGTGGATGTTGCTCAAGGTATATAAAAGCTCAATTTTTAATCATTTGAATTTTGTGTGATGTTTGATTTAAATGTTGTTATTGGCTGGATTCGGCGTTTGGTATTTTGTGTGATGTTTGATTTAAATGTTGTTATTGGCTGGATTCGGCGTTTGGTATTTTGTGTGATGTTTGATTTAAATGTTGTTGTTACTGGCTGGATTCGGTGTTTGGTATTTGTGTGTGATTGTGTTTGATTTAAATGTTGTTGTTACTGGCTGGATTCGGTGTTTGGTATTTTGTGTGATGTTTGATTTAAATGTTGTTATTGGCTGGATTCGGCGTTTGGTATTTTGTGTGATGTTTGATTTAAATGTTGTTGTTACTGGCTGGATTCGGTGTTTGGTATTTTGTGTGATGTTTGATTTAAATGTTGTTGTTATTGGCTGGATTCGGTGTTTGGTATTTTGTGTGATGTTTGATTTAAATGTTGTTGTTATTGGCTGGATTCGGCGTTTGGTATTTTGTGTGATGTTTGATTTAAATGTTGTTGTTATTGGCTGGATTCGGTGTTTGGTATTTTGTGTGATGTTTGATTTAAATGTTGTTGTTATTGGCTGGATTCGGTGTTTGGTATTTTGTGTGATGTGTGATTTAAATGTTGTTGTTATTGGCTGGATTCGGCGTTTGGTATTTTGTGTGATGTTTGATTTAAATGTTGTTGTTATTGGCTGGATTCGGTGTTTGGTATTTTGTGTGATGTTTGATTTAAATGTTGTTGTTATTGGCTGGATTCGGTCTTTGGTATTTGGTGTGATGTTTGATTTAAATGTTGTTGTTATTGGCTGGATTCGGTGTTTGGTATTTTGTGTGATGTTTGATTAAATGTTGTTGTTATTGGCTGGATTCGGGTTTGGTATTTTGTGTGATGTTTGATTAAATGTGTTGTTATTGGCTGATTCGGTGTTTGGTATTTTGTGTGATGTTTGATTTAAATGTTGTTGTTATTGGCTGGATTCGGCGTTTGGTATTTGTGTGATGTTTGATTTAAATGTTGTTTATTGGCTGGATTCGGTTGTATTTGATTTGTGTGATGTTTGATTTAATGTTGTTATTGCTGATTCGTTTGGTATTTGTGATTTGATTAAATGTTGTTGTTATTGGCTGGATTCGGTGTTTGGTATTTTGGTTGATGATTTGATTTAAATGTTTTGTTATTGGCTGGATTCGGCGTTTGGTATTTGTGTGATGTTTGATTTAAATGTTGTTGTTATTGGCTGGATTCGGTTTTGGTATTTTGTGTGATGTTTGATTTAAATGTTGTTGTTATTGGCGGGATTCGTGTTTGGTATTTTGTGTGATGTTTGATTTAAATGTTGTTGTTATTGGCTGGATTCGGTGTTTGGTATTTTGTGTGATGTTTGATTTAAATGTTGTTGTTATTGGCTGGATTCGTTGGTGTTGTATTTTGTGTGATGTTTGATTTAAATGTTGTTGATGTTAATTGGTGCTGATTCGGTGTTTGGTATTTTGTGTGATGTTTGATTTAAATGTTGTTGTTAGTTCTGGATTCGGTGTTTGGTATTTGTGGTTGATGTGTTTGATTTAAATGTTGTTGTTATTGGCTGGATTCGGTGTTTTGGTATTTTGTGTGATGTTTGATTTAAATGTTGTTGTTATTGGCTGGATTCGGCGTTTGGTATTTTGTGTGATGTTTGATTTAAATGTTGTTGTTATTGGCTGGATTCGGTGTTTGGTAATTATTGTGGTGATGATTTGATTTAAATGTTGTTGTTATTGGCTGGATTCGTGTTTGGTATTTTGTGTGTTGATTTATTGATTTATCATTGTTGTATGTATTGATTAATGGATGCTGGATTCGGGTTTGGTATTTTGTGTGATGTTTGATTTAAATGTTGTGTTATTGGCTGGATTCGGTGTTTGGTATTTTGTGTGTGTTTTGATTTAAATGTTGTTGTTATTGGCTGGATTCGGTGTTTGGTATTTTGATGTGATGTTTTGATTTAATGTTGTGTGTTATTGGCTGGATTCGGTTTGGTATTTTGGTATGTTTGATTAATTTTGTATGCTGGATTGGTTTGTATTTATGTATGTTTGATTTAAATGTTGTGTATTGCTGGATCGTGTTTGGTATTTTGTGTGATGTTTGATTTAAATGTTGTTGTTATTGGCTGGATTCGGTGTTTGGTATTTTGTGTGATGTTTGATTTAAATGTTGTTGTTATTGGCTGGATTCGTGTTTGGTATTTTGTGTGATGTTTGATTTAAATGTTGTTGTATTGGCTGGATTCGGTGTTTGGTATTTTGTGTGATGTTTGATTTAAATGTTGTTGTTATTGGCTGGATTCGGTGTTTGGTATTTTGTGTGATGTTTGATTTAAATGTTGTTGTTATTGGCTGGATTCGGTGTTGTGGTAATTTTTTTGTGATGTTTGATGATTTAAATGTTGTTGTTATTGGCTGGATTCGGTGTTTGGTATTTTGTGTGATGTTTGATTTAAATGTTGTTGTTATTGGCTGGATTCGGTGTTTGGTATTTTGTGTGATGTTGTTTTAAATGTTTGTTGTATTATCTTTGGTATTTGTGGATGTTGATTAAGTTGTATTATGCTGTCGGTTGGATTTGTTGTTTGATTTAAATGTTGTTGTTATTGGCTGGATTCGGTGTTTGGTATTTTGTGTGATGTTTGATTTAAATGTTGTTGTTATTGGCTGGATTCGGTGTTTGGTATTTTGTGGGGTGTTTGTTTCTCTTCTCTTTTCAGGCTTGAGCTTATGCCATGTTTGTACATCATAACATAATCGTAACATAATAGACGGATTGCAACTGACGTCACTCAGCACTTTGTTATTGTTATTAGCCAGCCATTTTTTGATTAGTACTCACTATATTATTCTACCAATCAAACTATAAACGTTTTAAGTTACACATAGTTTTGTGTGTGTTGGTACATTATATCCGGCTAGCGGATGTTGTGAGCCTTTTACCTAAACGCATAGCACTAATAGACAGAGAATGCAGCGTTCATGGATCGTATGACATCACGCCATGCCTTGCTCCCAGTGACCTTTGACACCCTGACTATAGCTGTCAGATGATATCACCCCACTAGAAAGTGAGATGTGCTCACTCTTCAACCCCCCCCCCTCCCTTCCCCCTACATAATAATTTGATTACACCCCCCCCCCTCCCCTTCCCCCCTCATTAATAATTTGATTACACGACAGATTTGGATGGTCAGACGGGAACGACGAGATGGACGGTGAGGTCGAATCATTTGAATAAAATGATGATGAGGATGATGATGATGATGATGATGGTCATGATGATGATGATGATGATGGTGATATTAATAATAATAATAATAATAATAATAATAATAAAAATAATAATAATAATAATAATAATAATAATAATAATAATAATAATAATAAATAATAATATAATATAATAATAATAATAATAATAATAAAATAATAATATAATAATAATAATAATAATAAATAATAATAATAATAATAATAATAATAATAATAATAATAATAATAATAATAATAAGATAATAATAATAATAATAATAATAATAATAATAATAATGATAATAATAATAATAATAATAATAATAATAATAATAATAATAATAATAATAATAAGGATAATAATAATAGACTCTTATAGAACCCACGGTATCCTCAACAATGAGGCTCTTGGCGCTTTAAATGACATCAACACAAAACAATATAAAAAGTACATGACATCAAAAAAGAAAAATGTTTTCAAGGATTTCTTGAACACAGACAATGATTTGGATTCCCGGGTGCTCTGTGGATGATTTTCCATCGTTCTTTATTGACGACCAGCATATATTATTTAGATTAGACAATGATAAATAAATAAATAAATAATAAATAAAATTCCCTTTATTCATCCCATAGGGGAAATTTTTCTCAAGGGTCTATTCCAAAGGGAGACTGGAATAATCCAGGCGCCAGCCGCAGTGCAGCGCCGCAAATTGAGCTAGGGTGAGGTGACTTGCTGAAGGCCACACAACACAGCGGCGGGTGTTCGAACTCGGTACCATACGGGTACGAAGCAAAGATCGTACCGATGAGCCATATGCCATCCCTCTGAAACCAGAAGATCCTTTACACAAGGTATGTATTCAGCCCTCCGGAAGAGTGGTTTTACACTCCAATGAGATTGGAACCAGTTTTTTGTTGTTTTTTTTTACATCACACTTTTGTTCCTTTTAGCACCAGGTGGATTTCATCCCAATACACGGAAAACCCCAGAGAGAAAAATCCAAGATTGATAAGGTAAGTCCCAGGTATTCATATTTGCAGGTCTGATAACCGAGCGCAATTATGGCCTTGATTTAACTTTTTTTTATTATTATTATGGACAAAACTTCGCGTTCGTTCGGTAGTATTTCCATGGCAACAATGAGTCTACAATCATTTTGTATATCAGACCTGAAAAAAGTAGACGTTGGTCTGAGAGTATTTCCATTACAATAATGAGACCATAACAATACAATTCGGGTTATATGACCTGTAAATGGACACGCGTTGGGTATATCCTACTTATGAGCCATCGTCTCTGTGTGGTATGACTGGGACACAGTGACCTAGACGTCGGAAATTGGTGGGAATGTCAAAGTTATATTTTTTCTTTATAGGGAATAAAAGTCGTGACGTCACACCCTCCAATCATTTGGTTCCTAAATCCTTGGGAGTGTGTATGGAACCAGTCCTTCGGAGTACTTATAATGAATAGGTTACATAAATGTTGCATAACTATTTCAGTAGCAGGATGTATAGATAGTATGCAGATGACGTCACTCAGGCCTTTGTTATTGTTTTTGCCATCCGCGTTTGTGAGTTGTTCTCACTAAACTGTATTAACCAGACTATAAAAGTTCTTGGTTACACATAGTTTGTGTGTTGGTCCGTTATACTTCCGGATGGCAATGTTGTGAACTCCTTGGCCAAGCGCATTCTATCTATAGGCAGATTCTTATGATTACGGGAGGTATAGATAGTATGCAGATGACGTCACTCAGGCCTTTGTTATTGTTTTTGCCATCCGCGTTTGTGAGTTGTTCTCACTAAACTGTATTAACCAGACAATAAAAGTTCATGGTTACACAGAGTTTGTGTGTTGGTCCGTTATACTTCCGGATGGCAATGTTGTGAACCCCTTGGCCAAGCGCATTCTATCTATAAGAACGAGGATGAATGATCTTTATTGACGACCAGCATATAATTAGACTAGAAAATAAGATGCCATCACTCTGAAACAAGAAGATCAATTACACAAGGTATGAATTCAGTCCTCCCAAAAAGTGGTTTTAACACTTCCAATGAAATAGGAACCAGTTTTTATTTCACATCACACTTCCCAATTAACCAGTAGATTTTTGACCAATGAAAACGTGGAATTCGTGACACACCTTATAACGACGAGCTCGGACAAACATAGTTGGTTGTTTATAAATAATAAAGTGAATGAATTCGACCTCTCTCTGATCATTGTTATTGTTTTTATACCGCCAAATGGGTGAATTGTTATCACACGATTTTCTCGAGCATATTATTATAAACGTTAAAGTTTACACATGGTTTTCTGTGTTGGTTCTATAGATAGTATGCGCTTGGCTAAGGAGTTCATAACATTGCCATCCGGAAGTATAACGGACCAACACACAAAACTTTGTGTAACCATGGTTGTTTATAGTCAGGTTAATACAGTTTAGTAAGAATTACACATAAACGCGGATGGCAAAAAAAAAAAAAAAACAATAACAAAGACCTGAGTGACGTCAACTTCGATCTATCCATAATTTAGCAAGCGATAGACCAGTTAGCATTTTACTTAGACACATACCATCGATAGTGAAAACCTGTGGAGTTGGCTTTGTCTACCATTCACTGTCATTGTTTATATTATGACGACTGTCCGAGATGCGTGGTTATCTAATTTCTATTGCTTATATCAGGAAAGCACTCTATAGAAGGAACGAACATGACGTCACTCAGCTCATTGTTATCAATTTTTAGACAGACATTTTTATGAGCAGTTCTCACTACTTTCTATCAATCAGACTAAAAACTTTTTATATTTTGATACTTTCTGTCCTGCAGGCTGATTTTGTGAGGGTTTTTTTTAGCCAAACGCATAACATCTATTTTAAAAAATCTATAATTGTGAGAACTGTTCACGTATCACACTTTTTGTACCAAGTCATGCAATTGAATTGTATTTCAACATCGTTCCATGACATGTTTGTTTTCTGGGTTGTTTTTTTATCTCGCTTTCTATGAAAAATTGGTGGGACGGTTTTGTATCACAAGAAAATTACTCCGCTAGATCAGTTACTCCGGACTAATTTGAGCGGACGATCTTTTTAATCCGGGGTGCAAAAGGCGTTACGCCATTTTTACTCCAACTGTAAGCAAAATTGTTCTTTTCACCAAAAGTTTGTCCAGTAAAATTATTTCGTCGATTTTCTCTTTTACGGCGGAGTATGAAGGAGGCAGATTATAGGTAGTTCGAAGTTGACGTCACTCATGTCTTTGTTATTGTTTTTTGCCATCCGCGTTTATGAGTAATTCCCACTTCACTGTATTAACCAAACTATAAAAGTTCATGGTTATACACAGTTTTGTGTGATGGTCCGTTATACTTCCGGATGGCAATGTTGTGAGTTTCTTTGGCCAAGCGCATTCTATCTATAAATTAGGGGAGTAGTTCTCCGCTACGTAGGAGGAGTCCATTGAACAGTGAGAGTTCATTTTTCGTACGGCGAATTTACTCCGGAGTCATTTTGCATCAGGAGTCATTTCTGGTGTTACACCAGCACCATATTTCGGGTAACCTATCTATGGTAAAATAGCAGCACGTCTGACCGGAAATCCAAATACATGAGGTTCGAGTCAGCTTGACTTTCTTGTATGACTTTTCATCTTTTCATGTTCTTTTCCTTTCTGTTTTTTTCTCACAGTATTGACAACCCCCCCCCCCCCCCCCCCCCCCCCCCCCCCCCCAACTGTGATTTCTATAGTACAGACAATCCGTGTAAAGGGTGAAGTGATTTTGAGGTTGGAGAGGAAATTGGGGGTGTGGGTGGGGGGGGGGGGGGGTGGCTTGAATGTGTGGGGCGCAGGGGGGGGGGGGGGAAGGTGAGAAGGGGGGATTTCCCCGTTTATTCCAGATAGGTTCGAACATCGGCCCAGTTTATTATTCTGTGGCTGAGACAGGTAGGTAGCATAGATTTGTTGGATAAGATACTCAACGAGCGTTTTATTTCTGACTGAACATTATTAAAAATCATAAATTCTTCTTTAAACTCAAGATGGTTGTGGTGTTAAAGTTGTGTCAGAGCGATGATAAATTGTTTTTCCCTTTCATATAATGGCCACGCTCTTCCGTGCACGATGTGTTATTGCACGAAAAGGCAGCGTTCTATAGAAAGAAAGTTACGCTCTTTGGGCATCTTGTATTTTATATTATCTATGTAGGTGGCAAGCTCATTAGGGCAAAACGAACAGACGTCAGACAGACAGAGACAGAAGCAGACAAAAGAGTTGCGTTGAGAGAGAGAGAGAGAGAGAGAGAGAGAGAGAGAGAATGTGGAGAGAGAGAGAATGTGGAGAGAGAGAGAGAGAATGTGGAGAGAGAGAGAGAGAGAGAGAATGTGGAGAGAGAGAGAGAGAGAGAATGTGGAGAGAGAGAGAATGTGGTGAGAGAGAGAGAGAAAGAGAGAGAATGTGGAGAGAGAGAAAGAGAATGTGGAGAGAGAGAGAGAGAGAGAGAGAGAATGTGGAGAGAGAGAGAGAGAATGTGGAGAGAGAGAGAGAAAGAGAGAGAATGTGGAGAGAGAGAGAGAAAGAGAGAGAATGTGGAGAGAGAGAGAATTTGGAGAGAGAGAGAGAGAATGTGGAGAGAGAGAGAGAGAAAGAGAGAGAATGTGGAGAGAGAGAATTTGGAGAGAGAGAGAGAATGTGGAGAGAGAGAGAGAGAGAGAGAGAGAGAGAGAATGTGGAGAGAGAGAGAGAGAATGTGGAGAGAGAGAGAGAGAGAGAATGTGGAGAGAGAGAGAGAGAGAGAGAGAGAGAATGTGGAGAGAGAGAGAGAGAATGTGGAGAGAGAGAGAGAGAGAGAGAGAGAGAGAGAGAGAGAGAGAGAGAGAGAGAGAGAGAGAGAGAGATGAGAAGCCGGTCTTGACAGCTATATGCCGCTGCTGGGAATGTTTGGTGTTATGTTGCGTTCTGTGAATTGTCTGTTGCGTTCTTGCATCATGTTCGTTCATAATGCGTTGTGGTTGGTTGGGCAATAATCGATACTGAGAAATATCGACGAAACGATTGACTATGCAAATTGGTCTAGATCGATATTCAAGAACTTACAAACTTTTATTTAGTTGAACTTTTAAAGTCTGCCGATATCCACTGAACGTGCTCAAAGCGCTCTACAATCTGTCCAAAGACAACAGAAAAAGTTTACAGGTAGGATGAGATATAATGCCTGCAAGACAATGAATGCATTTGTCAACACAGACAAAGTCGCTAATGGCCAGGTACTCATTTTACACATGAGAACGGCGAGAGAAAGTGAGTCAAGAGTCTTCCTCAAGGACTTTACTTTGTGCCGCAAGAACGAGACTCGAACCAGGGACCTATTGACCCAAAGGCGAGTGTCATACCACTAAACCACCAAGCCGCGGATAATTCACAAGCCCAAAACTTAGGGTTCGAACATAAGTAATCGTGTTTTAATATACGAGAGAGAGAGAGAGAGAGAGAGAGAGAGAGAGAGAGAGAGAGAGAGTCAATCTTCACTGGACCATGTTCATGGCGCTTTACAAGACGTAGCTGACATGAGAAAGAACTTTGAATTTACAATTTTGAGAAAAAGAAAGGGGGGGGGGGGGGGGGGAATAACATTGTTTACACCAGTCATAGCCTTTTGTATTGGTTTTGTCTCTACGTGTGTTTCCTTTTATACTATGTTTTAATTCGTTCTTGTTTTGTTTTGTGTTTTTGTTTGTTTTGTTTTTTTGTAAAATTATTTTTTTATCTTACTCCACAACACATTTTTTCTTCAATACCCAACTAACCAATAAAGATCTATTATTATTATTATTATTATTATTATTATTATTATTATTATTATTATTATTATTATTATTATTATTATTATTATTATTATTATTATTATTATTATCCATCATGCGACACAATTCACATCAAGTACTTATTGAGACAGAATCATTGAAAGTACTGAGTACTGACATCGACTAGTGCCCATCCATCCCTTATTATTAGTTTTATGAGAGAACGGCTGGGAATCATCGGAAGAACGGCGATAATAGAGGTAAATAGACAGAAAGTGCACATAGCATTGAGGGAAAACGAGAGGATTGCCGCCGTGTGTGTGTGTGTGTGTGGCGGTGTGTGTGAGTGCATTCGTTATGCTGTAGCCTCCTGGAAGCCGTTTGATACTGATACCGATCTGGTTTTATCAACGTAAAGACAACAATTTAATTGATTTAACTTGGTTTTGTAAATATCGTTATTATAATAATATTCTTGTTGTGTTCGATTTCAGACACGGAATAAGCGATTCAGGTGAGGTTAGTTTCTGTGTTTGTCTTTGTTTTGTTTTTCTTATTCAAGAATTTTTTTTTTTTTGTTAAATGAGTTTTAATGTCGGTACAACAATCCTGCTTTTTTTTGAATGTTTATCCACGTGCTTATGGCTTGTAAATTACGAGAAGATGTGGTTAATATATTGATTGAGTGAATGATTGAGTGATTGATTGACTGACTGACTGATTGATTGATTGATTGATCAAATAATCCATTGATGGAATGATGGATTGATTGATTGATTGCTTGATCAAATAATCCATTGATTGAATGATTAATTGATTGATTGATTGACTGATTGATTGATTGATTGATCGATCAAATTATCCATTGATTGAATGATTGCTTTCTTAATTGATTATTTGATTGATTAATTCATTTAGTCATTAGTTGATTGAGTGATTGATTGATTGACTATTTCAGTGATTAATCCATTGATTGATGAATTGGATGATAGATTGACTGATACAGTGATCAATTGATTGCTTGATTAATTAATGAATAGATTGAATAATCAATTTAATAAATAATTGATCGATTAATTCACCAATAAATTGATAAATTAAATAATTAATTGATCGATATATTGATTATTTGATTGATTGATTAATTGAGTCATTGTAAATCACATCACATGCAACCATGAAACAAAAAACAGTATTGAGTCAGGGCTAGCCTGATACATAAAAATTAAATTTTAAGATTTATTTATTCAATGAATGAAGTTGACCTCGCTCGACTCTTTGTCATTATTCTTAGACCGCCAGTTGGGTAGTGAATTCTCACTAAAATATTTCAGTCAGTCTAAATAGGCTACGTTAAAGATTACAGATAGTTTTGTGGGTTGGTACGACGCATCTGGAGGTAATTCATGTGAGTATTTTACCGTCACGCGAAACAATAATAAAAATTAATTAAAAGTCAAAATTGCTTTACTAAGGAGAGAGAAAGAGAGAGTTTTGTTTATCAATGTAAATCTATCATATCGTATATATATATATATATATATATATATATATATATATATATATATATATATATATATATACGGTATGATAGATAGAAAGATAGATAGATAGATAGATATGTGATTAGATAGATAGACGTATTGAAATAGAGAGATAGATAGAAAGATCGAAAGAAGGCTAGATTGATAGATAGATAGATAGATAGATAGATAGATAGATAGATAGATAGATAGATAGATAGATAGATAGATAGATGGATAGATAGATAGATAGATAGATAGATAGATAGATAGATAGATAGATAGATAGATAGATAGATAGATAGATAGATAGATAGATAGATAGATAGATAGACATATTGATAGATGGATAGGCAGACAGACAGATAGACTCGTAGATAGATGGGAACACAGAGATAGGGCGGAGAGGGAGGTAGAAGAAGAAGAAGAAGACGTATACCCTTGTGAAGACATTCGGGTGGAAGGTTCGTTCATTCATTCATAAGAGATCCATCCGTCTTCAGCAGACAAAAGCACCCTTAGTCTGTTGACATAACTGTCATTGTAATGAGCCATATCTACATATGTCATTTCGTGATAGGGCGACCGTCACACACCCACACTCTTGTGTTATTTACGACATTATCACACAGCAAATATTTCTGTCACATCAGGACTTCAAGACTGGGTAACACAATTGTCCTTGAAGAGTCGTAAGGACCATGGGGGCGGAGTTAATGTTTATCCTACTTTCTTTGGCTTTAAATTGGTGATAACAACAATTTCTTGCTAACCTTTGGATTGGATGGACACCGGTCTAACAACGTAAAGTACTTTCCGCCAGATAGAAGTCACCCAGCTACTCATTCACTGGACTTGGATGAATTAGGGATGGGCGAATTAATGAATAATAAATGGTGGTTTGGATGACTGAATGAAAGAACAGATGAATGAATGAATGAATGAATGAATGAATGAATGAATGAATGAATGAATGAATGAATTATAGTTCCATAAACCAACATTCCGATCTGTGGTCATGTCTGTCCACCCAATAGCCAATGTTCTACAGCCAGATAGAACATTCCCCCAATTCTCGCATCGTACACTTTGGAGGTCATCAGGGCTGACGGTTCCATGAAACAACGGATGTGTCCCATGGAGATATGGTACGGATGCCACCTGATGTCAAAGGTCAAATTTAACTTGATATAAAGAGACATAACAGTCGGCATGTGTCAAACATATAATTGGATTGTAGTTAGCTCTATTTATACGCCTATCTGTCTGTCTATCTATCTATCTATCTATCTATCTATCTATCTATCTATCTATCTATCTATCTATCTATCTATCTATCTATCTGTCTGTCTGTCTATCTATCTATCTATCTATCTATCTATCTATCTATCTATCTATCTATCCATCTATCTATCTATCTATCTTCTATCTATATATCGATATCTCTCTCTCTCTCTCTCTCTCTCTCTCTCTATATATATATATATATATATATATATATATATATATATATATATATTATATATATATATATAAAAAC
Source organism: Berghia stephanieae (assembly GCF_034508935.2). Lineage (NCBI taxonomy): Eukaryota > Metazoa > Mollusca > Gastropoda > Nudibranchia > Aeolidiidae > Berghia > Berghia stephanieae. Next base: position 66,523,110 of record NC_088365.1, on the reverse strand, counting down.
ATATATATATATATACATATATATATATATCTTTCTATCTATCTATCTATCTATCGGTCTGTTTATTTATCTATCATCTATCTATTTTCTATCTTTCCTTCTTTCTTCATCTGTCTATCTATCTATCTATCTATCTATCCATCTATCTGTCTGTCTGTCTGTCTAAATATGTAAATTTCCGTTATTCATAGTTGATGGGACAATTATTATTTTTATTCATTTATTTGTTTGTTTGTTTTTGGTCTATCTAGAAAAATAAAGACGAGGATAATTTAGGCGTTAACCACAGTGTAACTCCGCAAAGTGAGCAATAGGGACTGAATTTCTCGCTGAAAGAAAAACAGATGCCGACAGGGAGTTCGAACTCGGATCCCTTAGGGAGAAGTTTAAATCTTTATCCTCTTTAGCCATTTCGACTTTCAAGTTGAACGTTTTTCGTTTCATTCTTGGACTTTTCTGATGAAAAACTTAAAATTGAATCTTCAAAACGTGTTGAAAAATCCACAAGAATTCCTACAATCTTTCCATACGTTCAAGAAATTCCCGACCTTCACCTTTGACCGTCGAGGTCACAGCGTCAATACGTGCACTGTTGATCCGGTAGCTGCCGTGAGTAATAACGAACTAATCACTCACTCACTCACTCACGCTTATTGGACCGACGGGTTGCCCTGTGCGTGAGTAGAAATTATTCACGCGCCTGTTTTTAAGCTTGTATGTAACACGAGGGAATCCTACTTCTTCCTTTGCTTATTGGTTGTTGTGTTTTGTTTTGTTTTAAAATATATTTCGTTAGGAAATTTTTAAGTTTCCCCGTTTTCTCATTCCATATGGGAATTTGGGGTTAAAAAGGTGGCAAAAACATCGACATTGCCGAGTTCTGAAAAACACATTTTAAAAAATTTAGTCAGACAACTCGACTTTCAGATTTAAAAAGTATAACAACTAAAAACTTGAGAAATTATGGAACAGGCATGATAGAATGGGAGGGGATTTTTTTCTCTTGTATGTTTCTTTCTTCTTTAATGTGGCACCGTTTCTTTTACACGTGTTCAGATCTTTAACAAAAAAAAACCCAAAAAAAACAAAAAACAAAAACAAAAAAAAAACAAAAACAAAAAAAAAAAAAAAAACAACAAGAAAAAATTGAGTTTTTAAACAGCACAATGTTCACTAAACGTGCTCAAAGCGCTTTACAGGTAAAGGTTGTAGGACGAGACATGAGGCCTGTCAGGCGATAATATTTCAACTTTTTCGGACAGAGACACAACGCTGTTAACGGCCAGGATTCGTTTTACACATGAGTATGGTGAGAAAATGTGACTAGATAAGCCTTTTCCAAGGACTCAACTATGCGCCGCTCGGGACTCGAACCCAGGACCTTCCGATACGAAGGCGAGTGCCTAACCACTAAACGACATAGCCGCAAGAATAAAAAATCGAATGAGTAAAATGATCATTTTGACAAACCCTCTCAAACTTGGGACTTCAATGAAGTCTTGAAGGAAGCCCCGGGTCTGAGAGATTTCTACAACCAATGTCATCATGGAAAAATAAAGTTTATTTAATCATTTTATAATATTCTATATTTCATGGGGTTTTTTTCTTCTTTTATTTAAGATATGGTTCAATATCTACGTGTATCTCTTTGCAGTTCTGATAACCAAATTGTTACGGGCTCATTATTATCAAATTAAGACAAAATAGTGTCATTACAACAAGGTTAAATCAAGCCCGTAATTGGGCTCGGTAATATCGAGGTGAAAGAGAGAGAAATAAAAAAAGAAAAAAAAAAAAAAAAAAAAAAGAGAGAGAGAGAGAGAGAGAGAGAGAGAGAGAGAGAGAGAGAGAGAGAGAGAGAGAGAGAGAGAGTGAAAGTTGAGAGCGAGCGTTAGAGAGAAAGAGAGAGGGAGAGAGACAGAGTGAGAGAGAGAGAAGAAGAAGAAGAAGAAGAAGAAGAAGAAGAAGAAGAAGAAGAAGAAGAAGAAGAAGAAGAAGAAGAAGAAGAAGAAGAAGAAGAAGAAGAAGAAGAAGAACAAAAAGAGAGAGATAAAAAAAGAACGGAGAGAGAGAGAGAGAGAGAGAGGGAGAGAGAGAGAGGGAGAGAGAGAGAGAGAGAAATCCCCATAGAGACATTCTTAGATATTCATAGACAACCGAGATGCAGTAATTAACGTCCAAGATCAGACATGACATAACGCAGGAACACAGGGATATTTCTAACACACAAAAACAACAGGAACACAGGGATATTTCTAACACACAAAAACAACAGAAACACGGGGATATTTCTAACACACAACAATAACAGGAACACAGGGATATTTCTAACACACAACAATAACAGGAACACAGGGATATTTCTAACACACAACAACAGGAACACAGGGATATTTCTAACACACAAAAAACAACAGGAACACAGGGATATTTCTAACACACAAACAACAGGAACACAGGGATATTTCTAACACACAAAAACAACAGGAACACAGGGATATTTCTAACACACAAAAACAACAGGAACACAGGGATATTTCTAACACACAAAAACAACAGGAACACAGGGATATTTCTAACACACAAAAACAACAGGAACACAGGGATATTTCTAACACACAAAAACAACAGGAACACAGGGATATTTCTAACACACAAAAACAACAGGAACACAGGGATATTTCTAACACACAAAAACAACAGGAACACAGGGATATTTCTAACACACAAACAACAGGAACACAGGGATATTTCTAACACACAAAAACAACAGGAACACATGGATATTTCTAACACACAAACAACAGGAACACATGGATATTTCTAACACACAAACAACAGGAACACAGGGATATTTCTAACACACAAAAACAACAGGAACACAGGGATATTTCTAACACACAATAACAACAGGAACACATGGATATTTCTAACACACAAAAATAACAGGAACACATGGATATTTCTAACACACAAAAACAACAGGAACACAGGGATACTTCTAACACACAAAAACAACAGGAACACAGGGATATTTCTAACACAAAACAACAGAAACACTGGGTATTTCTAACACAAAACAACAGAAACACGGGGATATTTTAAACACAAAAAACAACAGGACCACAGTGTCGTGGGTCGTGTTTTGATTTGATAGAAAGTTCTCTTCATCTTGACGGTGTAAGATGAAAATTTGTATATTTTGTGAAAGTTGTGTTAATATGTCAATACTATATTATGTGAAATGAACTGATTAGAAAAAATGGCCAACTTTATATTTGCATGCCAAAGGGCTTAAAAATAACATCAATAACTTTTAATTTGAATTTGACATTCTAAATCCCATATTGGCAACCCTGAAGATTAATCGATGAAATATTCTGGCCAAAACAAAGAAAGTCTTTTTGTCATTTTACAAATTGCCATGTACGGAAAGCAGCGAAAGATGGCTGGTTTTCTCATTGTCCCAATTACGCCTGGCAAATGAGTTTTATTTATTACTATGTATGCTTCGTTAAATTGGAAATTGGAAAAACGGTTTTAAATTGCCTCTACGAACGTTGGAAGGGGAAATTATTACTGTAGAAAAAATATAACAAGAAATGGTGTTTGTGTGTGTTTGTATGTGTGTGTGTGTGAGAGAGAGAGAGAGAGGAGAGAGAGAGAGAAAGAGAGAAAAAGATAGACAGAGAGAGAGTGTGTGTGTAAGAGAGATAGATAGATAGATAGAGAGAGAGAGAGAGGGAGAGAGAGAGATAGAGAGAGATAGAGAGAGAGAGATAGAGAGAGAGAGAGAGGGAGAGAGATAGAGAGAGAGAGGGAGAGATAGAGAGAGAGAGATAGAGAGAGACAGAGAGAGAGAGAGAGAGAGAGATGTTAGAGCCTCCAATGAAACCATAGGTATGCTACCATGAAAGCATGGATTGCAAAATATGTTTCTATGTAATATGAACAGAATGACAGACCAATGTATGCACAGAAAAATATATTGATAAATGAATGGATAGATAGATAGATAGATAGATAGATAGATAGATAGATAGATAGATAGATAGATAGATAGATAGATAGATAGATAGATAGATAGATTGATGATTGATTGATTGATTGATTGCTTAATATATAGATAGGTAGACAGCTATTAGATAGATAAACGGATGGGTATGTAAAGAGAAAGAAAGAGAGAGAGAGAGAGAGAGAGAGAGAGAGAGAGAGAGAGAAAGAGATAGATAGATAGATAGATAGATAGATAGATAGATAGATAGATAGATAGATAAATAGATAGATAGATAGATAGATAGATAGATAGATAGATAGATAGATAGATAGATAGATAGATAGATAGATAGATAGGTCGATAGATAGATAGATAAATAGATAGATAAATAGATAGATAGATAGATAGATCGATAGATAGAGAGATAGATAGATAGATAGATAGATAGATAGATAGATAGATAGATAGATAGATAGATAGATAGACAAGTAGATAGATAGATAGATCGATAGATAGATGGATAGATAGATAAATAGATAGATAGATAGATAGATCGATAGATAGATAGATAGATAGATCGATAGATAGATAGATAGATAGATAGATAGATAGATAGATAGATAGATAGATAGATAGTCTGTCCGGTAATCAGAAGGTCTGAGGTTCGATCCAAAGTCGAGGTAGACTGATTTTTTGGGATGGTTTTATTTTTTTTCTTGCATTTTTCTTTCTTGCTTTGTCTGGTACACACACACACACACACACACACACACACACACACACGTGTTCACTTCTTTATCTATTTTTATTTACTTTGTATTTTAATGGTTGGTCGGGGTTGATGGGGGGGGGGGGGGTGTGATGGCGGGTGATGAGAGAGGTGGGGGAATAGGGGGGGGGGGGGGGTGATCTTTCAAAGCCCATAAACTGAAGTAGTTTCAAACGACTTCAACACTTACCGTTAGTCAGTCAGTCGTCAAGGTTGAAATGATAAGATACGTTTTAAGGTTTGGAGAGTACCGATAGCTCAGTTTGTAGAGCACTCGCTTCGTATGCAAAGGGATTGTCGAGCAGTGCTGCTTCACACGCAAATAAATGGACCGTCCTTCACATATCGATTGGCTGAAATGACCCTGACCCTCATCTTGTCGAACACTCTCAAACCTGGGACTTCAAGGACGTTGGCAACGATGTCCCTGAGTTAGAGAGTTTTTTGGGGTTTTTATTTATTTATTTATTTTCTTTTATTTCATTATTTTTTTTTTTTTTGGGGGGGGGGGGGGGGGTTGGCAAGATAAAGGTTCTTTTAATCGATAAATAGTTGAAGGACGAGTTATCTGTTTTCTGGCCTAAATTTTTAGAATGTGTTGTTGTTTTTTAAAAATATTTTAGATGACAGAAACAGATCTCCCAATGGAGTCAATAATGGAAATAACAGACTCGTTCTGGGATATCTGGCGGCTTCCAACAAAACAATCTGGTCACATGATTTTTCAGCCCACGTTAGGATATTTAGTTTTTTCTGTGTTATTTTAAAAAGTCCCGTTTTATTTTTCGTGTAGTAAATGTTATAATCTAACTACCCGATGGATTTTTATTCATACAAACATCCGTTCGTTGTTGTTGTTTTGTTTTTGTTTTTTGTTTTGTTTTTTTTTTTTTTGTTTTTTTTTTTTTTTTTTGTTTTGTTTTGTTTTGTTTTAAAGATCTGAAAAAGTGTCAGACAAAAAAGAGAGAAAATTAAAGCCAAAAAAAAAAAGCATCCCAAATAAAATATCCGCCAACTTCGACTGAGGATCGAACCTCGGAACTCCTGATTCCCAGTCAGACACGCTACCATTACACAACAGAGGTCACCAATTAGGGCGGCTACGTGGTCTAGTGGTATGACACTCGCTTTCGGATCGGAAAGTCCTGGGTTCGAGCCTCGCTCGGCGCATAGTTGAGTCCTTGGAAAAGGCTCTTTACTCACATTCCCTCACTGTCACCGTACTCGGGTGTAAAATGAGTACCTGACCGTTGATAGTGTTGTCCCTGTCGAAAAAAAAAAATGATTAAAATATCGCCGAACAGGCTTCATGTATCGTTCTATATGTTACATGTTGCTGTTGGCCAGGGACCCTTTGTTAAGCGCTTTGAGCACGTTCAGCGGATATTGCGCTTTATAAAAGTTCATGTTTTATTTTAGTTGAGACAACTTTATGCTTACATTCTCCACTAGGGGGGGGGGGGGGGGGGGGGGGGGGAGGAGGAGGTACGAGTTATCTTGGGAATAATACAAGCATGGAAACGTCTCAACTATCGGGGAACGGTGTAATGGAAGCGCGTCTGACTGATAATCAGGACGTATCAGGTTCGATCACCAATCGAAATAAGCGGATTTTTTTTCTTGTATGTTTCTCTATGCTTTTTCTGCCATTGTTTCAGACAGACTTTTTCCGATAATACACTAGTCTATCGTAAAATACTTTCCGTCATATTTAACAGACCCAGCAACCTATTCGCTGCTGGGTAGGCGGGGGGGGGGGGGGGGGGGGGTTAGAAAGGAGAAAACCTCGACTGCGCACGGGATCGATCTTGGTTCCTTTGCGTGTGAAGCGAGTGCTCTACCAACTGAGCTATCGTGATCTCAAGTGTTGTGACGTCACGTTAGATATTGTCAGGCTATGAATTAACGATTGCTTTCAACTTTCAATCTTTTGTCCCATTCACCTTCACAGAATTGGGTGAAAGGTGAAAGGTGAATGGTAACAGCAGACGACAGACAAACAGGGCGACGTGATCGTATGACACACCACGCCATCACCAAACCACAGATCACACCATATTCCCACACATCACACCACACACCCACTCATCACACCACACACCCACTCATCACACCACACACACACACGCAGACATAGAATAAAACCAAACACCCACACACAATCATTCAAAACACACACACACACATTCAAATCAGACACCACACAACCGGACACTTAACATAAAACCACTCACATAATACAAAATACGTAAAACACAAACATAATATCTATAAATCAGACACAAACACACTCAGATAGCTAGATAGATAGATAGATAGATAGATAGATAGATAGATAGATAGATAGATAGATAGATAGAAGATAGATAGATAGATAGATAGATAGATAGATAGATAGATAGATAGATAGATAGATAGATAGATAGATAGATAGATAGATAGATAGATAGATAGATAGAAAGACACATAGGTCGATAGATGATAGATCTCGAGATAGATATCTAGATAGGTAAAAACACTCTCTCTCTCACACAAACACACACACACACACATAGACACACACATACACACACAAAGAGAATGAAAGAGAGATAGAGAGCGACTGAGAGAAAGAGACTGACAGGGAGAGAGAGAGTGAGAGAGAGAGAGAGAGAGACTGCTGAGAGATATCCTGAGAGAGAGAAAGAGAGAGAGAGAGAAAGAGAGAGAGAGAGAGCGAAAGAGAGACCTATATATTTATTATTTATATAATATCACAAGGCATCGGTTCCTTGTTCCACCTTGAGACATTAAATATCATACGATTCTGCAACACACCAAACCCCTGACTCAGACATAGTATTTGGAACCATTAGCATGGTTGCCAGATAAATGTTGTACAAAATGCCAAAAAAAGGAGAAGAGAAACTGCCTTATGGGCTGAAAAAACGCCTACTGTTTTAAATCACATTTTCTGCTAAACATGAACTTAAAAGTATAAATAATTCTTTATTTTCTATCACACAGCTATTAAAATTTCACCTTGCCTTGCCAGTATAGAAGGAACGAAATTGACGTCACTCAGCTAAAGAGTTAATGTTTTTAGCTAGCTATTTTTATGAGTAGTTCTCACTAAATTCTATAGATCGGACTACAAAACGTTCAAGGTTACACATAGTTTTGTGTTGATACGTTGTACCCACTGGTTGATGTTGTGTTTTTAAATTAAAAAAAAAAAAAAACTAAACGCAATACCGCAATAGGATTCAATGGTCTGACGTCACGTCGCCAGGCAACCAGCAGCTTGGTTCTTAACAAAGAAAATCTGTACATTTTATTCTCCGTGCTGGTTAGAACTTTTTCACATGTCATGTGATCAGAATGTATAAAAGTCAAAACATGATCAGATTTATAATGTTTTTCTACTCCTCTGGATACACTTTTATGCTCGTCGAAGATTTCATAAGGGAGTCCGCCATTGCTCAGATAATTTTGAACCAGTTACTAAGTTACTATGCGTCACGAAGTGAGTCAAGAATGTTGAGGGCTATTGCCAAATTGTACCAGTCCGAAGATTAGGAGGCGATCGGCAATAAGTCAAGTAAGTCATTGCATCAAAATAGGGGTGAATATTTAAGAGGTCAGATCTACCACGTGACCAAGTCCAGCTTGGTCGATTCATGAAGCGACTGATGACGTAATGATGGCATGGATCTAGAAAGCCAAAATTGATGAATCAGTTGCTATTTTTATTCTGTGCCAGTCAACGATACAGACAGAGGCTGGAATTGTTGAAGTGCGGGGGAAAAAAATAAGAAAACCAAAAACGAAAGATCCAGGGCCTTTTAAGGCGATCTCAATATGAGGACAAATTATATATCCGTCTGTCTATTTATTTATTTATTTATTTATTTATTTATTTATTTATTTATTTATTTATTCATTTATATATATATATATATATATATATATATATATATATATATATATATATATATATATATATATATATATATTTATTTATTCTCACGAGGTGAGGATAAATAAATTATTCGCTCAAAAAAAACTGTCGAACTGTCTACGTGATTCCAGTTGACTCCCAACAACCAAAGTTATCTATCTTTCTATCTATTTATCTATCTATCTATCCATCTACCTATCTATCTATCTATCTATCTATCTATCTATCCATCTACCTATCTATCTATCTATCTATCCATCTACCTATCTATCTATCTATCTATCTATCTATCTATCTATCTATCTATCTATCTATCTATCTATCTGTCTGTCTATCTATCTATCTATCTATCTATCTATCTATCTATCTATCTATCTAACTATCTATCTATCTATCTATCTATCTATCTATCTATCTATCTATCTCGCCAGCTACCCACCCATCCACCTACCTACCTACCCACCCACCCACCTACCCATCCATCCATCCATCCATCCATACATACATCTGTAGCTCTGTCTGTCTATCTGTCTGTCTGTCTGTCTGTCTGTCTATCTATCGATCCGACTATCCTGGATACGGTGTAGAAGTAACCGCTTTCATAAGTAGATAAATTATGTTGTAACATCTTTATGTAATTATTATCTATTGAGTGGTTGAAATTGAGTGATTGTGATCAAATGTTAAATCCAATTTGTCGATGAAAAAAAAAATGAAAAAAGTAAAAAAATAAATAAATAATAAGCATTTTAAAATAACGCCAAATTCTTGAAATTTGACAATGAAAAGGCCAATGTGGCAACCCCATCACCTCGAGGGTAACGCGTTACATTGACAATAATTGTTAGAAAGAATAAAGTAAATAACCTTTTTAAATAAAGGTCACATTGTGTAAGCGAATGTTCCAGAAAGGCGGAAAGAAATAAAGAATCACAATTTATAACACCGCCCACTTCCAGGAATACAACTGTTACCTTATAATGACGCAATCAATACGGTAAATTGTGGTTTCCTCACCAGTCCTTTCACCAACTATAGATAGTATACGCTTGGCTAAGAAACTCATAACATTGCCATCCGGGAGTAAAACGGACCAACACACAAAACTGTGTGTAACCATGATCGTTTATAGTCTGGTCAATAGATAGAATGCGCTTGGCCAAGGAGTTCACAACATTGCCATCCGGAAGTATAACGGACCAACACACAAACTCTGTGTAACCATGAACTTTTATAGTCTGGTTAATACAGTTTAGTGAGAACAACTCACAAACGCGGATGGCAAAAACAATAACAAAGGCCTGAGTGACGTCATCTGCATACTATCTATACAGTTTAGTGAGAAGTACTCATAAACGCCGATGGCAAAAAAGAATAACAAAGGCCCGAGCGACGTCATCTTCGAACTATCTATAGGAAAATCCTGACATCCATTACACCAGACCTGCATAATACTACGAAAAAATCCGTAGAAAAACGAATATTTGGCTCCAGCTACAGAACAACATTCGCTTCTTTGACTCAATGAATCTTGTTGAAAAGGAAAGTTTAGTTTCCTAGATCTTATATTCAGGATCATGGTGAAAGCAAATTATTTATTGCTAAAGCTATTTAAAGTGACGTTTGCTTTTTCCCTTGGAAACTACAATTTTTTTTTAAATTTTCAAGTCGGCAGCTCTGCATTACAGACACATCCAAAATGTTTTTAATTCAGATTTAGTTTGTAAATCAAAGAGAAAAAATGAAATTATTTGTGTTGTAATAGGAATCAATAGTCTGATGTCACGTCCGCCTAGCAACCAGCAGCTTGGTTCTAAACAGGAGGAAGCGAATGCGCTAGAGCTTAACCTTTCAGCCACTTTAAATCATCATATCGTATCGTATCGTGTCTTATCGCAATGTATCGAATGGTATCGTCGTATCATATCGTTTCACATCATATCGTATCGTGTCATGTCTTATCGCAATGTATCGAATGGTATCGTCGTATCATATCGTTTCACATCATATCGTATCGTGTCATGTCTTATCGCAATGTATCGAATGGTATCGTCGTATCATATCGTTTCACATCATATCGTATCGTGTCGTATCGCAATGTATCGAATGGTATCGTCGTATCATATCGTTTCACATCATATCGTATCGTGTCACATCGTATAATATAAAATCGTATCTTATCATATAGTATCGTATCGTCTTGTATCATATCATTTCGTATCGTACCAATATAGCGTATCGTATGATACATATCGCGTATCATATCATATCATATCGCATCAAATAATATCGTATCGTATCATATCATATCGTATCGTATTGAATCATATCATATCGTAACATATTGTATCGTATCATATCGAATCATACCACATCGTGTCGTATAAGAACTAAAAGGCTTTAGAATTCCTTTAACAGCTCCTTATAACTAACATCGACAATGATTGATATACAAATACAGTGACAATATCCCGTCTCTAATCTCACAAATCCTGAAGAGGCCACCAGCACCGATACTACCCTATATTACCCCCCCCCCCCCCCCCCCCCCCCCCCCCGTAGACATTCTCTGAATGAATATTCAACCCAATAGAATTATAACAGGGGGTCTGACCTATTTCTATGGCCTCATTTTTGACAGCTAAATTCAAATGTCCAATCTATCATCCAGAAGCTTTCAGAGCTTGAATAAAGGATATACTCAATGCATTGGGATTTGTTTTTCGTAAGTTTGCAAACAAAACGGGGAAAAAATTGAGTTTTTATATAGCGCAAACGTGCTCAAAACGCTTTACAAGAGGTAACAAAAAGTTAACATGGCGGGACATGAAGCCTGTTAGGCGATATTACAACAGGATTCAATAGTCTGATGTCACGTCCGCCCCGCAACCAGCAGCTTGGTTCTAAACAAAGAAAATCGGTACTTCTTATTCTTCATGCTGGCTAGAACTTTTTCACGTGCCATGTGATCAGAATGGATAAAAGTCAAAGCAAGATCAGATTTATAATGTTTTTTCTCTTCGGATACACTTTTATGCTCGTCGGAGAAGTATTTCATAAGGGCGTCCGCCATTGTTCTGATAGATAAGAACCAGTTCCTAAGTTACTATGCGTCATTACGAGGGAAGTGACGTCACGACTGTTGAATCCTATTTTTTCGGACAGATACAACGCTGTTAACTGCCAGGTACTCATTTTACTTGAGTTTTTATATAGCTCAATATCCACTAAACGTTCTAAAAGCGCTTTACAAAGGGTCCCAGACCAACAGCAACACGTAATATGTAGAACGAGACATGATACATTTTAGGCGATATTACAATGTTTTTAGACAGAGACAACGGTGTTAACGGCCAGATACTCATTTTACACCTGAGTACGGTGAGAGAATGTGAGCCTTTTCCATTTACTCCACTATGCACCGAGCGAGTAGGCTCGAACCCAAGATCTTCCGATCCGAATGCAAGTGTCTTACCACAAGACCATAGGGCCGCGCGAAACGGAAAGACTGTTAAAATGGACTGTAAAAAGCCATGTCAATACAAAATCCTCATCAGAGCTTGTCACTTCAACGCCGAACTAGGTGAGTGAATATTTCATCGAGATGTTACAATGTCGGCAGGCTTTGGTAGGCGGCAGATATTATGTAAGCCTTTAAGCGAAGT
>NC_088365.1:66498239-66503239 GCF_034508935.2 Berghia stephanieae | reverse complement strand
GGCTGCCGTCTTTAGAGATAAGACCGTATGTGGCCTTTATTATAAGTAAACGTACGGTCTTTTTCCTTAAGCCTTTCCTTACAAACCAAAGGAAAATCGTCACATTCGTTTCGATGCAATCGACAATTTTCTCATTCTGATTTCTCTTGTACATCACAAAATGTAAAGAAATGCTTTGATTACAGCGATAAATACTAAACACTGTGTTGTAGACATCATTTTGCTGAACAACATTTTGTATAGAATACACTTGTTACTTTTTTGTTTGAGTAAGAAAAGTCTATTTTTGTGTTGGGTGGGTGTGAATTTTCCGGGGAAATTCTAAAAATGGCTGGTAAGGAGAGAGTTGACCACACAACGAGGCGGGTAGTAAAAATCGGTACCTTTTGGGTACGAAACAAAGACAACCATACCGCTGGGCCACGCTGTCCCAACACAACTTTTATTTCAGCCCGAGTCTCTGGTGCTCCCAACGACATAATTTGTCGTGAAGCCTATTGCATGCCTGATGTTTTATGGAGCATGTGTTTTAATGCCATTGGATGGTGTGTTCGATTTACCAGGGCCGACCTACTCTGCCGTATTCTGGAAAAACACGTATTTAAAAATTTGGCCAGAAAACTCGTCCTTCAAATATCGATCGATTTAAATGACTCTCATCTTGGTAAAAACTCTCAAACCCGGGACATCGCCGAAGTACTGGTGTCCTGGCTAAACATCCAATTTAGATTTGAGTCTGACATACGTCCTCTCAGTTATTGTGATGAAACGTGTTAAAGTGGTATTGAAATGAGATTTTTTTATAGCGCAATATCCACTGAACGTACTCAGAGCACTTTACAAGGGAGCCCTAGCTTACAGCAACGCTTAACGTGTAGGACGGGACATTATGACGCGTGTTAGGCGATATTACAACTTTTTTTTTCCGACAGAGACGACACTGTTAACGGCCAGGTCCTCGTTTTACATGAGTTCAGTGAGAGATTGTGAATATAGAGCCTTTTCCAAGGACTCAATTGTGCGCCGCTTTGAGCGTGACTCGAACCCAAGACCTTCCACTCCGAAAGCGAGTGTCATACAACAAGACTAAATAGCCGCACAATATTATTATTATACTATTACACCGCGATAAATCCGACCAAGAAAAGTATCGCACTCACTTCACACGGTATAAATGTGTTACAACACATAAAACAACAACGAGTCAGCTAGTTTCAGAATTTTAATGCTTGATAATAATCAACGTTCCATCCAAAAAAAAACAACAATGGCCGATTGCCGGTCTACCCTTCCGCCCACTACTCTACACTTATGCGCAAGGCACCAAATAAGGGAGGTAACAATTAGATTGGTTTGAGTATTTTCAACACACGGTATCGATCCCAGGTGTAATCGCGATTACTTCTGACAAGTGCTTCCCCCCCCCCCTCCCCCCACCCATCCCGCTTTCACATTCAGTTTTGTTTGGGTAGCTGGGTCTGTTAGACCTGGTAGAAAGCATCTTACGTCATATCAAAGAGTAACAAGCTATTTTGATACTGTCCGTTTAACGCTTTAGAAACTGGGATAAACTGTGGTTATATGGGTATATAAGGGGGGGGGGGTATCACACACACACACAAACACACACACACACACACACAATTATTAATCATAAGAAGAAGAAGAAGAAGAAGAAGAAGAAGAAGAAGAAGAAGAAGAAGAAGAAGAAGAAGAAGAAGAAGAAGAAGAAGAAGAAGAAGAAGAAGAAGAAGAAGAAGAAGAAGAAGAAGAAGAAGAAGAAGAAGAAGAAGAATCAAAAAAAAAAAAGAAGAAAAAGCCAGCCTGCTTCAACTGGAAATGAACCTCAGACATTCTGAAGGATAACTTAACAGACCAATGTATGACGTCAAAGCAAGGACACAAAAGTGTTTTGTTAGAAAACGGTGTCAGTGCATGAGAGGACGATGGGGGTGGTTTCTCCAGGCCCGTATGGAGCATTAATCACGACCAAGGCAGGCGAATCCACCAAGCGTCAAAGATTGGCTGGCGTTGGTCATTAAGACCCTGTCCTGGCACTGGACTTTAGGCCAGACTGACCTACAACATACACGCAGTGCTTACGTTTTCGTACCCTTTACATTCTACGTTCTTCAAAGATTAAGGTTCTCATTAGGAACATATCACATGTAGTGGTTACGTTTTCGCATCCTTTTTTTTTCTTCTCTTATGTCTTTATTTTGATGTGGGCGTTAAGAACTTGTCCTGGCATAGGATTTAAGGCTATGCTGACCTACAACTTACGTGCAGTGATTTCGTTTTCGTAACTTTATCTGCTTATGTTCGTTAAAGATTTAATGATGAACAAAAGTTGTTTTTTTTTTTGTTTCTTCTTGGCATTGTATCTCAGTTACGCCAATACAAACCGTCAACTGACATACAGTGGATCGTTTTTACACTCTTTTCACCCGATGTTCGTTTGTTTGTTTTGTTTGTTTGCTTTTGTCGTTGTTTTTTTTGTTGTTTTTTTTTTTTTTTGTTTTTTTTTTGACGGCTTGGCCACTAAAGAATTTTTCACTGCACTGGATCTAAGGTCAAACTGACCTAACGCAGTGATTTCTCTATCGCAACACTTCACGCAATATTCATCTTTTTGTATTCACTGGCTGGTGTGGTTGTTTTGACCTAGTTGTTGGTGGCTTCGGACTTGATTAGATTTCCTCATTCGATGCTAATGGTCATTGTACAGTATACGTTGGTTTCCGGTACGCCTAATTCCAGCACGCTATGCAATACAGCACGCTGAATGTGACCGCTGGGTGACTGAATTTTATCAACATAATGAATCGTTACCTCACATGAGCATTGGATTTCAATACGTCGAATTCCAGCACGCGATTTGGCTTCTCCCAAGAACGTGCTAGAATACAGGGAGTACTGTACTAAATTTCACACTGTTATGTGGTCTAGTGGTATGACACTCGCTTTCGGATCGGAAAGTCCTGAGTTAGAGCCTCGCGCTCGGCGCATAGTTGAGTCCTTGGAAAAGGCTCTTTACTCACATTCTCTCACCGTACTCATGTGTAAAATGAGTACCTGGCGGTTAACAGCGTTGTCTTTGTCCGAAAAATTGTAATATCGCCTAACAGGCGTCATGTCCCGTTCTACATGTTAAATGTTGCTGTTGACCAGGGACCCCTTGTAAAGCGCTTTGGGCACATTTAGTGGATATTTCACTATATAGAAGCTCAATTTAAAAAAATAAATTTAATAAGACATCATTGCTATCACCCCGACTTAATACTGGTTAGAGAGAATGAGTCACGTATAGTAACTGCGTTTAAGAAAAAAAAACCCGTCCGCACCCCTTCAAGTGGAATGTTGACAGTCGATCCAAGTGGTCAGTAAGTAGGAATGAATCACGTTATTGGGAGCCCGTAAGAACAAGTATACTCCTATCATCGGAGTAAAATTGTGGCCAGAAAACTTATCCTTCAAATATCGATCGATTGAAATGGCCCACATCTTGTCAATAACTCTGTAATCTGGGACTTCAAGGCAGGTTTTTAGTAGTAGTAGTAGTAGTAGTAGTAGTAGTAGTAGTAGTAGTAGTAGTAGTAGTAGTAGTAGTAGTAGTAGTAGTAGTAGTAGTAGTAGTGGTAGTAGTAGTACTAGAAGTAGTAATAGTAGTAGTGGTTGTTGTTGTTGATGTTGTAGTAGTAATTGTAGTAGTAGGTTGGACTAAAATCGAACGTGGACTGTAAAGAGTTAATCCCACATACCGTGTACAATACTGTTTTAACAAATACCATAACTGTGTGACTTATTAGTCTGGCAACTACACTGTGACATCATGGTTATATTTATACTCGATTAGCCAACACTGTAACGACAATCAGCGGCTATTTTGTGGTCACTAAGTGTTGATCGAGTGTAAATAAGGGTGCAGAACCGCTTAAATGGGAAGTGTTAATAAATCTGTTTTATTGGGAAATGTTGATAGGTTCGCTTAATAATTGGAAGGTGTTGCTTGTGATAAATTCGTGACATACTTTTACTCCATATTACGTATGTAGAATCAATAGGCCTAGTTGGTTTATTGTCCAGTCTTCTTACAAAATCAAGCGATTTTGAATGCTACGTGTTAACCGTTGATTGTGAGTAGTTTTTGAAAAAAGGTCCTACGCTAGTAGGTTTTGGGGTACAGTAAAAAAGAAAGGTGGTATATAATCAAGATAAAATACCTGTTCCTTTGGCTTGTTACAGTGTCGGTAAACTTAGATGATGATAATAATATAATAACATCTTTCGTCATCGCCGAGGGATAATATGTCTTTTGAGTCTATTCCAAGGGAAACTTCGAATAACCCAGGCGTCAGCCGCAGTGAAACACTTCAAATTGAGCTAAGTGAGGTGACTTGTTTTAGGCCACACAGCGCGGCGGGGCGTCGAACTCGGTACCTTTTGGGTAAGAATAAAATGTCATACCACAAGACCACATAGCCGCACAAATTGTCGTGCCTTTTCAAAGTAAAGGGCAGATAACTGTTAAAATATTCCTGGTTGGATCTTCGACGTTTAGAGATAAATTAAATGATTTTATACGGTTTGTGTTTATACGGGTTTTTGACTGTCACTCTTCCACCCCCGCCCGCCATGGGTTTTCCACTGTACCCGGGGTATGAGGTCAAAAGTCGAGGGTCACCATAAAGGGTGACTTTCGGACTGGAGTGTCTCGTCTGGTCTAGCAAATTGTCTAGACCTCCGATAAAGAATGGTTGGGGTGGGAGGTTGGGGGGGGGGGGGGGGGGGGGGTGGGGGGGGATTGAAGAGATAGAGATTAGTGTGAGGTAAGGTAGGGTGGAGGTGGGGGGGGGGGGGGGGGGCTCTCTACTTACCATTTTCAAGATTTTCCCCAACCAAAACTTCACAACCAACTAACACCAAATAGATTGTTTTTCATCCCCATACATAATAGAAGTCAGTAACATTCTTGTGATACATAATTTCTTCAGCAAAAC
>NC_088365.1:66473239-66493239 GCF_034508935.2 Berghia stephanieae | reverse complement strand
CCCATTGTTGTAACGGACATGTTGTTATTTCAAAAACAAAACAGAACGACTGGAGCATGTATTTAGGGCAATTTCCACTAAACGTGCTCAAAGCGCTTTACAAGGGGTCCCAAGTCAACAGCAACACTTAATACGTAAGATGAAAAGGAACGCAATTATTATATAAAGTCCATAATTGATTTCGGTGATCAGACCTGCTACTATGGGCACGTTGCTGAAAGCCTATCAAAACCACAAGGTGCAAAATTTGCCACAACAAAAACGTTGAAGATAAGAAATGAATTGAAATGGAATAAATAAATAGATAAAGACGAAATGATGATACCCGACACCTGTCTGCCAAATTGACGTGCATGCTTCGATAAACGCTTTATCATTGAAATGAGATCGTGAATTTATTTCTGAGATGAGATTCAATGCACTTTTGTTTCCAGCGACGTTTAACAACTGAATATTAATTAATTCTATTGATGTTATGCGTCAATGATAAATACTCACAACATCCGCCAGCCGTACCAACACACAAAACTATGTCGTGTAACCTTGAACGTTTATTAGTCTGGTTGATATAGTTTAGTGAGAATTACTCATAAATATGGATGGCAAAAAACAATAACAAAGACCTGAGTGACGTCAACTTCGTTTTATCTATAAGTCTGCTGGAGCGTAGCCTTCGTAAACCGTAGCCTGACATTGACTAAAAATTACGTCAAAATAATGTCACGGGGATGAGGGGGGGGGGGGTTGTTATTCATCTCTATAAATGGAACGAAATTGACGTCATTTGAAGGATTAGTTCTCACTTAATTCTATCTATCAGACTAATAAACGTTAAAGTTGCACAGGTTTGTGTGTTCGTACGTTATATCCGACTGGCGGATATTGTAGTATTTTACCTAAATGCATGGCATTAATAGTTATGAGGTTGATGTGTGTAAGGTAGATGAAAATCCAGCCAAACTGAAAAAAGGCCAAAATTCAAGTAAACATCATCCATTTTATAACCATTTGAAGAAAACACATTGGAAATACTTTGGCCAGAAAATGTGTCCTTCAAAATGTCTATCGACTAAAATGATCCCCATCTAGTCCAAAACTCCCTAACCTGAGACTTCATGGATGATTTTCTTCAAGTTGAAATTTGAGATTGTGTTGTTTGTTGTTGACAAGATGAGGGCATTTTAATCTATCTATCGATATTTGAAGGCCGAGTTTTCTGGCCAAAATTGTAAAATTGTTTTGGTTTTTTATTCAGAGTGAGTCAGATGTTTGCATCTGTCCTTGTCGAGGTCATCGAGTACACAACAGTAAGATGATAACAGTTAAGATCTACCGTCACGTGATAAAAGTACGTAAGCACCAATGTAAACCAAACATAAACACAAGCTTTTAATTAAAATTTATATTATGGGAATCCCCGTTTTTTGGCGCACAATACTATCTGGGTCATGATATAGGAATATACGATTCTTACACTCCTGCTTTTTGGAATTCCAGACGCGTTCCCAACCATTGAACCAGGTTGCGAGAGCACGATGGGAACAAAGTTCGAATTCCAAAACGCAAGAGTGTTAGAAATCATTTATTTTACCCCACAATCGGTTCCTACTTCCTTATCTTTGAATAAAAATCATCTTCAAAAACATGATTTTGAATTTGAGTGAAATTTAACGTTTGATAATCTGACGTCAGATATTATTATTATTGTAAACATGCTATCATTACGCGTTACTATTTAGGGAGAGGGGTGGAATAATGTACAATATAACCCTATAAGAAGTACATAATTTTGAAATTGAAACATGAAACAAATCCTTAAAATTTCAAATACATTTCCGACCAAAACTCAAAACGAACCCAATGGCGCTTACTTCATATTATTGTCGTAAGACGGGAGAAATGTTGAGAGAGCTTTGTGAGTGAGTGTGTGTGTGTGTGTGTGTGTGTGTGCGCGTGTGTGTGTGTGTGTGATGACACCTGCCACTTATTCCATATTAATATTATCACAAACGTGTTTAACCGCCTATCATCACCATAGGAAACAAACACTCAAGGTACAGTGAATCCCCGATAACCCAAACACCTCCAGGAACAGAAACTATCCGTCATGTAGTTCGATGTATCCGGATAAATCAGAAACATTTACTGTAACCCATCGTATCAATTGGGTATTCACGTCGGGATGAACATCGGGCCGGAAATAGAATTCATGACCGCCGCCATCAATATGAAGCGAGTTTAATTACTTCCGTTCTGTTTTTTAATGTAGAAAAAATACAATCTTGCGTTGCAAACAAGTTAAGGTTCGATCTCGCATGACTTTAATCCTAAATCCCCTTTCAGGTTCCGATTCATCCGACCACAATATCATTTTTGATGTAGTTTCGCTCACACATTTGTAAGCCATCATCTCCAGACGGTATTACGGCGCCTTGAGCCAAGATATCAAAAATATGATTTTTTGATAAAGGTTAAATGACCCGAAATGGGACATTTTAGTGTTTGTTACGTTTAGAATTGGTAAAAAGTAATAAACAAAAATGAATATAACAGCTTCAAAAAAGAAAACTAAACATGGAACGTTTCGGGCTCAACCCGCCTATTCAGCAAAAAAAAAATACAATTAAAACATGAATACATAAGTTTAAAATTCTGATAGACGGGAGAGGAAATATAAATACGTCCTTTCTGTAATAAAATCTTTGGATGTAAACAAAAGATGCGTTCATTTGGTAACTAAGGGCGTGCAGAATGGAGCGAAGTCCCGGGTTTGAGATTTGTTTTTTTTTGTTTGTTTTGTTTTTTTGCTAAGTTGAGGGTTGTTTAAATCGACCGATTTTTGAAGGACGAGTTTTCTGGCCAAATTTTAAAATGTGGGTTTTTTCTAGAGTACGGCAGTGTTGTCATTGGGCAAATTTTACATTGGGTAAATCACGTGATCGATGACTTGGTTGGACGAAATCCTGAATGTTGAACACTCCCATTAAAACCAAGTGAAATAGACACCAGGCCAATTCTTCGTCTTCATTTTCCTCCGCCTCATCTTAACTCACTCAGTCCTAGAGATTTTTGCTACTTTTCAAAATTGGAAAAAAATGTTTTAAAAATGAGCATTTACATGGATACTCATATTCAACTATCATTAACATGCAAAAAATGTAATAAATAGGCATGGGGTAAAAGTAACCCGGGTAAACTACGGATAGAGTCGGTGTTAGGGTTGAGGGAGTTAACCAAATGTTACTGTCAACACTTGTGACGAGCTATTATCAAGTGCTGCTTCCTTCGTGAGTCAATGCGTTTAAAAACTTGCTTCACTCCCTTGATGAGTGATTGTGTCATAATGGCAAAGGCCCGTTCATCGACGACTGGTGCCTGTCGGCATTATGGTTGATTGAATTGGTGTATGAATTGTGAGATTTGGGACTTTTATTTACTTGTTTAGAACTTTCAAGCCCTTTGAAAGATTGTGTTCGTGTGAGTTAAGTTAGTTAAAGTAGTCCTTCAGATCCATCGAGCCGGAGTTTATCCCGGTTTCTATAGCGTGAAACGGGCAATAACAATTGCTTGTCATCCTTTGATATAGGACGCTAGCCTATCGCAAAGTACTTTCCGCCAAATCTAACAGACTCAGCGAGCGATTCACTGCTGGGTGGACAGAAGGGTCCAAAAAAAAAATCTCGACTTCACCTGGGATCGATCTCTGTCCCTTTGCGTGTGAAACGAGAGCTCTACCAACTGAGCTATCGGAACCCCAGTCCATGTGAGTTATTATCATTGAAATGTTCACGGTGTGATTTTTATATTTTTTCGCTTTATGGACCAAATTGAAACCGAGACTGAAATACAGAGATAAGAAACTTCGGGAGCGGCAATTGGATTCAATAGTTAGATGTCACGTCGCCCAGCAACGGCGGCCATCGTGGTTCCACACAAATAAAATCGGTACCTTTTATTCTTCATGCTGGCGAGAACTTTTCATATGTCTTGTGATAAGAATCTGTTAAAGTCAAAACATGATCAGATTTATAATTTTTTTTTTCATCTGGATACGCTTGTATGCTCGTCGGAGAAATATTTCATAAGGGCGTCCGCCATTGTTCCGATAGTTTAGAGCCAGTTACTAAGTTACCATGCGTCATTACGAGGGAAGTGACGTCATGACTGTTGAAGGCTATTAGGTTTAAAGTGATGTTATGCATTTGGGTAAAATACTCACAACATCCGCCAGCTGGATATAACGTACAAAACTATGTGTAGCCTTTAACGTTTATAGTCTGGTTGATGCGATTAAGAGAGAACCAATCATAAAAATGGATGACTAAAAACAATAACAAATATCTGGAATGATATCATCTTTCTATTGTTTACTTGATGAACTCGACAAGGACAGATCAGATGAGTGACGTCAATTTCATTCCTTCTATATTATCAGCCGAGACTGATATAAAACAAATACAGGAAACTCCTGGAGTGACAACTGGGTTTCAATCACAGACGGTGCGTAAATATGCCAGGTCGTGTCTAGTCGGTAAATACCGTAAACATCCTCTCACTCATAATTTTATTTGTAGATAATAGTAATATAATTTGAATTTGGCTCATGTTTTCGCCAGCTTTCTATCTTTAGTTGGGTGATTAGTTCTCACTAAATTCCCTCCATCAGACTATGAATTTTCAAGTTAACACATAGTTGTGTGTATTTGTACGATTGATGTGACGAGTAGAAATGGTGTGTATTTTACTTAAAGGCATACCATCACTACTCAAATGCTCTGTTTCCCCAACTTGAAATTGCAATCCCACATAGGAAGAAGCCTCAGAGTTTCTCGTCTCGAAATTACAGTCCCGGTTTTCGTTTTGTATAGATAGAATGAAGATGACGTCACTCAGGTCTTTGTTATTGTTTTTTGTTTTGTTTTTCTGCCATCGGCTTTAACGAGGAATTCTCACTAAACGGTATTAATCAGACTATAAACGTTCATGGATACACACAGTTTTGTGTATTGGTTCGTTATACTTCCGGACGGCAATGCTGTGGGCTTCTCAGCCAAGCGTATACTATCTATTTTAACAAACAATAACAGGCAAAATTTGAGGTGAAAGCCAAGCTATGACTCAACGACTCACCCTAAGGGTGAAAGAGTACGAGGGGTGTGTCATTTCAGTTCTCTTGGGAAGGAGGGACGCTGACGTCACTCAGCTCTTTGTTGTTATTTTTAGACAGCCTCTTAACCCTCTCCTTACCACCGATAAAAAAATCGTCACATTCGTTACGATACAATCAACATTAGTCTTATTCAAATTTCTCTTGTACATCCTAATATTTAAAGAAAATGAACAGTGTTTTGCTAAAGATATTTATATATGACAAGAACTTACTGCTATTGTGTTTGAGTGATAAAAAAATATATTTTGTATTTGTTGGGTGTGAAGTTTTGGAGAAAATCCTGAAAATGGTTGGTAAGGAGAGAGTTAAACCCTACCTTACCCCAAATTGCAAAATCGTCACATTTGTTACGATGCAACCGTCATTTTTCTCATCCAGATTTCATTTCTTTTCGCTATAGATCGAGCTATAAAAACGTGACATTCTGTAATAGTTCATATTGTCGGAAAATATTATTATGTATAGAATGTGCTTGTTGCTTTTCTGTTTGAGTAAGAAATATCTATTTTTGTGTTAGTTG
This sequence comes from Berghia stephanieae, assembly GCF_034508935.2. NCBI lineage: Eukaryota > Metazoa > Mollusca > Gastropoda > Nudibranchia > Aeolidiidae > Berghia > Berghia stephanieae. The sequence goes on along the minus strand of NC_088365.1, from coordinate 66,487,549 downwards.
GGTGTGAAGTTTTGGGGAAAATTCTGAAAATGGATGATAAGGAGAAGGTTAATGATATGGTCCCAGTACATTATATTAATCAGACTATAAACGTTAAAGGTTGCACATAGGTTTGTGTAGGTTTGTGTTCTGGTTCAATTATCGGGCCGCTGGATGTTGTGAGTATTTTACCAAAGCTCAGAGTATACATTAATGTTGTTGTTGTTGTCGTTGTTGTTGTTGTTGTTGTTGTTGTTGTTGTTGTTGTTGTTGCTAAGTGGTAGGCCCAGTCGGTTGCGTGTTTCAAGCATGTCATGTATTTTGGGATTGTCCAAAGAGAGGTGGTTTTTTTTTACCTAATATGAAACTCACCATCTCGAGGCGGTATTCTGTCTGGACTGTTGAGATAAGCAGGAATTAACATTATAGTTAAAATATGAAAATGGACCTAGCGACCCAACTGGCGGTCTGGAAACATCAACAAAGAGCCGAGTGACGTCAACTTCATTCATTATGTTAGGTTCGAGCCTCGCTCCGCGCATAGTTGTCCTTGAAAAAGGCTCCTCACTCACATTCTCTCACCGTAATAAGGTGTAAAATGAGTACCTGGCCGTCAACAGCGTGTCTTGTCCGGAAAAAAATAGTAATATCGCCTTACAGGCGTCATGTCCCGTTCTACATGTGACGCGTTGCTATTGGTCAGGGACCTTTGTAATGTACATTGAGCACGTCATTTGATAGTGCGATATATAAAAGCTCAAGGTTTGGGGGGTTTTTTAAAAATCATGTTCTAAGATTGGACTAACAAACGCATTGCAGCACATGTCTCTGACTGGTTGCGAAGCAGGTAACTTTTCAGGAAATTCAGAGAATTGTTGAGATTTCTTGAGGAAAACCATTTTTGGACGTGTAATCACTCCCAGGAAACCACATTTTGTTGTGGTGTACATTGTCTGTTGATGTGTTGAGAAGTCCGTTCCACGGGGATGATCTATATACGTGATTTGTCCATGTGCTCGACTCATTGGTCACATTGCAGAATGTGCCAAAAATGACCTACATAATTAAAATTGTTCACAGTTTTTGAAATACCCAACATCGCAAGAGGTCATTTTGTTCAGCTTGACCCATGTAATGGGTATGTTTATACATTTCATATGAAAAAAGCTCCGTGTTTACATTTATCAAGAAATACCACATCGGAGGACAGCAGCAAATCATGTGATCGATGCCTCGATTGGACATGGTAGCATGCCGCATCTCTCATTCCAATTGCCCCTAACATACTGCATTTCTCAGTTTATCTATTTATTGGCGTGTTGTTCCGACATCAGAAAAGTTTTCAGTTTTTTGTCTTCTAAATGACAAACGCTTAGAGAATTGTGAGAATTTGTGTTAAGACAGGACATATGATGGAATTTAATCTTTTTACCCCCCCCCCCCCCCACTTATATTCTGTCGTTAAAAATACATAAATTAAGGTTGGATTAATATTATTACACAATATTAATTCTTGTTGTGTTCCTTTTTCAACCAGATGAAGTCAGGGTGTCTTTAGTTCTTCGCGGAGGAAAATGTTGAAGAGTCAAGGGGAGAGAACACCTTGAATTGGCTTGTAATGCCCGCACTATCATAGCCCCATGGGAATGGGCTAAATACCACGTGACATGACAGGACCACCACGTCATTGGGGCGGAAACGGAAGTCATCGTGGGAACGTCTTTTAGAGTGACGTCCCCCCTCCGATGGACTGGTGCATGATGAAAAAGGTCAAAGGCTATTTGATGTGGGTGCTGGTTTTCTACACGATCCTGGTCACCTATTTCCTGGTGCTGAGCGCCTGGAGCGATGACGTAGGCCTTGAGAAACGTCATGGGAGGGACTACAAGCTGATTAACGTCTTGTACCAGGAGGAGAGACGTCATCTCCGGAGCTTCAAAGACGTCATCAAGACGTACGGGTATGACAGGGCATTAATCTTCGGCATTACCAACTCATGTCCTGTGTTCAAATCCTTTTTTTAAACTAGTCTTTCACAGTCATTATGCCCATAGATCTGGAGTTTATCCCAGTTTCTATAGCTTGCAACAGTGCTATTGCATGCTACCTGTCTGATTGGACGCTAATCTATCGCAAAGTACTTTCCACTAGTTCTACCCGACCTAGTTGGATTCTTCTTCTTCTTGTTCTTCTTCTTGTTCTTGTTCTTCTTGTTCTTGTTCTTGTTCTTGTTCTTCTTCTTCTTCTTCTTCTTCTTCTTCTTCTTCTTCTTCTTCTTCTTCTTCTTCTTCTTCTACTACTACTACTACTACTACTACTACTACTACTACTACTACTACTACTACTACTACTACTACTACTACTACTACTACTACTACTACTACAATTATAACAACTACTACCCTAACAATAATAGACTCCACCCATTTTCACATTCATTCATCTAGTTTCATTTCATCAACTCTTTAAAACGTTCAACGTCATGCTATAATGATTTTTTTGGTGTGCCGTTTTTTGTTTTTGTTGGTATTTTGTTTTGTTCTAACATTTTCAAAACTATTTATATTTTCATATTTTATGACTAAAAGGTCATTTTCGTTTGACATAAAAATACTCCGATTCTAAGTCCTGTTGATTAACTAATGATATTTTAAAACTGTCATTAGTTTCTTAGGGTTGAATAATGTCAGTCACTTTTTGGTTTATTTTCCATTATTTCTCTCAGAGAAACAGATAAAGAATATTGTTACTAGTTTTTTCAGAATTGCTTTGTTTTGGATTATTTTTGTGGCGAATGTTACCTTTTGTCCCAGCCCGACGTTCCATTATTTGAGGGTCTGACAATCCAATTCATGGGCTCATTTAGGGCTCATTGATGTAATGGAAATCTAAAACTAAGGCGCAAAATATTATACATTACAACAATGTCAAACTAGACCCGTAATTGGGTTCGGATGTCAGACCTGCATGTTTGGACATGTCGTCCCAGCCTTATATCTATAAGTTAATAAATCCCTTTTAATTCTGTTCCAGCGGACTGGTCAGTATGAAGATTCGTCAAAAGTTCAAGAAGGATTCAAATGTAAACAGCGGGGGTGACACGTCAGAGGGTCGGCTGATTCAAGGTCAAGGCCAGATTAAGAACACAAGCAAGGAGAACGGATCTTTGGGGATGTTGGACGTTGCTGACGCGGGCAACGTGGAGATTGGAGGAGGGGCAGAGAGGCCCAGATTCACTGTGGAGGTTGAAACCTGGGACGAGGCAATGATGGGGAAATCGCGAGTACAGTCAAGTGTTAATGATATTGATAATGGTAATAATTATAATAATAATAATGACATAGCTAAAAATAGAGTACCTGATACGGGCAATATATTTATAGAGGAAGTAGTCCCAGAGACGAATTTTAACACTTCCGGTGATAAAAATACCAATGTAAACAGTCAACAAAGCAGTATTTCTAATGTCAAAAATCAAAATTATGAAAGGGGAGTAAGTGTCAATAATCAATCTGTGGCGGCTCAAAATAGTAAACAATTAAAATCAGGAGTTGCCTCCCCTAACAAAGGTAGTAGCAAGAGTAACGGCAGGGGGAGTAATCGTAATTACGATGCAGACATTGTAACCGAATACTGTGACAAGATCGACGCCGAGGAGCCCCATCTGTGTCTGACGGAACGAGTCACGTTTTCTCACCCGTCCCATGTAAATATCACCACCAACCGTATGTCTTTCAAGCCCCTAGGAGATCTATACATTTACTCCGGCTTTCTGGACACTCGCAACAAGCCTGCTTCCATTCGCTTCATGATCATGGCTCCAAAAGGACGCGATTCTGTGAAGAAATCGGGGTACTGGTGTGCTTTTAACTTGCCTACTGTGATGTCTCAGAGGTACTATTGGAACGGTATCAAAGAACCCGCATCGATCAAGCCGCATCAGGCTACACAGTTGGATTATTACGCAGCTAGCGTCGGCCATGACAGGACATTGCAATTCTACATCATGTCATGCGCAGTTCCCGAAAAGCATCTGTCAACTTTAAGACAGTTCGACACGAGCAGACTTCATCTTGTAGCTGGAGGGAAAGACAGCCCTTTACTTGACACTGTGCAAGAGAGAATTTCTGTGGATGTTTTAAATAACCAGGGTCTTCCATGGCACGAAATGATTAAAAATTCACCCGTACTGGGAGAAGTCTTTCAACTAAATAACTCCAAAAATAATACAAAAACTGATACGAATTCTCATTATCAGCACGCCTTGAGTAAAACCAGTGTTAATCATAATATCGAAAATAAAAATTATATCAATACATCGAATAAATCATCATTACATAATTCATCTTCAAGAGGTAATGATAATAATATCAATATATCGAATTCCACTCCATCCTCATCCTTCAATCCTAACAGTATTGTTTCCTGTATAGCCCCAATCGCCTCCACGTCTATCAGCGTTGTTCAAATGGCCGAGTTCATTGAACTCACATTGCTTCTAGGTAGTCAACATATTGTGATGTACACACTTCATCTACCGGATGACGTCAGAGATGTGTTGGCGATGTATCGATATAAAGGCCTTATTACAATCCTCCCGTGGTCGATACCGAACTCAAAATCGATATGGGCCAATGGAAGAGACATTGCTTTAAATGACTGTTTATATCGAACTATGTATCGATATGAATTTGCTTTATTCCACGATATGGACGAATTCTTCGTTCCTCGTAGTACTCCCGACCTTCCGTCTTTCATCAATTTCCTCTACACCAAAGCGGGCATGAAACGTAACAGAACTTCAGATATTCTCTTTAGTTCCGCCTACTTCTCCCCGCCTACAAAGACACAATCTCAAAGTCTTACGACTCTTTCTGGATATACCAAAGACATCGACAAATTCTCAAGTCTCCGCAGCGTTCACCGGACGTACTTCAACCCAAATCATTCACTGCGCATGATCAGACCAGTCATGGCCTTCCGTGTCGGTGGGGGAGAAAGGAAAAGAACTGTGTTTACTATAAGCCCGCGGTATGCGGCTGTTAATCATTATAGCAAGTGTGTTGGGACCTCGCGTAATGGCTCTTTACCCTCTGTGCCTTTAAAAAATGGAGTCAAGTCAACGGGAGTTGACTGTAATGCTACGAAAGTTGACATGCGCATGTGGGCAGTTAAAGAAAGACTAATTAGACAGACCAAAGAAAGTATACGTGATATGAATTCTAAAAGGTAGAGTTTTTCTTGTTTTTGTTTTTTTTTTAAAATAAAAATGAGTGAAATCGTGTGATGTGTGAATTCACACTAATTTATGACCAATCGTATCAAGAGGACAAAGCAAGCAGATGGAGAAAAAAATACAAATCCTGGCGAATCGAAGTGCTATACTACCATACAATTGGTCACGAAATAAAATATCTAAGAATCTTACTTGGAGGGGGTGAAATGAACTGTTTCTTTCATTTCTTTGTATTTATTAAAATCGTTATTTTTTTTTATCCCGCCCAATAACAGACACACGCAAGCTTGTAGTGTTATTATTGGGCACGATAAAAATAACTCGTTTAACTCACTCAATCCTAGAGAGATTTGCTACTTTTCAAAATTGGGAAAAATGTATTAAAAATGAGCATGTAGATAGATAGTTTTATTCAACTATCGTTTACATACAAAACCAAAAAAACATTAACTTTGATACTTTTCTCAGGAAAAATGTAATAAATAGGCGTGGGATAAAAGTAACCTGGGTAATCTACGGATATAGTCGGTGTTAGGGTTGAGTGAGTTAATAAATACAAAGAAATGAAAGACTCGTATCATGTGAAATTTAAGTAACGTCATTCAAAACACCTGTCTGGTGTTGATGAAAGTTATAGGATGAATAGGAACCAGTTATATATGGCCGTACTCTGGAAAAACACGCATGAAAAAATATGGCCAGAAAACACGTCCTTCAAAAGACCGATTTAAACAGAAGTCTCAGGTTTGATATCAAGGTCTTTTAAATCGATTGATATTTGATGGGCGCTTTTTTTTTTTTTTTTTGGTCAAATTTTTACATACGGAGACACGTGTTTTTTTTCCAGGTGATGGCAGTAACGGGTTAATATTCTTAAAATGGGAACCAAAAAAAATGACTTGAATCTACTTGATGAGGCAAGGGAAATAATCCATACAATTATATTTTGCAAGTGACTGGTACCAATTATTTCCAATGATTTTAAATAGAGAGGAAGGGATGGGGATATGTATTGGGTTTTTTTTGTTAGTGGCATTGAGCAAACGTCTGTATATATATATATGTGTGTGTGTGTGTGTGTGTGTTTGTGTGTGTGTGTGTGCGGATGGGGGGGGGGGGGGGGCTAGATTGATAAGATTTTTGAATTCCTGCGTTGAAATTTGGAACGTTAATCAATTGTGTGTGTTGGCACGTTATATCCGGCTGGCGAATGTTGTGAGATTTTTGGCTGAGCGCACAGCATCAATATTTGAATTTTCATTTTCGCCTTTACCTTTGTACTATGGTGTATTTTGAATGAATATCATTTCGTCTTTCGTTAATTTTTGATGTCGTGTTTTTTATTCCCCTACAAATATATTAGTGGCTCAAAGTATAGGGTGGCTGGAAACAGACAGGAGAGCAGAAAGTATTTATTTATGGTGAAGGATGATTGTGTGTGTGTGTGTGTTTGTATGTGCGAAAGAGAGGCAATGAGAGATTGAGCGAGAAAAGAAGAGAGTGAATGAGAGAGAGAGAGCGCGCGCGAGAGAGAAAGTAAAGATCAAGAGAGAAATATATATATATATATATATATATATATATATATATATATATATATATATATATATATATATATATATATATATATATATATATATATATATATATATATATTGAGAGAGAGAGAGAGAGAGAGAGAGAGAGAGGAGTGGGGGTAAGGAGAGAGATAGAGAAAAAGGAGTGAAAGAGACAGAGATAAACATGCTATTTGTACCTGCCATGAAATTTGAACGAGAAATGAATTCAAACGAGTCAAAATGCAATCATCATAGCTCAATAGCTACATCGTCTCCTAACTCATACAACCATCATAGCTCAATAGCTACATCTTATCCTAACTCCTACAACCATCATAGCTCAATAGCTACATCATATCCTAACTCCTACAACCATCATAGCTCAATAGCTACATCGTCTCCTAACTCCTACAACCATCATAGCTCAATAGCTACGTGGTCTCCTAACTCCTACAACCATCATAGCTCAATAGCTACATCGTCTCCTAACTCCTACAACCATCATAGCTCAATAGCTACATCATATCCTAACTCCTACAACCATCATAGATCAATAGCTACATCATATCCTAACTCCTACAACCATCATAGATCAATAGCTACATCATATCCTAACTCCTACAACCATCATAGATCAATAGCTACATCATATCCTAACCCCTACAACCATCATAGCTCAATAGCTACAACGCCTCCTAACTCCTACAACCATCATAGCTCAATAGCTACATCTTATCCTAACCCCTACAACCATCATAGCTCAATAGCTACATCGTCTCTAAACTCCTACAACCATCATAGCTCAATAGCTACATCATATCCTAACCCCTCCAACCATCATAGCTCAATAGCTACATCGTCTCCTAACTCCTACAACCATCATAGCTCAATAGCTACATCGTCTCTTAACTCCTACAACCATCATAGCTCAATAGCTACATCGCCTCCTAACTCCTACAACCATCATAGCTCAATAGCTACATCATATCCTAACCCCTACAACCATCATAGCTCAATAGCTACATCGCCTCCTAACTCCTACCCTATGTATTCATCTTGTATAGAATTTGACATAAATAACCAACCAATGATAATTTTATGCTTACTTTTTACTCTGACGTAATCTGAAAAATAACTACGTATTTAGAATTTGGCCACAAAACTCGTCCTTCAATTATCGATCGATTAAAATGTTCCTCATGTTGGCAAAAACACTCAAGTCTGTGACTTCTTGAAGTCTTAGGTTTGAGAGTTTTTGCCAAATCAGGGTCATTTTAATCGTTCGATATCTGAAGGACGAGTTTTCTGGCCAAAATTCTAAATACGTGTTGTTGTTTTTTTAGATGACGTCGATGCTGATCCAAGTGCCATTGTTATTGTTATGATTACAGAGAAAAATAATACTTGATGTGCAATCAGCTTGTTTGTTGTTTGGTTTTGTTTTTTTTATTTCCAATAAATTGAAGACGTTAGTTCTATACAATGTCCTAGACTAGGCTGGTCCCCTCATCGAGACAGCATAGACAGGTGATACAGTTCAATACAATGTCCATATTGAAACAACACTGCATAGACAGGCGTTAGTTCTATACAATGTGTGGTCCAAGATTAGTTTGGTCCCCACATCGAGACACCATAGACAGGCGTTAGTTCTATACAATGTGTGGTCCAAGATTAGTTTGGTCCCCACATCGAGACACCATAGACAGGCGTTAGTTCTATACAATGTCCTAGACTAGGTTGGTCCCCACATCGAGACACCATTGACAGGTGATACAGTTCTATACAATGCCCACACAGAGACAGCACTGCATAGACAGGCGTTAGTTCTATACAATGTACAAGACCAATGTGGTCCCCACATCGAAACAGCATTGACAGATGTTAGTTCTATACAATGTACAAGACCAGGTTGGTCCCCACATCGAAACAGCATTTACAGGCGTTAGTTCTATACAATGTCTAAGACTAGTTTGATCCCCAAGCGACATTTTATCGCCCAACCTATCAGTAATCAGAAAGCTCTGATCTTCTACATGATGGTTAAATCGAGAAAATGATAATAATAATAATAATAATAATAATAATAATAATAATAATAATAATAATAATAATAATAATAATAATAATAATAGTAATAATAATAATAATAATAATAATAATAATAATAATAATAATAATAATAATAATAATAATAATAATATATAATAATAATAATAATAATAATAATAATAATAATAATAATAATAATAATAATAATAATAATAATAATAATAATAATAATAATATAATAATAATAATGATAATAATGATAATAATGATAATAATGAATAATAATAATAATAATAATAATAATAATAATAATAATAATAATAATAATAATAATAATAATAATAATAATAATAATAATAATAATAATAATAATAATAATAATAATAATAATAATAATAATAATAATAATAATAATAATAATAATATATAATAATAATATAATAATAATATAATAATAATAATAATAATAATAATAATAATATAATAATAATAATAATAATAATAATAATAATAATAATATAATAATAATAATAATAATAATATAATAATAATAATAATAATAATAATAATATAATAATAATAATAATAATAATATAATATAATATATATAATAATAATAATAATAATAATAATAATAATAAATAATAATAATAATAATGATAATAATAATAATAATGATGACGACGGACGACGACGACGACCTCTATGAGCTATGAGACATGTTACAAAATAGCAGGTTTGATAACGGACCGCCATTATGGGCTGATTATGAATTGTTTTGTAATGGAGACTATTTCGTATGGGCTTTAGAATATTTAATCAACAACAATGAGACCAAAACAGTTGGGTTATCAGATCGGTAAATGAGTGCACGTTGAATTGAGAGAATTTCCAATACAACAATGAAACTATAATAATTTGGGTTATCAGACCTTTTAAATAAGTATACTTTGAATTGAGTTTTTTCATTACAACAATGAGCCCATCAAAACACGAGTTATCAAACCTGTAAATGAGTTGTAATGCACTTTTCCTCATTTCGGACCACTATTTATTAAGTATTCCAACGCAGATTTAATTGTGTAAGGGAAATAACTCCGTAATAATTAAGGAAATTATTTTTTATTTCACGTTTCACTCCCTTATTATGGTAACAATTCTAATCGTTACTAACCAACGTGGCCACGACTATCGATCCGGTTTGCTTCGATCTACAAAATGACGTCACGAAATGTGGCCACGAAAACCAAAAGAAAGTGGACAGTGAGAAGATGACAAGATATGGAATGTTGTGAAATGGAATGAAATGTTGTGTTTTAATTAATTTATGCAAAATTCATAAACAGAAATGAATATATCAGTTTCAAAAATGGAATGTTTCGGGCTCAAAACCCTTCTTCAGCTTACAACAAAAACAATATAAACTAAGAGATATTATTTAAAATCCAGACAGACGTCAGAGAAATATCTGGCCAGTCATTTAAGTCAAGTCATAAGATCTGATTGCTGTCCGACCGAAAGTGCAGGCCATATAGTTCTAGTTGTTATGTCACGGATTTATCTAAAGTTACAATATTTGGTTGCTTTCACAAATGATGGGCCAAATAGTTCGGGGGTTTATGTTATCTGTTGTTTCTTTTTTTTGCTTTTGTTTTTGGCTGAAGAAGAGTTTTGAGCCCGAAACGTTCAATGTTTGGTATTTTGTTCCTTTTTAAAGCTGTTGGTCTCTACTCATTTTTGTTGATGACTGTTGACAGTCCACAGCTTCCAGATGCCTTGTATCATTTGTACTTGAATTAATTTACACAGAGCACAGAATAGGATTGAATAGTCTGATGTCACGTCCGCCCAGCAAGGAGCAGCTTGGTTCTAAACAAAGAAAATTGGTACTTTTTATTCTTCATGCTGGCTAGAACTTTTTTTACATGTCATGTGATCAGAATGTATAAAAGTCAAAAAAACATGATCAGATTTATTATGTTTTTCTCCTCTGGATACACTTTTATGCTCGTCAGAAGAAAAGTATTTCATTAAAGTTTCGATAGTTTAGAACCAGTTACCAAGTTACTATGCGTCATTACGAGGAAAGTGACGTCACGACTGTTGAAGCCTATTGCTGTTATCGTGTTCCACGTTACAGAAACCGGGATAGAATCTGGCTCTGAAGGACTACTTTCTTCGTCTTTTATTTCGTTGAAGCCTATTCACAAAGCTGTGACACATACGTAGGTACAAAGGCAGTACGTCATACAAATGCCATGTACTCTTGCTACTCTAAAGCCTGCCTGAAAAGGTATGACCCTGAGATTTCTTTGGTTTTAGTGTATCAATAGGGTTGATCTATATTACCTTTCCATGTGCTCAAGGTCATTGGTCACATTGCCAACGTGTGCTCAAAATGACCCACAAAGTGAAACGTGTTCACATTTTGAGATATAGATAGAATGCGCTTGGCCAAGGAGTTCACAACATTGCCATCCGGAAGTATAACGGACCAACACACAAACTATGTGTAACCATGAACTTTTATAGTCTGGTTAATACAGTTTAGTGAGAACAACTCACAAACGCGGATGGCAAAAACAATAACAAAGGCCTGAGTGACGTCATCTGCATACTATCCATAGATCGCTCCCATGACTGTACACATTATAGAAGGAACAAACTTGACGTCACTCAACTCTTTGTTATTGTTTCAAGACAGCCCTTTTTAATGATTGATTCTCACTAAATTCTATCTATCAATCAGACTTCCCACTTTTCCAAGTTACTTCACAGTTTTGTGTGTCGGTACGTTATATCCGACTGGAGATGTTGTGATTATTTTACCTGAATGCAGAGCATCAATATTGTGTTGTTCGATTTCAATGAAGTTCGCCACCGATTTTATGAAGCAGGCTAGTATTATTAGTTATAGAAGGAATGGCGTTGACGTCACTCAGTTCTTTTCTTTTGTATTTAGACAGCCAGCTGGTTGATTCCTTTTCACCTGATTCTTCCAATCATACTATTGATGCTATGTGTTCAGTTTAAAAAAAAACTCATACCATCCGCCAGCCGAATATAACGTACAACATACAAAACTATGTGTAACCTTGAACGTTAATAGTCTGATTTAATTGAGTGGGAACTAACCACCACCATGTCTAAAGACAAGTAAATTACAAAATAATAAGATGAGTATAAATGTTGAAGGGTAGGTATAGAAAGTTGTGTGTGTGTGTGTGTGTGTGTGTGTGTGTGTGTGTGTGTGGGTGTGTGAGTGTGTCGGTACGCTTGATCCAACGAACACTTATGGTATTTTACTTAAACATATAAACACGTCGCTATCATTCACGAAATTTATGACCCCAAGATGATGTCGATATCTGCGGGCCGAAGGAAGAATAAAAATAACGCGTATCTGTAAAAAAAAAAAAAATAAACAAAAAAAAAAAAACTCCCGTGAAATAAGATGGACATAGACAGACTTAAGATGGAAACAGTTTTCATTTTCACCTTTCTATTAATATTTGTACCGTGTCAGGCTTCATGCAAGCGTCACCGGAAATACGTCAATAGTTTGTAGGATGTCGAGTTGATTTGTTGTGGTTCACGTGAATTTGACTTTTATTGCTTATGATTAAATAAAAGTGCCATTCAACACATTGTAAAAATGGTATCTAGGTTGTTTCCCTTTGTTCTTTCTATTTTATCTTTTTTTTTTGTTTTGAATTTGTGCGTGTGTTCTTTATTTTTATTTTTTATATTATTGTTAAGGGTGGGTGGGTTGGAAGGGGGGGGGGGGGGGGAGGCGTGGCCGCAAGGGGAGGGAATAGATTTATTGTATGGAAGTCAATCATATGAGGGAAAAGGAAGATATCGGTGATGGATAACAACAGATGAGACAATGACGACGATGATGATGGTGACGGTGATTGTGGTGAAGATTATGGCGGTGATGATGATGATGATGATGATGATGATGATGATGATGATGATGATGATGATGATGATTATGATAATGACGATGAGGACGACAACGATGACAATGATGATGAAGATGATGACGACGCCGACGATGATAATGATAAATATGATGGCGATGTTGATGATGATTATAATAATAATAATAATAATAATAATAATAATAATAATAATAATAATAATAATAATAATAATAATAATCATAATAATAATAATAATAATAATAATAATAATAATAATAATAATAATAATAATAATAGTAATAATAATAGTAATAATAATGATGATGATGATAATAATAATAATAATAATAATAATAATAATAACAATAATAATAATAATAATAATAATAATAATAATAATAATAATAATAATAATGATAATGATGAAGGTGGTGACAATGATAATGATGACAATGACGATGATGATGACAATCCCTACCTCGACGGTGCCCTTGTATCCTCCTCTGCCTTCTTCAGGTTTTCTGGCGTAGCGTCCAACACCCTGTCTACGGTCTCCAACAGTCTGTTGCTTATCTAGACGGAGAAAGATGTCAAGATGGTGACGATTCGTTGATCACGGCATTTCTGTAGGTCTTCAGAGCCATTAACTCACTCAATCCCAGATATTTTTGCTACTTTTCAAACTCGGAAGACATGTATTAACAATTGGCATGTACACAGATAGTTTTATTCAACTGCCATTAATATGCAAAAACTAAAAACATTAGCTCTGATACTGCACCTATAGATGGTTCGAAGATGACGTCACTCGGGTCTTTGTTATTGTTTTTTGCCATCCGCGTTTATGAGTAATTTTCACTAAACTGTAATAACCTGACTATAAACGTTCATGGTTACACAAAGTTTTGTGTGTTAGTCCGTTATACTTCCGGATGGCAATGTTGTGAGCTTCTTAGCCAAGCGCATACTATCTATATTTTGTCTCATAAATGTAATAAATAGGCATGGGGTAAAAATAACTCGAGTAAACTACGGATATAGTCGGTGTCGTGTTAGGGTTGAGTGAGTTAAGCTCATGGAGCGGAGTTTATCCCGACTTCTACAGCTTGAAATTGACAATAGCAATTGCTTGCTATACTTTGGATAGGACGATAGTTTATCTTAAGAAATTATTCTTTGCCGTCTATCTGTTGTTGTTTTTTTTTGTTTTTTTAAGTTATGCATTTATGTTTTCATTGTTTTTGTTATTGGCTGAGAAAGGGCTTTGAGCCCGAGACGTTCCGTGTCTTATTATATATATATATATAAGTTTGATAAATTTGAATGAAAAATTGGGGAAAAGTAGCTTGATAGTCAAGGAAGAATCTATTGACTTCTATCGTGACAAACGGCCTGCTGTGATGAAGAAACAGATGCTGTGCACATGGCTAGGAAATTCACAACATTGCCATCCGGAATATAACGGACTATCACACAAAACTATGTGTAACCATGAACGTTTATAGTCTGGTTAATACAGTTTAGTGAGAATTACTCATAAAAGTGGATGAACCCC
>NC_088365.1:66465739-66468239 GCF_034508935.2 Berghia stephanieae | reverse complement strand
TGCCATCGTGTTTCACGCTACAGAAACCGAGATGAAATCTGACTCCATAGGCCAGATGGCTCTGAAGGAAGACTTTCTTCTTCTTTTATTTTGTTTTACAGCGAGTTACTGACTTAATAACTGGATAGATAAAGTTGATAGATGGAGATTTATTGAATTGTTGAAAATATATACAACTTCAACCTGGCTATGAGTTGATGAAGGCGTTGGTCAGACTTCATCTTAACTTTCAAGGTTACACATATTTTTGTATGAGGTCAGATTGATATGGCCAGGGTCAAAAGTGACGTCACTCAGCACTTTGTTATTGTTTTTTGCCAGCCATTTTTGTGATTAGCTCTCACTAAATTCTATCAAACAGACTATAAACGTTAGATGTTATGTATAGTTTAGTGTGTTTGTGCATTATATCCGGCTGGCGGATGGTGTGAGTATTTTACCTAATCGCATAGCTTCAATAGTGTTGCTCAAGGCAAATACAAGAATTTGGAAAAACACCGGATACAGGACACCTATCACGCTTTTATTTACCTGGCAAACTGACGGAGATGACGTCATCAAGCGGTCCCGTGACCTGCCACTGCTGACGTATTTTCTCTTCTCCGGCCTGAAGAGTTCCTCTAAGCCCTGTCGAGTAATCCAAGGTGATGCGGGCTCGATCCTCCAAGGGAAGGTCATCACCCATGAGGCAGATGTAGGTGTGGAAAACCAACTGTCCTTCCCTGTGTAAAAAATGGATAAGTTAATATAAACATTTAACTCACTCAATCCTAGAGATTTTGCTACTTTTCAAATTGATAAATAAAAAAGATGTATTAAAAATGAGCATGTACATAGATTGTTTTATACAACTACAATTACCATGTAAAAACTAAAAACATTGGTTTTGATACGACGCCTATAATTTTTCTCAGGAAATGCAATAAATAGGCATGGGGTAAAAGTAACCTGGGTAAACTACGGATAAAGTTGGTGTGAGGTTTGAGTGAGTTGACGTAACACATAGTATTAGCATATTCATCATAGGGGTAGTGTCGGCGCGGTGGTATGGTCTTTTAAATCGTAACCCAGATGGGTCCGAATTTGACTCCCGCGCTGTTTGGCCAGGTACACATCAACTCTCCCTCGCTCACGTTTGCTGCGCTGCACTGCGGCCGACTCCTGGATTATTCCAGCGGTTCTATCTGTGTTGATTCTAAAAGCAAATTTGTCATTAGGGATGAATAACTGGCACATAATTCCAATTTCAATCTGTTTTACAATGATTAATATTTTCCCATAGCAGGCAAAATGAAGCCACATTTTTATTTTGTACAGAATGGATTACCAGTTCGTCATCCATTTTTGTACAATAATCGTCACTACTGCCGCCAGATACTCATTAACACCTGAGTCGATGTGCAGTGTATGATAATTACTTTGCACAGGGATAGAAGTTCTAGGCCAGACTTTTCTCACCCATCTGCTGATCAGTGATCAAACCTGAGATTTCAAGAACAATAAAAACGTTTTGAAAAACATGATAAACGATTAGTTTTAAATAATTAAATTGTAATTTTTTATTAGTTGAAGAAGGGTTTTGAGCCCGAAACGTTCCGTGTTTGATATTTTGTTCTTATTCGAGGCTGCTATATTTACGTTTGTTGATGACTTTTTACAGTCCACAGCTTGTAGCAGCTTCGTTTCACAAAGTGTTGATGACTTTTTACAGTCCACAGCTTGTAGCAGCTTCGTTTCACAAAGTGTTGATGACTTTTTACAGTCCACAGCTTGTAGCAGCTTCGTGTCCAAAAGTGTTGATGACTTTTTACAGTCCACAGCTTGTAGCAGCTTCGTTTCAAAAAGTGTTGATGACTTTTTACAGTCCACAGCTTGTAGCAGCTTCGTTTCACAAAGTGTTGATGACTTTTTACAGTCCACAGCTTGTAGCAGCTTCGTGTCACAAAGTGTTGATGACTTTTTACAGTCCACAGCTTGTAGCAGCTTCGTGTCACAAAGTGTTGATGACTTTTTACAGTCCACAGCTTGTAGCAGCTTCGTTTCACAAAGTGTTGATGACTTTTTACAGTCCACAGCTTGTAGCAGCTTCGTTTCACAAAGTGTTGATGACTTTTTACAGTCCACAGCTTGTAGCAGCTTCGTTTCACAAAGTGTTGATGACTTTTTACAGTCCACAGCTTGTAGCAGCTTCGTTTCACAAAGTGTTGATGACTTTTTACAGTCCACAGCTTGTAGCAGCTTCGTTTCACAAAGTGTTGATGACTTTTTACAGTCCACAGCTTGTAGCAGCTTCGTTTCACAAAGTGTTGATGACTTTTTACAGTCCACAGCTTGTAGCAGCTTCGTTTCACAAAGTGTTGATGACTTTTTACAGTCCACAGCTTGTAGCAGCTTCGTGTCACAAAGTGTTGATGACTTTTTACAGTCCACAGCTTGTAGCAGCTTCGTTTCACAAAGTGTTGATGACTTTTTACAGTCCACAGCTTGTAGCAGCTTCGTG
>NC_088365.1:66458239-66460739 GCF_034508935.2 Berghia stephanieae | reverse complement strand
GTGTGAAGCGAGTGCTTTACCAACTGAGCCATCGAGACCCCAAAATAGACTTTAATTAAAGTAGGCAGATAATGTGGAGCGTTTCGGATCATCCCTTCGTCACCAAAATACGACTGTTATGTTTAGTTAACAACGGGAAAAAGGGGAACATCCACATCACGTGTCTTCGTTAATCCAATATAAACTTCCATTCCATTTGACTGGTCTTCATTGTGCGGCTATGTGGTCTTGTGGTATGACACTCGCTTTTGGTTCGGAAGGTCCTGGGTTCGAGCCGCGCTCGGCGCATAGGCGTTGTCTCTGTCGGGAAAAATCATTTGTAATATCGCCTTACAGGCGTCATGTTTTGTTCTACATGTTACGTGTTGTTGTTGGTCAGGAACCCTTTGTAAAGCGGTTTGAAAGAACATGGTGCACAACGTTCACAAATAGAAAATCTAGTGGATGAAGGTTGCAGCCGTGGGTTGTTTTTTTTATACTTGGAGAACTACGAAACCCGACGTGGACATATATGCAGGTCTGACATCCGAACGCACTTATGGGCCTAGTTTAACCTTGTTGTAATGGGCAATATTTTGCGTCATTTTTGAGATTTCCATGACAACAAAGAGCCCAGACTGCAAATTAGTGGATGTCGACGAAACCATGATAAAATGTTTCATGTGTCCATGGCAACGATGACGTCAGAGAAAGAAGTGATAATAATTCGTTGACATCTGGAAAGGTGTGTTGTAATACGCTTCAACAGTCATGACGCCACTTCCCTCCTAATGACGCATGGTAACTTATTAACTGGCTCTGAACTATCGGGAAAATGGCGGACGCCCTTATGAAATATTTCTCGGACGAGCATAAGAGCGTATCCAGATGAAAAAAAAAACTCCATTATAAATCTGATCATGTTTTGACTTTTACATATTCTGATCACAAGACATATGAAAAATTCTAGCCAGCATGAAGAATAAAAAGTACCGATTTTATTTGTTAAGAACCACGATGGCCGCCGTTGCTGGGCGACGTGACATCAGACTATTGAATTCAATTATGGTCAGTAAAACTTTAATGAATATGTTTCGTTTTGTTTCCTTTTGTCCATTGTATTTGTGTGTGTGTTTGTGTGTGTGTGTATTTGTGTTTGTCTGTGTATGTGTGAATGTGTGTATGTCTGTGTTTGTGTGTGTCCGCATTTGTATGTATGTATGTATGTATGTGTGTGTGTGTGTGCTTGCGTATGTGTGTGTATGTGTGTATATGTTTGTGTGTGCTGCGTGTGTGTGTCTTCGTGCATATGTGTGTATGTGTGAATGAGTGTGACTATGTGTGTGTATGTGTGTATGTATGTATGTATGTATGTATGTATGTATGTATGTATGTATGTGTGTGTGAGTGTGAGTATGTGTTTGTGTCTGTGTGTATGTGTGTGTATGTATGTATGTGTATGTTTATGTGTATGTATGTATGTATGTATGTATGTGTGTGTGTGTGTGCTTGCGTATGTGTGTGTATGTGTGTATATGTTTGTGTGTGCTGCGTGTGTGTGTCTTCGTGCATATGTGTGTATGTGTGAATGAGTGTGACTATGTGTGTGTATGTGTGTATGTATGTATGTATGTATGTATGTATGTATGTATGTATGTATGTGTGTGTGAGTGTGAGTATGTGTTTGTGTCTGTGTGTATGTGTGTGTATGTATGTATGTGTATGTTTATGTGTATGTATGTATGTATGTATGTATGTACGTACGTACGTACGTACGTACGTACGTACGTACGTACGTACGTATGTATGTATGTATGTATGTATGTATGTATGTATGTATGTATGTATGTATGTATGTATGTATGTATGTATGTATGGATGGATGTATGTATGTATGTATGTATGTATGTATGTATGTATGTATGTATGTATGTATGTATGTATGTATGTATGTATGTATGTATGGATGTATGTATGTATGGATGTATGTATGGATGTATGTATGTATGTATGGATGTATGTATGTATGTATGTATGTATGGATGGATGTATGTATGTATGTATGTATGTATGTATGTATGTATGTATGTATGTATGTATGTATGTATGTATGTATGTATGGATGTATGTATGTATGGATGTATGTAAGGGTTCCATCGCAAAACGCGTTATGCGCCAAAATCCACAAAAAATGTTTGATTGTTTATATTGCCATTATGAGGATCACTTTATACTTGAGGAAAATGTTTTTTAGCGAAAAATACGTTTTAACCGTATTTATTTCTGTGCGAAGTTGACATTTTTTCGCAAAGCGCGTTATGCGCCAGGTGAGTTTTTTTACAGAGTGCATTATAACCATTCAGCCAATCAGAAACGCCAAAACTCGAAACTTACGGCCACACCTTCAATATTGTTTACATCCTAAATCTACCCTAGTTTCCGTTTCTCTTTATCGTGAAAAACCTAACCACATAACTTCATCTGACGTCTGTTCATCAATCCGTTCTCATCACTTACGAAA
>NC_088365.1:66418239-66450739 GCF_034508935.2 Berghia stephanieae | reverse complement strand
GGTTCACACATTTTCAGATCTTTAACTCACTCAAACCTAAGACCGGCTATATCCGTAGTTTACCCAGGTTATTTTTACCTTATGCCTATTTATTACATCTTATGAGACAAATCATTGGCGTAGTATCAAAGTTAATGTTTTTAGTTTTTGTATGTTAATGATAGTTGAATAAAACTATCTATTTTCATGCCCATTTTTAATATATATATATTTTTTTTTCCAATTTTGAACAATAGCAAAAGTCTCGAAGATTGAGTGATTTAACTCATGACTGCTGTTATCAAATGATGCAATGTGCACAGGATGTCCTTGGGACCGGAGGACGTGCTAAAGACATGACTTGTTACATGATGGAAACCCTTGCATCAAAACACAAGACTGGACATTTATTTGGTGTTTATCACACACCATCACGTTTATCGATAAGTTCGGCCATGTGTTGGCCGTGGTCACTAGAATAATATTACGGACACTTGTGTAAGTGGTTACAGTTAATGGCGAGTGACACTGGGTATGCTTATTGCATACTGCTGCTGCTGATGATGATGATGATGATGATGATGATGATGATGATGATGATGATGATGATGATGATTTTGATGATGATGATGATGATGATGATGATGATGATGATGATGATGATGATGGTTTTGATGATGATGATGATGATGATGTTGAGTATGATGATGATGATGATGATGATGATGATGATGATGATGATGATGATGATGATGATGATGATGATGATGATGATGATGATGATGACGATGACTTCATTTTTATATTGATATTATACGTTTGGACAGAATTCTCACAAATACGCCAACCGGATATAATGGACCAACACACAACAAAACTACGAGTAACCTTGAACGTTTCAAGTCTAACTAATATAATTTAGCGAGATCTACTCATAGAAATGACTGGTTAAAAACAATAACAAAGAGCTAGTGACAAATCTGGAAGTGACATGAAATGGATTAGAGTATGTAAACATTATTGATGTAACTTCCGCATCATTACATACATCCATCCGCCACGCCCACATATTACAAACATGATAAGATCATTTCCACAAACAGGATTATTATCACAACCACCACTGCTGTTGACAATCATCAATATCACCATCATCAACAATAACAACAACAACAACAATAACAACAACAACAACAACAACAACAATAACACCAACAACAACAACAATAACAACAACAACAACAACAATAACATCAACAACAACAACAATAACACCAACAACAACAACAATAACAACAGCAACAACAGCAACATTAACAACAACAACAACAATAACACCAACAACAACAACAACACCAGCAACATCATCACCACCAACAACAATAACCACAGCCACAACATAACCACCAACAACAACAGCAACACCACCAACACCAACAACAATAGCAACAAAACCACCAACAATACCAACAACAACAGCAACAACACCACCAACAACAGCAACAACACCAACAACAACACCAGCACCACCATCACCACCAACAACAATAACCAAAGCCACACCACCACCAACAACAACAACAACATCAACACCACCACCAACAACAACAACAAAACACCACCAACACCAACAACAATAGCAACACCCCCAGCACCACCATTACCACCACCAACAATAACCACAGCAACACCACCAACACCAACAACAATAGCAACACCCCCAGCACCACCATTACCACCACCAACAATAACCACAGCAACACCACCAACACCAACAACAATAGCAACACCCCCAGCACCACCATTACCACCACCAACAATAACCACAGCAACACCACCAACACCAACAACAATAGCAACACCCCCAGCACCACCATTACCACCACCAACAATAACAACAGAAACACCAAAAAACACCACCAACAACAACAACAGCAACAACACCAACACCACCAACACCAACAACAATAGCAACAAAACCACCAACAATACCAACAATAACAGCAACACCACCACCATCAACAACAAAAAGTACAAGAAGAAAACAACATGACAGACCCACTCCCCCTACCTTTATCCAATTCCTCCACAGCTTCCGTGACACACACGGCGTTGATCTTCTCTTCGTCACAACTTTTCATAACCACCGTCTCTGACGGTGACGTCACCTCAGCTGCACTTCCGGTCACGATCTCTTTACTACTTCCACCCAAGGAATTCGTAGCGGAATAACTCTCCCCGCTTGATAGCGTTTCACTGTGACCTTCACCTTGGTCAACAAGCCTGTCGTTTCCTGACTTTGACACGGATGTTTGTATATTGTCTGACACTTGTGATTTCAACTCACTACTACTGCCTAAAATCTCTGGGTCTGTAACCTCCTCACTGACTAGATTTCCCTTAGAAGATGTATCTATAGGTATCGTGGTACTGCTCTTGGCTATTGTGTCAAAGTCTGAAATGTTCTCTTTTGATGAGGTCGTATCTGATGTCACTTCCAATGAATTGCTATCAAAAGGCAACTTGTCCATCTTTGAAATTTGTTTCTCAAGAGATTTGATATCTTTATCGTCAACATTTTGTTTTTCATTACTGATACTGTTACTTTCTAACATATCGATAGTGTAATTCTTATCGATAATATCACTATGATCTATCAAATGCCCGCTATTGCCTCCAGTCAAACTCTGTTCTACCGATATTTTACTTTCGTTGCTGGACGCGCTGTGACTTAAATCTTCAATTATCGCGCTAGGCGAATCGGTTATTTCAGAACTCGAGTAAAAGTTGGTAGGTAGTGAATCCGCGTTCGGTCGGCGGTACCTGCCCTCACTGAATTCAGGAGAATTGAATCCATCTTCTGTTGTTGTAGTTTTTGTTGTTGCCGTAGTTGTTGAAGGTGACGATTGTGTTGTGGATGCTGTAGAGATATCGTTTGTCAAATCTTCCCCGCTCTCCTCCACGCCGGCTCCCCCAGATTCGAAAGATGACGTGGTACTTGGGGATGTTGTTGTCGTTGTTGAACTGGAAAAGCCAGAGTTTGAGTTATCTTCCTCTCCGCTACTGTTTTGATCTGGATCAGCGGTTGATGTTGTACTGGGAGAAGATGACGATACTAAGGAAGATGCCTCAGTGCTTGTGTCCCAAAATTCGTTTTTAGAGGCGGAGTTGTCCGAATCGGACACAGAGAGTTTAGAGAGCAGATTATTTCCGGTGTCCCCTGAAAGTCCCGGTCGAAATAAATGCCGCATGATGAAGGCATTTGGAGATGAAGGCTCTGTGACGCTTGAGATTTCATTCGGGGATTGCGTGGAGATGGATGTTGGTGGTGGCTGGGTTATTCCACCAAATATGTCAGCGAAATTCATGCTGGGTAAAAGTTGGTCGAAAAAGGATGACGTGCTGTCTCGTATCATCTCTTTCAATCCTTGTTTTATCGCTTGTTTTTTGTCTTCTTTCATCTCAATTTTAGGCGCTGACGTAGATGATGATTGATACTGTTGATTTGAAGATGATCCAGAGTCGACCAAGTTGTTTTTCCATCTCGTCTCCGTTGATGCCGAGGAAGAAATGCTTTGGTCACTCGTAAATTGATGGTCTTTACTGCGCAAGTCAAACATGAAATTGGTCGGATTAAGGTTAGAAGGAATCATTCCGTTAATTTGTTTTTGTTCCCTTGGATTAAATGTGGATGTTTTCATAGAAACGTTGACCTTTGACCGATCATAATCAATAGCACTGGCTAGAAGTTGGGATAAAATATCTAATGCGTTCTCTTCTTTAGCAGCTTTGCTAGGATTCACAGTTACTGTGGCTTGGCTGAGAAGATTGCGAAGATAAAAATTAGAATTGACAGCGTTTGATGAGGCTGTTGTGTTCGTATACGGGTTGTTGGTAACGGACTTCGGTGTGCTGTTTTGTAAAATCATCTCTGCAAATGGTTGAGAGTTGTTATTCATGGTTGATTGGTGTTCACGTAAGGCCGTTTGTAGAAGGATGTCCAGGAATTGATCTATGTCAGTGGCTGCAGACGGCGATACGGTGGCGGCGGAGGAAGCGTTGGATTCCTCTGGGCGGAATGGGAACATCGCCAGGAGTTGGTCGAGTTGGGATAAAGGAGATACTGTGGAGTCGACATGCTGGTTGGTGGGAGATGCGGTAGTTTGTACCAGGTTTGGGAGGTGAAAAGGGTTGGAAGGGGGCTCGGGGGGAAGGGTTGGGGCCTGGTAATCGTCGTCCTCGAAATTGGACTGGTCCGTCGTGGTTGTGACTTTTGGTGTCGTCAGCATTCGTCTGCTGCGTTGTTTGGGAAGTTCAAGGAATGTCTGATGGGAAAACATCTCGGTTGGAGACGGAAGGGTCAGCTGGATAGAGATAGAATGAAAAAATACTTGAGCAGTTATATAGGGCAATATCCATTAAACGTGCTTAAAGCGCTTACGAGGTCCAGGAAACAAAACCAACACTTAGCATGCAGAACGAAACACGATGGCGTCTTTTAAGCGATTAAAAAAAATTCTTCGACAGATATCACACTTTTATTGACCAAGTATTCATTTTAAATCTGAGTACAGTGAGAAAATATGAGTAAAGAGCATTTTCCAAGGACTCAACTATTCGCCACTCAGAGCTTGGAGAAAGACTCAAACCCCAGACCTTCCGGTCGAAAGACAAGTGTCAGCCCACACAGTCATACAAGAAATAGCTTCAGGTTTCCTAACATTTATTGAACCATCGCGTTCTGTTGCTTTTGATTCCCTAAGCTATGGGGATAAATAACAAAAATATAATTGAACAGAATATTTGTCAACAACGCACACTGACTGAAACACTAAATAGGAATTGGCTATGAGAGGCATATTCACCAAAACAACAAAGCACAATGATGAAATACTTAATAGGAATTGGCTATGAAAGGCAAATTCACCAAAACAACAAAGCACAATGGCTGAAACACTAAAGACAACATCCCCTCATCTCGCACATCTTCCAGCAGTGCCAGCATTTCTATTTATTACTTGTATATTTAATTACAGTCATTTTGAACTGTCCATGGTATGATGTGCGAGTTACACAGTTAAGTCAATTTCAAAGCGATACCAAACTGCTAAGAACGGAGGACTGTAAAAATAATAAACAAAATAAATATATCAGCTTAAAAACAAAAAACAAATCAGCTTAAAAACAAAAAACAAACACGGAACGTTTCGGGCTTGAAACCCTTCTTCAGCCAACAACAACAAAAAATAATGGAAAAAATGAATAACATTACTTAAACACCAGATCAACAGCGGAGAAATGTTATGCACGTGCTTTATGTATTAAGATTTTGGTTTTTAGCCTGACACGTTATGTGTTTTTGGTAATTTGGTATTTTTTAAAGATTTATATTCATTTGTGTTTATTCCTTTTCAACGTAAATTTGACAATACTTTAAAAAATGGGATCTTTTCTCAAAACTCACCTGAAAACCAGAATTGGATAAAAACTGTTGAAACTGTTCCACGGTTTTCCCAAGACCTTGGGGTTTGTTGTCATCCGTATCCAGTTTGAAAAGGGGCGTGGCCACAGAAGGTTCCGCCCCTCTCTTGCCCCTGTTCTTGAATCTTCGACCCAAAGAATCCCTCAGACGGTCCCTCCAGGAAGATTCCTGGGACTGGTTTGTTGTCGTATCTTCGCCGGAAGTCCCACCGTCTCCAATGTGAAGAGCTCCGCAGAACGGACCGGAAGGAGATAGTGAATCTTGGTCCAATTTCCAACCACGTGTGTTCCAGCCATATTGCTCACTTCGCCTAAAGAGGAAATAATTTTAATATACAAAGCTTAATTTGACATGTGCCCCATCGACACAATCTGGTAATAACTCGGGCCAAACCGAAGAAGAAAATATAATTTTAACTGAAATCAATAGGATTGTACAAGTTCATCTTTTTGCATTGTATGACACATACATTGTGAGTATTTATAAACACAATTTCCACTAAACGTGCTAAAATCGCTTTACAAAATATAATGGATATCTTAAAACAATGAGTTTCTACGATCTACACTGAATACGTAATTTACGCTACCCATAATACGCCTTGAGCATGGTTGGCCTCAGTCCATCCCAGACCAGTGTGTTGTGCTCTTCGTGGATTCCAGTCCACACACTGTTGATACCTGCAATAAGGAGAAAATGACAACACACACTGATATCATTGACAATGAAACGGTTCGGATTCCTCAAGTCACACGTATATATATATATATATATATATATATATATATATATATATATGGGTGATGATGATAATCAAATTAACTAGGTCCTGTGAAGAAATATAGCATGGTGATAAATAAATCCTAGACAATCTGAACATAAATATTTATTCTTTTCGAGTATTTTATTCCTTTTCCCCCCTTTTTCTTTCCTATGATAAAGATAAATATAAAGAGCAAAGAAAGAAAATTCGTTTATTCGTCCTTAAGAGATTCTTTTTTCTCTAGAATCTATAGAGAGAAACGACAGGGATAAACATGACGTTAGCCGCATTGCAGCTCTGTAAATTAAGCAGTAGGGAGCATGTTTCTTGCTTAAGGGGTGGGGGGGGGGAGAGAGAATAATATGCCGACAGCCGGGCTTAAACCCGGGACGTCAAAGTGGAAGAACAATAACTTACCCACTCCATTTTCCCATCGCCGATACCAATAAATTATCGACAATATTCTGGAGTCAGACTTAGCAATATGGTTACATGAAGAAAGATAACTGATTAATTAAATAAATAATAAAACATTAACATCTATATAGCGCATTTCCACGGAAGAAACCATGCTCAATGCACTGTACACTGTTTCAATTATTCACCCATTAAGCCATATGGAATCCGGTCTTTTTTTCATTTCATACAGTACTAATTACCTGCTAGACGTCTTATTTCTACTAACACTAACCGTCACTGTCATCAGTTAGGTAGCTATTTACACCTGAGTTGAGTGAGTTAATATTTGCCATGTGGCTTTCCCGAGGACACAATGTGGGGATCTAAAATTCTCCACGATTACTGTCGGCATGTCACCCTTCGGGCCATTGGCCACGCTTAATAAT
Organism: Berghia stephanieae; assembly: GCF_034508935.2. Classification (NCBI taxonomy): domain Eukaryota; kingdom Metazoa; phylum Mollusca; class Gastropoda; order Nudibranchia; family Aeolidiidae; genus Berghia; species Berghia stephanieae. The sequence continues at coordinate 66,443,670 of NC_088365.1, read as the reverse complement.
GCTAGACTTTCCTGACATGACTAGACGATCCCACAAACCTTTCGTTTTCATCATCTCGAAAAGAGTTCCGTGTTCGGTATTCAATATGGCGTCCAGTTTCAGCATGAATCCTTTTGACTTCCGGCACCGTTTGACCGCAGACACCCACGTCTCCTTCCGTTTTCCCACACGGATACAATATTTCTGCCCGGCGCGTCCATATCCCACGTGTGATGACGTGGTCAGGGTCCAACTGTCTGGGCAGAGGGAGGACGGGGATTTTCTGGCGGTTGAAACACTCCCACTGATGCTGTTGATGCTGCTACTATTGTTGTTGTTGTCGTTGTTGATGTTGTTATTGTTGTTGTTGTTGTCATTGCGGGTCGAAAAGGCAGTTGATGCCCTCTGGATGTCGGTTGGTTCCTGGGTGTCCGTTGCCGGAAGTGACGTCACCAAATGTTGTAGCACCGAGAGTCCTGGTGAAGTAAAAAAAATACAATTAAAGGGAATATTAATGTAGAAGAAAAAATTAGTCTTTCAGAGCCATAAGGCTCATGGAGCCGGAATGTATACTGGTTTCTTTAGCGGGAAACTGCCAAAAGCAGTTGCTAATTATCCTTTGGATAAGGCACTAGTGTACAGCAAAGTACTTTCAGCCAGATTAAACAGACCCAGCTTCCCAATCAATCACTGCCATGTGGTGGACAAGGGAATCAGAAAACAGTTTGACTGCGCCCGGGATCGAACTCAGTCCCTTTGTGCGCGAAGCGTATGCCCTACCTACTGAGCTATCTGGACCCCTAGTGTAGAAAAGGAAACGATTAATTCTACACGAATAGAATGCATATCCTGCCGATTGAAGCTTGGACAAGTGAGACAACAAGAATAAAGTAAAACTTTATACCCAGGTAAATAACATATATAAATGGTGTGGACTTTTCGGGTTAAACCTTAATCAATAAATAGGGCCATCAATAATGAACAAAACACAAATCATAAGATTGGGATAGTTGTTCAGACTGTGGCAAAATGCATGAATTCTATGGTGTTTATATACATCATGGTCTCAGGTTCGATCCCCAGTGGAAGAAGGCTGGAAATTTTGGGATGGTGTTTTTTGTTGTTTTTGTTTTTGTTTTTTGTTTTTTGTTTGTTTGTGTTGTTGTTTTTTTTCAAGCATGTTTCTCTCTGTTTTGCCCGTCATTATTTAGACTTTTCTACAGACACTTTTTCAAATCTATATATCTTTTGGAATTGAGCTTTTATATAGCGTAATATCTACTAATCGTGCTCAAAGCGCTTTACAGAGGGTCCCTGACCAACAACAGCACGTAGCATGTAGTACGAGACATGACGCCTGTTAAGCGATATCATTTTTTTTTTCAGACAGACACAACGCTGATAACGGCCATACACTCATTTTACACCTGATAACGGCCGTAAAGAGCCGTTTTTCAAGAACAAAGCTATGCGCCGAGCGAGGCTCGAACCCAAGACCTTCCGATCCGAAAGCGAGTGTCATACAACTAGACCACATCGCCCCATCTTACACCAGTGCCTGATCCCTAATGTGTCACTCTGATAACGATCACTGTCTTGTTTTGTGTATTGTGTCGCATCGATCTACCGGTCTGTTGTTACAGGGGAGACCCGAAACGTCAAAACCTTTCATCCGTTTTGAGTTTTTGACAAGATAAGGGTGAATATTATATGTAATCGATATTTGAAGGACGAGTTTTCTGGCCAAAATTTTACATTTGTGTTGTTTGTTGTCTATGCCGAAACCCATGCACGATGATGAAAGATGTGATACAGGGGAAAATGGAGGACAAACGAAGAAGGGGAAGACCTAGGCCTAGTTGTATAAAATAAACAACATCCTAGAATGGACAGAGATGAATGGAAGGGAACTATAGATAGAATGCGCTTGGCCAAGGAGTTCACAACATTGCCATCCGGAAGTATAACGGACCAACACACAAACTCTGAGTAACCATGAACTTTTATAGTCTGGTTAATACAGTTTAGTGAGAACAACTCACAAACGCGGATGGCAAAAACAATAACAGAGGCCTGAGTGACGTCATCTGCATACTATCTATAGACAGTTCGAAGTAGACGCCACTCAGGTCTTTGTTATTGTTTTTTGCCATCCGCGTTTATGAGTAATGCTCACTGAACTGTATTAACCTGACTATAAACGTTCATGGACACTCAGTTTTGTGTGTTGGTCCGTTATACTTCCGGATGGCAATGTTATGAGCTTCTTAGCCAAGCGCATACTATCTATATAAAAAAAAACATCCTAGACTGGACAGAGATGAACGGAAGAGAGTTATAATATTATATGATACCGTCAACAGACGAAGGGAATAGGCGGACATTTGTCATCACAAAGTGCGATCAGCTGACGTCAATGAGGACGACCCTGGATAGTGAGTGAGTGAGTTGTTTGTTGTTGTTTTTTCATAAAACAGAATTATACTTTTAATTATAGATCACACTTGTACACACTTGTCTTGCGCATTTTAAAACTTATAATATAATGATCAATGCGCTTTTGATGCTTGATGGTAATTTTGGTTTAATTATTATTATTTGACTCAGATTAACTGATGAACATCAATTTTTTCCATCATTTATTCAAACAACTTTGTATAGATAGAATGAAGTTGACGTTACTTGGGTCTTTGTTATTGTTTTTTTTTTTTTTTTGTCATCCCCATTTTGAGTAATTCTCACTAAACTGTATTAACCAGACTATAAACGTTTAAGGTTACACATTGTTTTGTGTGTTGGTTTCTTTTATTTCCGGATGGCAATGTTGTGAGCTTTTTGAGCCAGCATACTATCTATAGGAGTATTTTTGTGGCGGATGTTACGAAAACTTCATTTCGACACAGCGTCAAACACACAAAGACATACACGTGTGCTTGTAATGTGTTAATACACGTAAAACCTTAAAATTCAAATCACAACGGAGACTAATCTAGAAGTTGTTGACAGAGCACAGAAGTCAAGTTCTGTGACACACTCCATCAGTCACCCCTACTGTCACACGACTGTTGAACTGAGGCGACTGTGTTAGTCGCTAAACTATCGAATGGTGATTTTGGTTTATTGACGCTATCCGTATAGGTATAATACTCAAAATATCCTGTCGCCCTACAGCCGCGACTGTTAAATCGACTACTTACAGTGTTAAGCTGTAAACTGAGTACATTCATTTTCCTCTCCGGTCCGTCTTGCCCTCTGTTTGACTCAGTTTTGTGTGTTGGTGCATTTTACCCGGCTGGCGGATGTTATGAGTTGTTTTTTTTAATAAACGCATAGTATCAACAACCACAAATATAATTTGTCACTCTTCGCCTCAAAACGGTATTAAGTCAGGTTGATTAAGATGGTGAAAATTTAATTTATAGCCAGAAATATCAGACTTGTGTTGAGTTTATAAGATTTATATAGGAGAATAGATACTATATTTTAGGGTGCGAATGCCAACAATTTATATTTTTGACCAGTTTAACATTAAATTCGGCTTTTAAGCATATAATTCGTTCCGACATAATACCGTTTTGAGACGATGGGTCACATTTGTGGTCAATTTCGATTCTTCGTGGCAGAGACTAAAGAAAATACCCAAAGTTTGTGTTACCCTACATGTCAATTGTAAATCGTCTCTTGTTGGTTTGATCCACCCTTACATAAAACCCATATGACACGGTGGCGCACATTTTGAAAATGAGGACGAGTAATAAAGAAAAGTGTCATGTCAAAAAACTGGTTCCTATTTCATTGGAAGTGTAAAACCTGTCTTCCGGTGGTCTGGATATATACCTTGTGTAATTGATCCTATGGTTTCGTGATGGTATTGTAGCGAACAATACATTGCACACCAACGCGACCATATCAGCATACCCCTCCCCCTCTCTCTCTCTCTCTCTCTCTCTCTCTCTCTCTCTCTCTCTCTCTCTCTCTCTCTCTCTCTCTCTCCTCTCCACCCCCCCCCCCCTAAAACAACGCTTAGTTACAAAAAAAAAAAAAAACTCTTAGTGGATCGAATCTTCCGTTTGAATAAAGAGGTTTCATTAAATCTGCTTACAGTACACCTATCATTTACAGTATCTTATTTTCTAGTCTAAATAAATGCTGGTTGTCAATCAAGATCATCTATCCTCACTCTTTTACGTCCCGTAATCCTTAGAATCTGCCTATAGATCCTGTTACCAGAATTATGGCCTATCTCAATTTATCAAATTAATATATTAAGTGTTGCTATTGGTTTTTGTTTGTATATTTTTACATTTTTGTGCATTTGCATATATTATATTATATATTTTGCCAACTGACGACGTGGACGAAAGCCACAGAAACATATGTTTTGGACACATATTATAAGTGAGTGTTCCAATTTATATCATATATATATATACATTGTCGCCATAGATTCTCAACTTTGTGTTTATACATTTTTATGCATGCCACGTCTGTAAACGAATTTCCATTTTTTTTGGAAGAATAAAGTATATCTTATCTTATCTTATCTTACTGAAATAGTTTTACCACATGTATGTAACCTAATCATTATCAGAACTCCAAAGGACTGGTTACATATACACTCCCAAGGATTTAGGAACCAAATGATTGGAGGGTGTGACGTCACGACTTTTCTTCCCTATTGTGGGAATTTTGTTAATTTATGTATTTTGATCACACTTACCGAAAAGGAAAAGAGGGAAATTGAAGTGACATATTATTATTCCCTTTCTCCTTCCTATGCCTTTAACTTGAATCATTGTTCGTTGCTAGTTGTCCTTGACCTTGGTCAAGATCTTATGCTACTTACATTATGGCAGATATTTCATTTTCTTGGCACTGAAAAGAAACGAGAAAAGAAAAGAAATGTTCAATTTTATTCATCCAAAAAAAAAAAAAGAAAAAGAAAATTGAGCATTTATAGAGCGCAATATCCAAGAAACGTGCTCAAAGCGCTTTACAAGGGGTCCCTGGCCAACAGCAACATTTGACATGAAGGACGGGACATGACGCCTGTGAGGCGATATTACATTTTTTCGGACAGAGACAACGCTGTTAACGGCCAGGTACTCATTTTACACATGAGAACGGTGAGAGAATGTGAGTAAAGAGCCTTCGCCAAGGACTCAACTATGCGTCGAGCGAGGCTCGAACCCAGGACCTTCCGATCCGAAAGCGAGTGTCATACCACTAGACCACATAGCCCCACATCAATCGACGGCATGTGTAACAAGCTATAAACGGTTAACTGTCGTACTCTGGAAAAACCAGTATTTCGAAATTTGGCCAGAAAACTCGTCCTTCAAATATTAATCGATTTAAATTACCCATCATCTTGGCAAATAAACTCAAACCTGGGACTTACGGAAGACCTCACGAGGTCTGGCGTTTGAGAAGATATTATGCCAAGGTGAAGGTCATTTAAATCGGTCGATAGTATTTAATTTGAAGGCCGAGTTTTCTGGTCAAATTTTTAAACACATGATTTTTTTTTCTAGAGTACGGTAATTAACTGATTATTCCTTTCAACTCAAGTGTGAATGGGTGCTAGACTGCAACAGCAGTGAATGTAAAGAGTGCAGGTACAAAATAAGAAATGTATTAAAAGGAACAAAATTCTTCTACACAACCGGAACGTTTCGGGCCCAAAACCCTTCTTCAGCCAATAACGAAAAAGTCCAGTTAAAACATGAATACGTCAGGTTAAGTCTTATAGACGAGAGAAGCAGTCTTGGCTTGTCTGGTCGGCAAATTGTTTGGAATCAACAAAACACACAATGAGTACCAAGTGATAAATAAATAAAACAATAATAATTCCCTTTACTCATCCCCATGGGGAAATTTGTCTTTAGGGTCTATTCCAAGGGAAGACTGGAACAACCCAGGCGTCAGCCGCAGTGCAATGTTATATTTATTTGAGTTCTTTACTTTATGATTACCAGTACGAATCATGTGACAACAGCAGGGATTCAATCTTAGGAAAACACACCCAAAAATGCTACAAACAGGCGACTTGTACTGTGTAGAATTGAAAAATTGGTTCCCTTGTATATATTATATTGAAATTCACTTGTCATATAGAAGGAACAAACTTGACGTCACTCAGCTCTTTGTTATTGTTTGTAGCCAGCCAGTTGTAAGAGTAGTTCTCACTAAGTTCTCTCAATCAGACCATAAACTTTTAAGGTTACACATATTTTTGTGTGTTGGACTCAACGATGCGCCGCTCGGGACTCGAACCCAGGACCTTTCGATCTGAAAACGAGTGTCAAACCACTAGACCACATCGTCAAAATAATCTATTTTCCGTCAAGAGAATGCATCGCTAACATCGTGTCTTATTTACTTATTTGGTTTTTGCCTAAGTCATGAGACTTACGAAAGTCGTACATGACACCAAATGGTGCCGTCAAAATACTGGTTCCACTCTCATTGGAAGTGTAGAACCAGTCTTCCGGACCTTCGGATACAAACCTTGTGTAATTGATCTTCTAGTTCTAGATTCAGAGTGATGGCATTTTATTGTCTTATCTAAATAAATGCTGGTCGTCAATACAGATCATCTATCCTCCCTCTTTTACGTCCCGTAATCCTAAGAATCTGCCTATACATCCTGCTACGACATAGTGATGCCACCTTATAATTCAATATGCAACCTATTCATTGTTAGTCTTGATGAGGACTGATTACACACTTCCAAGGAGTTTGTAACCGGAAAATTAGGACGATGTGACGTCACGATGTCCGCTTCCCATGTCTGTAATTAAAGGAACATCTAGAAACCAATCGTCTGACAGACTGCTGATGACGTCACATGGCAATGAATTTCATTCTCTCAACCGGTTAACTGTCGCACTCCAGAAAGACGCGTTTCTTTTTTTGTTGTTTTTTTTTATTATTTGGCCAGAAAACTCGTCCCGATCGATTTAATTGACCCTCATCTTGGCAAAGACTCTCAAACCTGGGACTTATGAATGACATTGCGAGGTCACAGGTTTGAAAGCTTTTGACAAGATGAAGATCATTTAAATCGATATTTGAAGGATAAGTTTTCTGGCCAAATGTTTAAATACACTTCTTTCTGGAGTAAGGCAGTTAACAAGTTAAAAGTTCTAGGGAAGGAAAGGTTTGAACAAATGAAATCAATGGGGAATATACTCGTAACTGTATAGCAGTGATGGGCCATTCATTGTAAATATGGTTTTGGATCCCTAACCTCAAACTGGGTTATTGCATGTTGATTGTGTGATCAAGATTTAGAGGACGAAAATACATAGTTACTTGCAGTTTTTCACACTTAATACAAAACGGTCTGCTCGGATTATGTGGTTGTCATTTGAGGTCAAAATACTAATAACTTTTCACACCATCATAAATTACATGTCTATAGACAGGATAGGATGTCCATAAAGTCTTTCCCAGATTTCAAAGAATTTTTATTCTAAAACATTCTAGACATCTGGTTTTCACTATTTATTTAAGGTAAATTCTTTGATGCCGTGAAGTCATTGACCTACTTTTCATCACCAGATTTAACCCAATTCAAAATGAACTTAAAAGACCTCATTCTTCTCTCCTTCTATGTCGGAATCACAACAATGCGTCAAAATAGGATTTAATAGTCTGATGTCACACCCGCCCAGCAACGAGCAGCTTGGTTCTAAACAAAGAAAATCGGTACTTTTTATTCTTCATGCTGGCTAGAACTTTTTCACACGTGATCAGAATGTATAAAGTCAAAACATGATGAGATTTATAATGTTTTTCTCCTCTGGATACACTTTTATGCGCGTCAGAGGAGTGTTTCATAAGGGCGTCCGCCATTCGTTCCGACAGTTTAGAACCAGTTACTAAGTTACTATGCGTCAATACGAAGGAAGTTACGTCACGACTGTTGGAGCCTATTATCATTGTGTAATGTGACGGCTTAAAACGAAATCACCCAAGTAGCTCAACAACGTTTCATAGTCCAAAATCTAGAGTGAAGTGAGTAAAGTGAGTGAATGTGACTCATATCATATAAGGTACAACACAAAACAAACGACGTTTCGGCCTTTGACCTTTTTCAAGTAAACACGAAATAAATATATATTTCGTGTTTACTTGAAAAGGGTCAAATGCCGAAACTTTTGATTTGTGTTGTTCCTTTATAGATAGAATGCGCTTGGCCAAGGAGTTCACAACATTACCATCCGGAAGTATAACGGACCAACACACAAACTCTGTGTAACCATGAACGTTTATAGTCAGGTTAATACAGTTTAGTGAGAACAACTCACAAACGCGGATGGCAAAAACAATAACAAAGGCCTGAGTGACGTCATCTTCGAACTATCTATACATGAGCAATATTTACTCGCGTTATCTTTCTCTCCGTTTCATAGCCCAGATAGGCGCACCATTACAGGACAGGAAAACAATTATTTTAAAAACAAACAAACACAGAAACGAGGTGTTCTAAATTTGCTGAGACACAGTGAATGTATGGCATTGGCGAATGCACAAAAGATGTATAGATAGTATGCAGATGACGTCACTCAGGCCTTTGTTATTGTTTTTGCCATCCGTGTTTGTGAGTTGTTCTCACTAAACTGTATTAACCAGACTATAAAAGTTCATGGTTACACAGAGTTTGTGCGTTGGTCCGTTATACTTCCGGATGGCAATGTTGTGAACTCCTTGGCCAAGCGCATTCTATCTATAGATAGTTCGAAGATGACGTCACTCAGGCCTTTGTTATTGTTTTTTGCCATCCGTGTTTGTGAGTTGTTCTCACTAAACTGTATTAACCAGACTATAAAAGTTCATGGTTACACAGAGTTTGTGCGTTGGTCCGTTATACTTCCGGATGGCAATGTTGTGAACTCCTTGGCCAAGCGCATTCTATCTATAGATAGTTCGAAGATGACGTCACTCAGGCCTTTGTTATTGTTTTTTGCCATCCGTGTTTGTGAGTTGTTCTCACTAAACTGTATTAACCAGACTATAAAAGTTCATGGTTACACAGAGTTTGTGCGTTGGTCCGTTATACTTCCGGATGGCAATGTTGTGAACTCCTTGGCCAAGCGCATTCTATCTATAGATAGTTCGAAGATGACGTCACTCAGGCCTTTGTTATTGTTTTTTGCCATCCGTGTTTGTGAGTTGTTCTCACTAAACTGTATTAACCAGACTATAAAAGTTCATGGTTACACAGAGTTTGTGCGTTGGTCCGTTATACTTCCGGATGGCAATGTTGTGAACTCCTTGGCCAAGCGCATTCTATCTATAGATAGTTCGAAGATGACGTCACTCAGGCCTTTGTTATTGTTTTTTGCCATCCGTGTTTGTGAGTTGTTCTCACTAAACTGTATTAACCAGACTATAAAAGTTCATGGTTACACAGAGTTTGTGCGTTGGTCCGTTATACTTCCGGATGGCAATGTTGTGAACTCCTTGGCCAAGCGCATTCTATCTATAGATAGTTCGAAGATGACGTCACTCAGGCCTTTGTTATTGTTTTTGCCATCCGTGTTTGTGAGTTGTTCTCACTAAACTGTATTAACCAGACTATAAAAGTTCATGGTTACACAGAGTTTGTGTGTTGGTCCGTTATACTTCCGGATGGCAATGTTGTGAACTCCTTGGCCAAGCGCATTCTATCTATAGGGCCATCCGTCCGTCTTTACGGTGCAACGATTACTGTAAATGTCCTTTTTTTTTTTTAAACACTTGCTAGAATTTTATGCTGCATCCCATTTTCATGAATATCGACCATAGATAGTTTTTTCAGTCGTACAGTGTTCCTACATTTTGAAGACAAGGTTGTTCACAAACGTCTAAAGGACACGTTTTCAGACAGATGGATTGGAAGAGATGGATTCCATTGACTTGGCCGCCTTAGTCACCCAACATTTCTCCGTAAGACTTTTTCTATTGAGCTACAGAATATTTTCCTCCAAGACCAGATGTTGTCAAGATTACCATGAGAAAAAGAACCGTTAATGAATCCAGCACGCAGAAAAAGCTATAAAACACGGAAATAAATCGAAAATATGTCGGGTTTGCTTGTAGGTAACCATGGCAACCACATTGAAGCACATTGAGTAAAAGATAATGGCAAACATAATGTAAAGCATTTATTTGTTCATAACGGACCCGTTTTGTTTTTTCTCATTCTCTCTCTTGATTCATCATGGAAACCGAGGTTTTGATAGAGCTTGTTAGAAAACGCCAGGTTTTGTATGATACAACAGATGATGGATACTCAAACATTGTTAATTTAAAGAAAAACTAGAGCTTTTATATAGCGCAATATCCACTAAATGTGCTTAAAGCGCTTTACAAAATGGTCCCTGACCAACAACAACACGTAAGGTGTAGAACGGGACATGACGCCTGTTTGGCGATATTACATTTTTTGACAGAGACAACGCTGTTGACGGCCAGGTACACATTTTACACTGAGTCTTAGAGAGAATGTTAGTAAAGCGTTTTTTCCAATGACTCAACTATGCGCCGAGCGAGGCTCGAACCCAGGACCTTCATATCCGAAAGCGAGTGTCATACCACAAGACCACATATTCGCACAAACTGGTAGACATGTGAGCGACAACTCAAATCAGTACCACTAGTATATAACAGCCACCCGAGAAGGTCTCGATCAGTAGAACCAGCACCGGCGGTATTCCTACCAGTAGTTATTTCTTATTTACTAAATCGATCGATTAAAATTCATTTCCGGTAGATTAAAATTTTGTTAACATCTGAGAGTACGTAAACTTCTTGGCATTCTACTTGATGGTGTTGATGATAATGATGATGATGATATTGATGATGATGATGATGATGATGATGATGATGGTGATGATGATGATGATGATGATGATGATGGTGATGATGATGATGATGATGATGATGATAATGATGATGATGATGATGATGATGATGATGATGATGATGATGATGATGATGATGATGATGATGATGATGATCGTTTTGCGTCACTCAAGGTTATCACAAGCCGCTGTTTCGCAGGAATAGGTTTTCGAAAACTTGAGATGTTAGTTCAATGATGTCAAGCAGCAATAAGTGCTTGGTTTCATAAGAATGTATTTTAAGCACTGTTCTTCATCATTCAGCACTTCATCTACAAGGTGGTAGAACTTCCTGTAGGTTTCTCTCTTCTGGTAGATACTATGAACCCAATATCTTCTGCGATAACGGCGTTTCTGTTTTAAAAAGTACAAAATAGTCAAGATCTCAGCATCCATGTTTCCTCAAATCATACGCTGGAACAGGCACGGAACGGGCACGGAACGGGGACGGAACGGGCGATAGGACGTCGCAAGTTCAGCGACAAATCCGTTTTTTCTACGGATAGGCGACGGGTTAGCCACGGGTTGAGCACGTGCTGACGACGGGCTTTAACATTTATAAAGATAAATTTATATTAATTTATAATGATTGATATAATTTAGTGAGAACTAATCACCAAAATGGCTATCTAAAAACAATAACAAAGTGCTGAGTGACGTTATTTCTTTCCTTCTATAGGCTATATTATAGGTCAAAGATTATAGATAGCTTTGTCGTGTTTGAGTACGATTCATCTGTCGGAGAGAATATGTGAGTATCTTACCTAAACGCGTTGTATCAATGAAAAATTTAATTTATTTTCCGTCCAGAGACCACATAGCTAATATCGTGTTCTAATTTGATAGTTATCGCCAACGTCAGAGGAATGACGCATGTTGTACATGACAGCTGCTACAAGATGGACAGTGAGCTGTTGGCTTTTCTTATCTAACGCTCCATTATGGTGGATCAACCAGTGAACTTATACTGTAAAGACACGCATTAAAAATTTTGGCCAGAAAACTCGTCCTTCAAATATCGATCGATTTAAATGGCCCTCATCTAGGCAAAAACTCACAAACTTAGGACTTAAGGAAGACATCGCGAAGTCCCAGGTTTGAGAGTTTTTGCCAAGATGAGGGTCATTTTAATCGATCGATATTTATTGAAGGACGAGTTTTCTGGCCAAATTTTTGAATACCTGTTATACCAGAGTGCGTCATTTAACTTGTAAACGTAATAAACGGTCTTTGACTGCACGTGAATTACGAAAAGCCTTTTGGTTTCGGTGTCATCTGACTTCCTCTGTCTCGTGCCTTTTCTCTGATGTTTGATAACTCTGCCAGAGATGTTATTTGCTTTCGTCATTGAGTTGTTTTAAATCTTTAGAGAGACAGTTTGGGGTGATGTTGTTGTTGTTGTTATTGTCGTCCCGTAGCGTGTTTGTTGTGGCCAGAGATAAAGTGATAGTGGGTCTTTGTTGGCCTTCCTATGGCTTGTTTGTTTTGGCCAGAGATAAAGTGATAGGGTGTTTTTGTTGGCCTTCCTATGGCTTGTTTGTTTTGGCCAGTGATAAAGTGATAGGGTGTTTTTGTTGGCCTTCCTATGGCTTGTTTGTTTTGGCCAGAGATAAAGTGATAGGGTGTTTTTGTTGGCCTTCCTATGGCTTGTTTGTTTTGGCCAGAGATAAGGTGATAGGGTGTTTTTGTTGGCCTTCCTATGGCTTGTTTGTTGTGGCCAGAGATATAGTGATAGTGTGTTTTTGTTGGCCTTCCTATGGCTTGTTTGTTTTGGCCAGAGATAAAGTGATAGGGTGTTTTTGTTGGCCTTCCTATGGCTTGTTTGTTTTGGCCAGGGATAAAGTGATAGTGTTTTTTGTTGGCCTTCCTATGGCTTGTTTGTTGTGGACAGATATATAGTGATAGGGTGTTTTTGTTAGCCTTCCTATGGCTTGTTTGTTTTGAGACGATAGTGTGTCTTTGCTGCTTTTATTGGTGGGAATTTCTCGTTTGACGTCACTCAACTCTTTGTTATTGTTTTTAGCCAGCCATTTTAAGAGTAGTCCTCATTAAATATAATCAATCAGACCTTAAATGTTTAAGACTACACATATTTATGTGTTTGGTACGTTTTATCCGGCTGACGAATGTTTTGAGTTTTTTAACTAAACGCAGTGCATCAATATCTAACGCAAGATCATTATAGATAATGAAGCACTTTGTGACCTTTCGTGTAAAAACGGTATGAAGTTTGGATGGAACAGGCGCTGGAAATGGAATGATAGCCACAAATAGGAACCTCTTTGTATAGATAGAACGAAGATGACGTCACTCAAGCCTTTGTTATTGTATTTTGCCATCCGCGTTTGTGAGTGATTCTCACTAAACTGTATTAACCAGACTATAAAAGTTCATGGTTACACATAGGATTGTGTGTTGGTCCGTTATACTTCCGGATGGCAATGTTGTGAATTTCTTAGCCAAGTGCATACTATCTACATTCCCATTGGCCGTGGTGGAGAATAGACACGATTTCAAACATTTCAACAACAAAAATCTAAGTTCGTATTCCCTATAATCTACCTTGTAAACCGATGGTCGGCGGATTAAAACTCTGAAGTCTGCATACGATCTTTGCGCACCATGTTATATTTAACTGATGTCATCAAAGGTCTGATCCGCCCAAAATTAGATAAAACATGGTGCGCAAAGATCGTATGTAGACTTCAGAGTTTAGATCCTCCGATCGTGAAAATTGGGACTTCAGAGGTTTGATCCCTCGATCATGAAAATCGGGACTTCAGAGGTTTGATCCCCCGATCGGGGACTTCAGAGGTTTGATCCCCCGATCGTGAAAATCGGGACTTCAGAGGTTTGATCCCCCGATCGTGAAAATCGGGACTTCAGAGGTTTGATCCCCCGATCGTGAAAATCGGGACTTCAGAGTTTAGATCCTCCGATCGTGAAAATCGGGACTTCAGAGGTTTGATCCCTCGATCGTGAAAATCGGGACTTCGGAGGTTTGATCCCCCGATCGTGAAAATCGGGACTTCAGAGGTTTGATCCCCCGATCGTGAAAATCGGGACTTCAGAGGTTTGATCCCCCGATCGTGAAAATCGGGACTTCAGAGTTTAGATCCTCCGATCGTGAAAATCGGGACTTTAGAGGTTTGATCCCCCGATCGTGAAAATCGGGACTTCAGAGGTTTGATCCCCCGATCGTGAAAATCGGGACTTCAGAGGTTTGATCCGCTGACCATCGATATTCAATTTTCAGCTTGAATTCATCCCGATATAAAACCGTTTTGAGACGGTGGGTCATATATTGTGCGGTTATGTGGTCTTGTGGTGTGAATATCGCTTTCGGATCGGAATGTCCTGCGTTTGAGCCTTGCCCGACACATAGTTGAGTCCTTGGGTTGAGTCTAGTTGAGTCTCTTTACTCACATTCTCTCACCGTACTCAGGTATAAAAGGACTATCTGGCCGTTAACAGCATTGTTTCTCTGTCGGAAAAAAATTCTAACATCGCCTAACAAGCGTGATGTGTCGTTCTACGTGTTACGTGTTGCTGTTGGTTTACACGGTAAGTGGATATTGCTGTGGCTTTCGTAAAGTTATGGCCTGACACTGACCAAAAAATGACGTCAAAATGCCAGTCTTTTGCCACAAAAGAAAACAAATCGTGAGTTGAATTCAATAGTTCAACCAATGAAATGACTTGTTTCCATGAGCACTACGAACGACAACTCACCAGGCGGTGAAAAAAAGACAAAATAATGAAGTCAAAATGCTAGTCCTTTTGGATTTCAGTGTCAGGCTATAACTTAACGATGGCTACGATATTACCCTATAGATAGTATGCGCTTGGCAAAGAAGCTCATAACATTGCCATCCGGAAGTATAACGGGTTCAACACACAAAACTGTGTGTATCCATGAACATTTATAGTCGGGTTAATACAGTTCAGTGAGCATTACTCATAAACACGGATGGCAAAAAACAATAACAAAGACATGAGTGACGTCATCTTCGAACTATCAATATAAATACTCTATTTTTATCTCTCGAAATGAACTACAGGTCGTTCCAACAGTCAAGAACGTTTGGCGTCATACTTTACATGCGGTGTTAAGATTCTCAAATACATTGTGAATCTTAATGATGAAATCTTGTGTCTCTTTCGGTTATTGGGCAATCTCATTTTCCTTTAATGTGGACGGTCTTTTCATTTTATCACACCCGAATAACAACATTTTACCGTAATAAAGTACATAGCCTTTTTCATGAGTAGTTCTCACAAAATTGAATCACTCAGTCTATCAAGGTTTAAGGTAACACATAGTTTGGTGTGTGGTTTGTTATAGATAGTATGCGCTTGGCTAAGAAGCTCATAACATTGCCATCCGGAAGTATAACGGACCAACACATAAAACTGTGTGTATCCATGAACGTCTATAGTCGGGTTAATACAGTTCAGTGAGCATTACTCATAAACGCGGATGGCAAAAAACAATAACAAAGACCTGATTGACGTCATCTTCGAACTATCTATAGATAGAATGAAGTTGGCGTCACTCAGTTCTTTGTTATTGTTTTTTGCCATTCCGCGTTTATGATTATGAGTAATTCTCACTAAACTGTATTTATAAATGTTCATGGTTACACAGAGTTTTGTGTGTTGGTCCGTTATACTTCCGGTTGGCAATGTGAGCTACTTAACCAAACGCATACTATCTACATCAGGAAGGCATAATATTATGTTGTGAGCATTTCACCGAAATGCATACAATCAATATGTTGTTTATTTTCAGTGGTGTAGCACTGTGCATCTAAAATTGATGATTCATAACCCCTTGAACCTCAGCCACCGTTAACTTATAGATAGTTTGAAGTTGACGTCACCCAGGTCTTTGTTATTGTTTTTTGCCATCCGCGTTTATGAGTTGTTTTCACTAAACTGTATTAACATGACTATAAACGACCATGGTTACACAAAGTTTTGTGTGTTGGGCCGTTATACTTCCGGATGGCAATGTTGTGAGCCCCTTAGCCATGCGCATTCTATCTATAGACGCAATACGACCCATATTTTGAATTCAATTTGAGGGTGAGTTGTCTTTACTAGTGTTCAAGGAAACAAGTGATCCCATTGGTTGAACTGTTGAATACAACTCACGATTTGTTTTCTTGTGTGGCCAAAGACTTGTCTTTTGCGTCATTTGATGGTCAGTTTTAAGCCATAAGTTTACGAAGGCCACGCTTGAACCCCCCGGCCTTATGTATTCAATAGATAGTATGCAGCAGATGACGTCACTCAGGCCTTTGTTATTGTTTTTGCCATCCGCGTTTGTGAGTTGTTCTCACTAAACTGTATTAACCAGACTATAAAAGTTCATGGTTACACAGAGTTTGTGTGTTGGTCCGTTATACTTCCGGATGGTAATGTTGTGAACTCCTTGGCCAAGCGCATACTATCTATATGTTTTATCTATTCATCGTAATTGTTGTAACACTTGACATTGCGGCTATGTGGTCTTGTGGTTTGACACTCGCTTTTGGGATCGGAAGGTCCTGGGTTGGAGCCTCGCTCGGCGCATAGTTGAGTCCTTGGAGAAGGCTCTTTACTCACATTCTCTCATCGTACTCAGGTGTAAAATGAGTACCTGGCCGTTAACAGCATTGTCTCGGTCCGAAAAAAATGTAATATCGCCCAACAGGCGTCGAGTCCCGTCCTACATGTTAAATGTTGCTGTTGGCCATGGACACCTTGTAAAGTGCTTTGAGCCCGTTTAGTGGATATTGCGCTATATATAAGCTCAACTTTAAAAGCTCAACTTCTTTTTATGCTGTGAGATAAATTCTATCCTCGTTTGGTCCTCATTTTCTATGGGACAGTGTGGCTCAGCGGTAGGGTCATTGCTTCGTACCCGAAAGGTACAAGGTTTGAATACCCGCTGCGTTGTGTGTGGCCTTGAGCAAGTCCCCTCGCCTTAATTCAGTTTGTGGTGCTGAATTGCGGCTGACGCCTGTGTTATTCCAGACTTCCATTGGAATAGACCCTAAAGAGAAGTTTTCCTATGGGATGAATAAAGGGATTATTTAAATTTTAATTTTCGAAAAACTTTAGCAGTCTTCTAACAATGTTATGCACTGTGATGGTTTTATATTTAAAAATCAATCGCTTAAAACCGAAGTGCACATATTTGCCTGTATGATAATAGTAGTAGAAAGCTTCGAAGCCTGAATGACGATTGCTGAGAATTGTGTGATTCAGTCATGAGTATAGCTGCTTTCTCCATCCAGGTTGTTAATTGTTTCCATTGGTCACGGTCCTGGGCCAATAGTTTTCAGGCTGTCATGATCTTGTTGTGACTTTAGTACGGAGGGCACAGGTTCCACAATTATATGTCAATATCGGAATAATCAGTGACTCGTAAATTTGTATTCGTTTATTCTCACTGATTATGTTATTTCTATTCCATAATCTTTGGAGTTGGTTGAATGCATTGGTGACCAGCTGCTTTCGTTTTCTGAAGTCTTCATTTTCGTTGATCAAATTGCCAGGTTTACGTACACTTTTCCATTCATTTAAATTTCTGTTGATTTTTGTTATTCTGTTTTGGATTGATTCACTTTCAGATTCCATGCGTCTAGGGTAGTTGATATGATTGGCATGTATATTTTCTGATAACCAAACGTAAATGTAAGCTTGATTTAACATTGTTGTAACGGAGAACATTTTGCATTGGTTTGAGAGTATTTCCATTACAACAATAGGCCCATTAAAATTTGGGTTATCAGACCTGCAAATAAGTACACACTGCCTTAAATGATTCCAAAAAAAAAAAAAAGACAATACGCCACTGAAAATTATAATTCAATATAATTTAATACTTTTAAGATACGACTGCTCACATTTATGTTATTTTGGTAATGAGAGAAGATATGTTGTTGAGGGGGGAGGGGGGCTGAGTTGGAGGCGGGGGGAGGGGAGGGGGGATAGAAGATAAACGAGAGGAGTGAGAGACAGAGGAACTCCTAGGTAGATGACGTGATGACTATAACATACCTGGACACAAGATGTATGAGTGATCTGCCCAACCGTGAAGGTCCCTTTCTATAGATTGTATGCGCTTGGCTAAGAAGCTCACAACTTTGCCATCCAAAAGCATAACGATCCAACACACAAAACTATGTGAACCATGGAATTTTATAGTCTGGATAGTACAGTTTCGTGAGAATTACTCATAAACATGGATGGCAAAAAAAAAAAAACAATAACAAAGACCCCAGTGACGTCACTTCATTCTATCTCTTTGTGTAACCTTAAATGTTTGGTTGATATCATGTAGCGAAAATCAATCATCAGAGTGGCTGTCTCAAAACAGTCACAAATTGCTGAGTTTTGTCAATTTTGTTTCTTCTATGAAAGGAACGGAATCGCCTTCACTCAGCCCTTTGTTATTGAAAAAAAAATAATTTGGAGCATGACACAGTCTCATAATAATATCTAAATCAGACTATAAAGGTTTAAGGTCACGAAAAATTTTGTGTGTTGGTAGGTTTCATCTGTCGGGCAGAAGGTGAAAGTAAGTTACCTAAACGCATAACATATACGGAACTGGTCTTTTTCATTTCTTTCATGTCTACCTGCATACCTCTTTTTGTCTCTATCTATCTAACTATCTATCTATCTATCTATCCATCTAACTATCTATCTATCTATCTATCTATCTATCACACAAACACACACACACACAAACCCCCACTCACTATCAAGCGTCGTCCTCATTGACGTTGGCGGCTGCCCACACTCTGTGATGACATGTGTCCGCCTTTAGATAGTATGCAGATGATGTCACTCAGGCCTTTGTTATTATTTTTGCCATCCGCGTTTGTGAGTTGTTCTCACTAAACTGTATTAACCAGGCTATAAAAGTTCATGGTTACACAGAGTTTGTGTGTTGGTCCGTTATACTTCCGGATGGCAATGTTGTGAACTCCTTGGCCAAGCGCATTCTATCTATATAACTGGGCCTAGGTCCACCGCCGCGAAAAAAAATTTTATTCTCTATTGTCTTCTGGCACTTTTCTACTCACTTCATATCTTGTTGTTACCTAGGTCTTCCCCTTCTTCGTTTTCCCCCTATTTTTCCTAGTATCACATCTTTCATGAGCGTGCATGGGTTTTGGCATATATGACCGAAAAAAACCTGAGTTTTCTCCTTTTGATTACATTTAATAGCTCTGGCCTAACTTCCAACTCTTCCAGAATGCTTTTATTTCTTTTCTCCCTCCAGCTTATCCTCATCAACCTTCTGTTGATCCGCATTTCAGCAGAGTTTATAAATAGTATGCGCTTGGCTAAGAAGCTCATAACATTGCCATCCGGAAGTACAACGGACCAACACACAAAACATACACCGGAGCATACTCAATGTCTCAATCGTTTCTATGTTATATGTTTGTGATGAGAATATTGGATATTAAGCTTAACTGCTGGTCAAAATTACTTCGCGATGGTGGCGAACGAATCGGCGATCTCAAGAAGTGGGTGAGAGAGGGATCTAGAAATGACTTTGGGTTTGAAACGAATATTTTTGTGTTCGTGGATAGCTCACACGGTAGAGCCACGCTCTCACCTGCCAGGCGGAGTTGTCGTACCAATAAGGTCGCAGGTTCAAACCCCACCACCGCCGCGAAAAAAATTTTTATTCTCTATTGTCTTCTGGCACTTTTCTACTCACTTCATATCTTGTTGTTACCAACATAAGTGCCTGCTCCACTCACTTTTCTGAATTAAAAATTCACCCCATACACCGGAGCATACTCAATGTCTCAATCGTTTCTATGTTATATGTTTGTGATGAGAATATTGGCT
Organism: Berghia stephanieae; assembly: GCF_034508935.2. Classification (NCBI taxonomy): domain Eukaryota; kingdom Metazoa; phylum Mollusca; class Gastropoda; order Nudibranchia; family Aeolidiidae; genus Berghia; species Berghia stephanieae. The sequence goes on along the minus strand of NC_088365.1, from coordinate 66,423,937 downwards.
ATTAAGCTTAACTGCTGGTCAAAATTACTTCGCGATGGTGGCGAACGAATCGGCGATCTCAGAAGTGGGTGAGAGAGGGATCTAGAAATGACTTTGGGTTTGAAACGAATATTTTTGTGTTCGTGGATAGCTCACACGGTAGAGCCACGCTCTCACCTGCCAGGCGGAGTTGTCGTACCAATAAGGTCGCAGGTTCAAACCCCACCACCGCCGCGAAAAAATTTTTTATTCTCTATTGTCTTCTGGCACTTTTCTACTCACTTCATATCTCATTGTGTAATCATGAACTTTTATAGTCGGGGTAATACAGTTTAGTGAGAATCGCTCACAAACGCGGATGGCAAAATACAATAACAAAGGCTTGAGTGACGTCATCTTCGAACTATCTATAGATAGAATGCGCTTGGCCAAGGAGTTCACAACATTGCCATCCGGAAGTATAACGGACCAACACACAAACTCTGTGTAATCATGAACTTTTATAGTCGGGGTAATACAGTTTAGTGAGAATCGCTCACAAACGCGGATGGCAAAATACAATAACAAAGGCTTGAGTGACGTCATCTTCGAACTATCTATACGTTTCATGTCTTTGTTCTTGAGGGTCCATCCTTCTGTGCCGTCGGTCATCACTCTCCACACCAATACTTTTACTCATTTCATTTTCAAATTTTGTCCTATGGATTTGTCTTTCCAGATATTATTAATTAGAGAGGTCATTCTGTTCTTTGCCATTGCAATTCTGTTATTTATATCCATTGAACAATCGTCATTTTGCGTTTTCGTGAATCCCAAATATTTAAAATGAGACACACCTTCAATCTCTTCGTTTTTAATGAGTATGGCTTGACCTTTAACTTAAGTTTTAACTTTAACTTTAGTGAGAATTACTCATAAACATGGATGGTAAAAAACGATAACAAAGTCTGAGTGACGCCACTTCCTTCTCTCTATAAAATGCTAAAAAGTTGATGGCTTACCTATCATTAGTATGTAGTTTTAGACACACACACACACACTTATACACACACACACACAGATACAAAAAAACACACGAGTAGAGGGAGGGAGAGTAAGGAAAGAGAGAGAGAGAGAGAGAGAGAGAGAGAGAGAGAGAGAGAGAGAGAGAGAGCGTGAGGTTTTGGTGGGAAAAACGATTGATGCTGTGCGATTGGCTAAGAAACTCGCAACATTGCCATCCGGAAATATAACGGACCAACACACAACACTATAGATAGAACGAAGTTGACGTCACTCAGGTCTTTCTTTGTTTGGGGTTTTTTTTGCCATCCACGTTTATGAGCAATTCTCATTAAACTGTATTAACCATACTATAAAATTTCATGGTTACACATAGTTTTGTGTGTTGGTCCGTTATACTTCCGGATGGCAATGTTGTGAGGTTCTTAGCCAAGCGCATTCTTTCTGTACACACTTTTTTCAGAACATAGAGCAAAGTGACGTCAAATTCATTTACTCTAATGTAGAATGAACGAAATTGACGTCACTCAGCTTTTTGTAATGGTTTATAGATAATATGCAGATGACATCACTCAGGCCTTTGTTATTGTTTTTGCCATCCGCGTTTTTGAGTTGTTCTCACTAAACTGTATTAACCAGACTATAAAAGTTCATGGTTACACAGAGTTTGTGTGTTGGTCCGTTATACTTCCGGATGGCAATGTTGTGAACTCCTTGGCCAAGCGCATTCTATCTATAGTCAGCCATTTTTATGAGCGGTTGTCACTACATTCTATCAGTCACACCAGAAACGTTTCAAGTTACACATTGTTGTGTGTGGTGTCGGTACGGGATATCCGGCTGGAAGATGTTGTGAGTATTTTAGCTTAACGCAATGCATCAATAGTTCACTCCTACTGCATACCAGATCGATAGGACGGGGACACAAATTAAAGATAATGATATATCAACATCGTCTGACGATTCGTAGTCGTGCTTGTTCATGATTTCAACAAATGATATGGATAGCCTAAAGCCACGGTCACACTGTTTTGTTTTTGTTTTTAAGGGTTTTACGGCGCTTGCAACACATTTAGGTTATATCAGCGCCAGTAAAAAGGAAGAAAATGGGATAGTCGAAAGTTCTAGAATTACAATTAAAGCACCCAAGAGAGAGTAAGACAAAGGGGAATTGGGAACAAATAGGGATCAGATGTAGATTCCAAGAGCATACCACCCATGTGCTCAGTTTGAGATCACCTATAAGTCTCACCCAGACACAAGCACAAGATCCAACAAAGAGGAATACACTCAAATGCTTACATTTCATTATACATTAACAATAACAAATATAATAATACATAACAGAGAGATGATTTACAAGGAAAAAAAATATCATCTCCCAAAACAATAACTATGCATTTGACTGTTTCCCTCCCAGCCAAGGTCGGGACAAAACCAAGCAATCTCCTACCAAGACAAAGACAGAAAGCATGTTGGAAAACAGATATAAGGAGATAGAAGACACGGTAAGTACCTCCCTGCCCACTGTGGAGGTAGGGAACCCCACCCAGTCGGTCACACTGTATCGTAAAGGGATTATCAGCGGGTCAACGATCACAGGCAGTATCTTTTAATCTAAACTAATCTCTAACGGACTATACTACAATATGTGTCACATCATATCCAAGCAGTGTGATGTGGGTGCAAGAAATACGCTTCAACATAATGTCACTACATAATGTCACTTCCTTCGTAATGACGTATGGTAAATAGTAACTGGTTCTCAACTATCGGAACAATGGCGGACGGCCTTATGAAATATTTCTCCGACGAGCATATCATAAAAGCGTATCCAGAGGAAATAAAAAACAATATAAATCTGATCATGTTTTGACTTTTACACATTCTGATCACAAGGCATATGAAAAGTTCTAGCCAGCATGAATAATAAGAAATTACCGATTTTCTTTGTTTAGAACCACGATGGCCGCCGTTGCTGGGTGACGCAACATCAGACTAATGAATCCAATTACCATGTCAAGGGCTTTGAATGCCCCCTCAACAGGACACGACATCAACGGCAGTCATCTTTGTTGTTGTTTTTCGTCAGCCAACTTTATGAGTAGTTTTCACTAAATCCCTCCATAGGATACACGACAACAATGCACGGCGTCTTTCTTATTGCTTTTCGCCAGCCAATTTTTATGAGTAGTTCTCACTAAATACACAGCATCGACGGTACGGTATAGATAGTATGCGCTTGGCTAAGAACCTCATAACATTGCCGTCCGGAAGTATAACGGACCAACACACAAAACTTTGTGTATCCATGAAAGTTTATAGTCGGGTTAATACAGTTCAGTGAGCATTACTCATAAACGCGGATGGCAAAAAACATCAACAAAGACCTGAGTGACGTCATCTTCGAACTATCTATAGATAGACGCACCACGAAGTAAACAACACACTTTCTTCTTCATGAATTCCAATGATGAAGAAACTCTGATAAATTTAATTACACTTAAAGATAGAAAAAGGAGAGAAAAACGCATTATTATTAGTATTCTTATTATCATCATCATCACCATCATCATCATCATCATCATCATCATCATTATGATCATCATCATCCCTCTCGGCTCGATAGCTCAGTTGGTAGAGCACTCGCTTTACACGGAAAGTTAACGTGATTGATCCCGAGTGCAGTCGTGATTTTCTTGATCCCCTGTCCATTCGGCAGTGATTGGGTAGCTGGACGGTTAGATCTCGCAGAAAGTATTTTGCGATAGACTAGCGTCCTATCGACAGGATAGCAAGCAATTGCTATTGTCCGTTTCATGCAATTAGACAGGGACAAATACCGGCTCCATTGGCCTATCGGCTCTGAAGGACTTTTTTCGAGTTTATTGTCCCTTTTATGGTATAGAAACGGGGATAAACCAACGCCTTCTACAACAACATTAACTACTACTACTACTACTACTACTACTACTACTACTACTACTACTACTACTACTACTACTACTACATAACTACTTACTACTACTACTTACTACACTACTACTACTACTACTACTACTACTAACTACTACTACTACTACTACTAACTACTACTACTACTACTACTACTACTATACTACTACTACATCTACTACTACTACTACTACTACTACTACTACTACTACTACTACTACTACTACTACTACTACTACTACTACTACTACTACTACTATACTACTACTACTACTACTACTACTACTACTACTACTACTACTACTACTACTAACTACTACTACTACACTAACTACTCTATACTACTACTACTACACTACTACTACTTACACTACTTACTACTATACTACTACTACTACTACTACTACTATACTACTACTTACTACTACTAACTATACTACTAACAAACTACCTACACTACTACTACTTATACTTACTACGTTACTACTAATACTACTCACCTACTACTACAAACTAAACTACTACTACATACTACTACTACTACTACTACTACTACTACTACTACTACTAACTACTACTACTACTACTACTAATTTACTAACACTACTTACTACTACTACTACTACTACTACTACTACACTACTATACTACTACTACTACTTACACTACTACTACTACTACCAACTACTACTACTACTCACTACTACTACTACTAACTACTACTACTCTACTAACTACTACTACGCTACTACTACTACTAACTAACTACTACTACTACTACACACATATACTACTACTCTACTCACTACTAACTAAACTACTAACTACTACTACTACTACTACTACTACTACTACTATACACTACTACTACTACTACTTACTACTACTACTACTACTATACTACTACTACTACTACTACTACTACTACTACTACTACTACTACTACTACTACTACTAACTACTACTACTACTACTACTACTATACTACTACTACATACTACTCTACTACTAACTATACTGCTAATATAAACCAACACACAAACTTTACTAATTATCGTTATAAAATTCATACATACTACATAACGATGCAAAACTCAACTATACTCATCTAACTATCTATAATAACCACCACAAATAAACACACACTTCTCTTCTATTCATATAAACTCTAAATTTATATACACTTAAGATAAAAAGAAAAAAACCATATATTATATCTATTACTATCATACTATCACTACTACACTATTAGATATACCCTCTGCTACATACTATACTCCTTACCGAAATTAACTATATCATACTGATTTCTATCCTCTACGCATATTACTACTTAATCTCGAATATTTCATAGACTACTCCTATCACAATCACAACATACTTTCATGCTAACATACTTCGTACTATCTATCTATATTACAATAACAACAACACTACACGACTCTACCATCTACTCACTAACTACTACTATCTATTACTATTATACTATACCCTATTATCACTACTAATACTATAACACTACTACCACTATCTACTAACTACTACATACTATACTACTACTACTACATACTACTACATACTACTACTATACTACTACTACTACTACTAATACTACTACTACTACTACTACTACTACTACTACTACTACTACTACTACTACTACTACTACAACTACTACACTACACTACTACTACTACTACTACTACTACTACTACTACTACTACTACATACTACTACTACTACTACTACTATACTACTACTA